>NC_056732.1:786505825-786850825 GCF_019279795.1 Protopterus annectens | reverse complement strand
AGATAGTTAAAGTAAAATGGGAGAAAGTTTTAGACCCTGCAGCCTTGGCACAGAAAGCAGATAGTAGTAAGGAAGAAGTAGACCAACACCACGATTAATACAAAAGCTTTAATTCATATAAAAAATCCAGGATGTGAGCGCTTTCGCGTGCTGCCAAGTGCACGCTTCTTCAGACAAGTTTAAAACACTCTAAAATACTACTGACTTATATATCATTCAACTATATCCTTTAATTAGTTAATTGATCCTTAAATGAATCAATTGGGATCTTAAAGTCAAAATGCTCCTTAGAGGTAAAAAATATATTCCTTGCAACTACAGCACATCAGCCCAAAATCAAAACAAAACGAACCAAGATGTGCTGGTATATATATATACAGTTGACATACATTCATAGTAAAAACACTTGCATAACATATAAAATTTACATTTTGTTTTTCATTTCCTGATATTATTTAGTAAAAAAACTACCATAAATGGTAAAATTTCATCTCAAACAAATGTAAGAGTTACCTTAAAAAATATAATATATACACAACCAATGTTACATATAGTGTACATTTCATACATACTTATAATGACTAAATAAATAAATAATCTCAATATACTATCCACGTCTTGACAGAATCTCAAGACCAACCCACCTTCCTGTTTTTTATACTCACAATTAAACTACAATAATATTCCATTGCATTAAATAATATATCTATATATACTCATCTGCAAAAAAATATTGTTGTTGAACATGAATATTTAGAATATAGAAAAATATGTTGGTACAGAAATACTAGAGATGTAACATGTAGAAACATGATATAAATTTATGTATATAAATCAAGAATTTGTACATAATGACCAACAGTACAAAGTGTTGTATAATATATAGACAGATAGTAGTCAATATAATGAAACAGAATAGAAATATAAAAAGAAAAGAATGAGATTACTGGTGGAGACTTATATGCTGTAGAAGTATAATAATATACATTTTGGTGTCTCGTCCTATTACTAATATTCTTTTCAAGAAAAATTCATGTTCTGTGCAGGCCTATATATTCTATAAAAACTCATTGAAAAACTTTTTAAGTATTTAAAAGATACTAAAAATAAATAAAATTTAAAAGTACTCCTAAAAAGAGGAGACATATAAAATGACTGAAAATGCAAAAGCTGATAGAAAGCAGATTGTTATCAAAGCAGGGCCTTAACCCTCTACACTAGATAAAAGGACTTCCCTTGGCACATATTTTTAAACTGTAAGAAGAATGAAACTGATGTCTGGTATTGTCAACTGGCTCTAATGGTCTGTAAACTAAGAGGGAAAAGGCATGCATAAGAAGCAAAATCAAGTGCAGTTGAGAGTGATGGTGCTGTGTCCACATGTGATGGGGGCACCATAGTTGTATACAGCTGCTCTACAGGAGAAACACTAGATAACACCAGGGAATTTTAAATTATTACTTTGACTCACTTAACATGTCAATAGAGCAACAGGTCTTGCATCACGATACATTTTCTAACAAGACAAAAAAGAATGAAACTCTAAGGTCTGTCATTATTGACTTACTGTAAGGATCCATGATTTATGAGCGCAGGGAGAAAAATGAAACATTACATCAAGCATATTCTGTCAACTCTGGGACAGTAGGAGGCATGGTGTGTGTGTGTGTGTGTGTGTGTGTGTGTGTGTGTGTGTGTGTGTGTGTGTGTGTGTGTGTGTGTGTGTGTGTGTGTGTGTCTGTGTGTGTGTGTGTGAGAATG
Organism: Protopterus annectens; assembly: GCF_019279795.1. Classification (NCBI taxonomy): domain Eukaryota; kingdom Metazoa; phylum Chordata; order Ceratodontiformes; family Protopteridae; genus Protopterus; species Protopterus annectens. Next base: position 786,849,064 of record NC_056732.1, on the reverse strand, counting down.
AATGAGAGGAATGTATGTGTCACACAATATATGGACTGCCAGAAGAGTTTCTCACAGGAAAATGCTGATTTGCACTAAGATTATTTATTGACAATTCAGAGACATGTAAATTAACCAATAATGAGGTCTTTCCTCATTGCAGCTAATTTTTTTTGAAGCACATTACCCATGATCATAGAAACATTCTGTTTTGGTAACAGATCTTACTGTCAGTGCTCGGATTCTTTCTGAATCCTAGAGAGTGAAACAAATATTTACACACGTCTGCATTATTATATTTGTTAAAAAGATTCATTAAATAGCAAGACATTATAAACTTTTCATAGAACATAGATTAATGCATCTCTATTAATAAGTTCAGTTTTTTCCAGTAATTATGTTTTGTGGTTATTTTGTTTGTTTTTATTTTATTTCTTTTTGGCTTACAAGCATGGCAATGTTTACATATTATGTAAATGAAGGTGTAAGCTCATTTTTCTATTATTTGTAGCCTTTTTCCTGGCTATAGTTAATAAGCACCAGAGAAATGGCAAATAAGACTTGGGAAAACATTAGAGAATTGGAACATTAAACAACACCAATACTTTAGCTAAAATAAATCTATCAATTCTTGCAGGCAACATTGATTTCTTTTTCCTTAAAAAGTTGTAGAACTCTGTAGTCAAAAAACATATTCTGCCAGTCTGCTTTGATTAAATATTCACAGCCCCAACAAACACCTCCATTTTGTTTAGGATTTCAACTCTATATGGAGATGTATATCCTCTGTGTAACACTGTCCAACAGAATAATCTCCAAAATAAAGATGAAATGTATTTTTGTAATGAGCAGCTCAAAATCCCTACCTTTATATTTGATACAAAATGTACAGTTTTTAGTTACTTTATATATTTTGGCTAAATATAATATCACTATCTTACCATTAATTTCAAGATTGTTTAGAAAGTCAAAAAGGGGTGGATGGCCTTGTTTTAATTGTATCTAATGTTAATTCAACTTTATCTATTAAAAATTGTCTGCTGGTTTATCCTGTAACCAGATTTTGGTATGCAGATCATATTTAGACATTAAGTAATCTTTATTAAGCACTTTAGTCTCTCTCGGGATTTAATTCAAAAACATCAAATTCCTGTTTTCTTAAGTTAACATGTTTTTTTTTTTTTGGAAAATTCAGACTTCTATACATTCTAGTGTAAATGCTACATGAAATACTGTGAAGCATCATATCCTTATTTCAAAATGTTTTAACGTGTTCTTTATTTCTTTAAGTATATTCTAGTGGATTATTAGTGTGTTTAACTAAATACTTATTTATTTAACATTTTTGACTAGGAAAGTTTGACTAGGACAGAGTCTATTTTCAGTGGAGGTCTGGGGAGAAATGCTCCAGGCACATGTCTTTGGAATGTCAGAGGAAACCGGAGTACCCAGTGGAAACCCAAGTAAATGCAGGAAGGACATGCATACAGAAGGCATACCAGCTGAGAATCAAACTGGAGAACCTCTTGCTGTGTGACGACAATGTTAACTGTTGCACCACTGTGCCACCCAAACAAATAATATATAAATAAAAATACCATACTTCCTACGGTCCCTGAGTTGAAAGAATGTCCTTGATGTATTCTTTTATTTTTGTCCCTGCTCTCATAAATCCTTCTGTGCAGAGTCCCATGTTCCAAAGACATGCATTTGGAGCATTTCTCCACAAGCCTCCACTGAAAATAGTCTCTGTCTTAGTCAGATTTTCCTGGTCAACAAATGTTAAATAAACAAGTATTTCGTTAAAACACTAATAATCCAACAGAGTCTACTTAAAGAAAGAACACATTAAAACATTTTGAAATAAGGGTATGATGATTCACAGTATCCCCTATAGCATTTACTCTATAATGTATAAAAGTCTGAATTTTCAAATAAAAAAATGTAAATCTTAAGAAAACAGGAATGTGATGTTTTGGAATTAAATGCTAAGAGAGACTAAAGTGTTTAACAAAGACTACTTAATGGATAAATATGATCTGGATACAAAACGCTCATTACAGGACAAACCAGCAGACAATTTTTAATAGCTAAAGTTGAATTAACATTAGATACAATTAAAAAAAGGCCATCCACCCATTCTTGACTTTAGGAACAATCTTGAAATAAATGGTAAGATAGTGATATGATATTTAGCCAAAATATATAAAGTAACTAAAAATTTTACATTTCGTATCAAATATAAATATAGGGATTTTGAGCATTAAAAAAATAAATGTCATCTTTATTTTGGAGATTATTCTCTTGGACAATATAACACAAAACATTTACATCTGCATATAGAAGTGAAATCCTACAAAAAGGAAGGTGTTCTTTGTTTTAATCAAAGCAGACTGGCAGAATATGGTTTTTGATTACAAAGTTCTACAACTTTTTGAGGGGAAAAAAATCAATGCTTCCTGCAATAACTGGCACATTTGTTTTAACTAAAGTATTGGTGTTGTTTAATATTCCAATTCTCTAATGTTTTCCCAAGTCTCATTTGTCACTTCTCTGGCACTTACTAACAATAGCCAGGAAAATGACTACAAATGATTGAAAAATGAGCTTACACCTTCATTTATATAATATGTAAATATTGTGTGTCAAAAAGAAATAAAAACCAACAAAACAGCTACAAAACATAACTACTGGATAAAATTGAGCTTATTAATAAAGATGCATTAATCTATGTTCTATGAAGTATTTATACTGTCTGGCTATTTAATGAATCCTAGTAAAAAAATGTAATAATGTAGACATGTGTGCAAACAGTTGTTACTTGTTTCACTCTCTAGGATTCAGAAAGAATCCCAGGATTGACAGTAAGATCTGTCACCAAAATGGAATGTTTCTATGATCATGGGTAATGTGCTTCAGAGGCCTCATTATTGGTTAAGTTGCATGTCTCTGAATTGTCAGTAAAGAGTGCTAGTGCAAATCAGCACTTTCCTGTTGAGAAGCACTTCTGGCAGTCCATGTATTGTATGGCACATACACTTCCCTTATTCACACTCACACAGACACAGATACACACACACACACACACACACACACACACACACACACACACACACACACACACACACACACACACACACACACACCATGCCTCCTACTGTCCCTGAGTTGACAGAATATGCTTGATGTAATGTTTCATTTTTCTCCCTGCGCTCATAAATCATGGATCCTTACAGTAAGTCAATAATGACAGACCTTAGAGTTTCATTCTTTTTTGTCGTTAGAAAATGTATCGTGATGCAAGACCTGTTGCTCTATTGACATGTTAAGTGAGTCAAAGTAATAATTTAAAACTTTTCCCTGGTGTTATCTAGTGTTCTTCCCAGCTCTTTCCCAAAGCCTCAGAGCAGCTGTATTCAGCTATAGTGCCCCCATCACACGTGGACACAACATCATCACTCTCAACTGCTCTTGATTTTGTTTCGCATGCATGCTTTTCCCTCTTTAATTCACAGACCATTAAAGTCAGTTAACAATACCAGACATCAGTTTCATTTTTCTTACAGTTTAAAAATATATGACAAGTTAAGCCTTCTTTATTTATCTTTTCATATTATTACTTAAGATTTGTATATGTTGAACAGTGATTTTTTTTTATTTAACCAAACGGTTTCATGTATTTTTTCCAGTTAGACAAATAATCAGACTTTAGCAATAAAGTTGTTGTTTTAATAAATGAAGCTATAGCATATTTTTTCTAGGTCAGGAAATCATATTTCACAATCTTTCCATTCTCTTACATGAAGTCTTATAGTCATTGTAGGTTAGAGTATAATTGGAACTTCAAATGTCATTAAATTGTTTAATGTGTTCCTTAGAATTAACTAAAGCAGTTATCCATATAATGTATTGTGTTTTGGATAAAATAACCATTTTGATTAAAATCAACCTATCTTCCCTAAAACATACATCATTCCATGTATGTATTATGGTTTAATATTGTCTAAAATCTTTTTTTTAATAATTTATTGTTGCTGTTTCTTCACAACTGCATGTAAGAGTAACTCCTACATATTTATAAATCCCCTATGTGTTTTCATCAAATGATTTGACTATCAGTAGGATTCAATAAACCCTGTGCAGGCTTCATGTGAATCCTACATGGAGCTTACATTTGTGCAAGACGATGCATGGTGAACAGCAGTGCTCATTGCATATTCATACTGCGTTCCACATTTAAACATAATTAAGCAAGATTTTATGGCTGGCAACAGTCTCACCGGCCAGGAAACCATGTAAGCAAACACAGACAGCACTCCTGATTAATCAGAGCACCGAAGTCCTGCGGTTTTGCATGGAATCCCACAGTGATTACCAGGGCTTTACATATAGCTCACAATTTCTTAGTGCAAGACATCTGGACAAAGGCCAACATAATGGGGGGACAATGTCCCAGAAATAGTGGCATATTTGACATATTTACCCTATAGAAATGTGGTAGAATAAACAGGGGTTTGTGTTAAGATACATGTTCTAAAGGATATGAAGTCTGAAACTCAAATGTATATAATTATTGAGTCACATCAGTCCTGAGTTCATCCCGATATGGCAGAAAGCCATAAATTTGATAAGGAACAGATCTGGACATTCTCTGAAAATATGGAAAGCTGAGTGGTATGAATGTTAAGTATATGGTCCAAACACAGTACAAGACAACATATCTACAGTGCATAGTACTGTGATATCCCATTCCTGGCATTCTGTACTGAAGTTGTATAAACGATCTGTGAGGGTACATGGACTCCCATGTAAAACAAATACTCAGGGGGAGTATGTGTATTGAATAGGGACACACAGATGAAATGTAGGAATGAACACAGGGAAAGAGAACAGGTGTAACAACCTAATGTATAGCAGATGAGGGCATGTCAATGGAAGACAGTTGCAGCAGCAACACCAATCACATATCAATATGGTACATTAGGGACTGCACAGTGAAAATGAGTATTATGTGACTATCACACAGGGTGATGCAACAATAGGGAGGATGTCTATGTGAGATAATCATCTTTACATGAATCATGCAGAGGACTTGTATCAGAGATTTGACATATAATTGGGGAAGGGTGATTAATGTGAAGCTGTACAAACTGATTTGCCTGAATACGAGTGTAATCTCATCAGAGGTCTCTAGCAAGTGGAACACAGGTAAAGGCTCAAGGACAACATTAAAAGGAATAATCACAATCATGGACAATATCAGAATATATAACCAGTAATCCCATGCCTCTGACATAACATATGTGGTTTAGAGTAATCAGAGATTATTCTGCACAAACACACGTGTACAACTATTATGATACCTCCACACTCTATGAGGGTAATCATGCCCACTGTCCTGGCACTATAACATCTTCTGAAGGTGTTGGCAGGGACACTGCTATACCTGTATGTGACATTATAACCAATATAGGCAAGTTGTCTAGTGTGAATGGCATATATATATATATATATATATATATATATATATATATATATATATATATATATGCACACACACACACACACACACACACACACACACACACACACACACACATACACACTCACTCACTCACACACTCACTCACACACACACACACACACACACACACACATATATATATATATATATATATATATATATATATATATATATATATCAAAATCCATACTGTCATTAATGTTATCCATGCCATTAATGTTGTCAAGCACCTATGTATGTACTGTATGCATCACCAAAACAAGTAGCACACATGCATCTGGTGTAACAACTTGATGGGGGTTCGCACCATCAGACAGTAATGTTTGTGCCAGAAAAACAATACCTAGGTATCCAATAAGGTGTGTGACAGCTCACTGTGACAAAGTTGGTACACTTCAGATACACATCAGTGGAAGATTTTTCTGTGAGTTACATGAAGAAGGACGCATTGTACTCAGTTATAGGTGTGATGAAGGTTGGGAACTATGCAGGTATTATGGCCTCTGATGAAATGTTCTTCACATACTCAGTACTTGTGTTACATACAAAGGAGTAGTCAGCACTGTGACCACATGCTAATGGATGTTTCACTTACCATCTACCCCAGGACACAGGTAACATACCTATTGGTCTGATTATAGGGTGGGATAACCACATTATACTTGGGTTGTTTATTTCATTTATTGAGGTAACAAATCTGCAATTGTTTTCTTGTCATTGCCGGTGTTGTCATGGCTGTGGGAGTAGTTCTTGGTGAGTGTCGATACTGTCTGCATTAAACTAATATCACAGCTGGAGTTAATGATTGCCCACAGTCTGTAGTCCTTCAGGCAGCTGTTTGGAAACAGGATGTGTATGTCATCTGTGATGTCCATTACTTAAATAATGGACAGGAAAGGGCCTAGCAGATAGCCCTGATGTATGGATCTGATCACAAGACCTGAGATAGAGGTCACTTCAGATATTTAAGCATATTTAGATATCATGTATGTGATGCACTGGTTTACCCACTTGTCGATATAGTTGTATATGGCCACATCTAACAGTGTTGAGTGAATACCTCAGTGTGGAATTGTGACAAATGCCTTGGGCTTGTCAAGTTCAAAAGGATGATAGTGTTGTCATCATGCATGCTCTTGATGATCTCTCTGAGGACATCTAACAGATGTAACAGACATGCTGTAGTATTAACAACTCACACAGGTGTGTTGCACACAGCCAGGATATCACTAGTGTTTATTTAGAAAAGTTCTAAGATGACATGTTGGTCTTCCTCACAATGAGGAGAGTCAGGATGACTCTATACATGCATACATCAGGTGCTGTCCCCCCCAACTCACACAGATACATCTTGCAATCACCTTTCTACAGCAAGATAGTGGGTATAGAGGGTGTGTTGAATTGCGTATTAAACTGTGTCAGGAAGGTGTATGTGATTAGTCATGTGATAGGTGATCTGTGATTTTCTCACACCCGCTGATTCTGTGTGATAGGCATGGATGTAGATAAAACAGTGCATACTGGTTATCTTCAACTGGCATAGGGTTTGAACACAATCCCCAATGCAGGGATCATTGAGGCAGTCTCCCAGCTGGAGATTAAATCTTATGTCACTAGATGGGTGACCAAGTGACTCACTGACAGAACACATACTGTGAAAGTTGGTGAATCAGCCTGTACCAGTACAGCTGTCACCACTGGTATACCACCAGGGATCTATGCTTTGCCCTTTACTCTTTGGAATCAATTTCTTGATAGTTCAGGCTAAAGTATATGGCATTTGGCTTACTACATTTGCTGATTCTTGCATACTGGATTCAATCAATGAGTCCACCTATGATGATGACATACTACAGAAGGGGGCTAACACAGACAAATGATCGGTGACAAAACCACATGGTCTACAAATAAATGCAGAAATGTAACTTTAAGTTGCACTTCCAAAAAGTAGAATTCCATGCTAATTACAGCATTGACAACAGTTCTGCTATGTTGAAACCCACTGATGCAAGCACTGGGAACACATGTACTGTACATAGCAATCCGAACGTTGACCACAAAAATCCCACAGTGGTATTGAAAACCTATGTTGTGCACATCATAATGTTCTCTTTTGTGTGTACCACACCAGACACATGTAGCAGCTGGAGAGAGCAAAGGAGTTTCTCACCAAAAAAACACAAGGTCTACAAACCATGCTATGATGTGTGCGGATAGACTGAAAGCTATGCCACTGTAATCTATATCATATGGGATAAGGTGACTTTTGCCTGGCCTCCAGGCCCAGTCTCTGACCCTCCAATGATGGAAATAGTGCATATCCACAAATCAGATATAAGCTGATGACATCAGCAGTGTCTGTTGAGGAGAATATAATAATAACAGTGTCTCACATGCTGGTGTAAAAGACTCTATGTAATGTCAAGCAAGACCACAAACACACAGATACACATTCAAGTTGACTGCAGTGACTTAGAGTGTCTCAGACAACACTTTATAGCTGAAGACATCAGCAGTGTTTGCTGTGCAGAATATGATAATAACAGTGTTGCACATGCTGGTATAAAAGGCTCTCTGTAATGTCAAGCAAGAGCACAAACACACACATGGATCTACTTCATAATATCAAAATTCCAAAACACCAAAGACCAAAATGCTGAGATGAGAACTACAATGCCAAACCACATACATTTTCCTAGAGCAAGCAAACACTTGCCTGACACCACATTAAAAACATACCACACTATCTAAAACCCACCTAGGTGGGGGGCTGCATCCCCACACCCCCCTAACTATATATATATATATATATATATATATATATATATATATATATATATATATATATATATATATATATATATATACAAACTCCAGGATTGCACTATAATGAGGAGGGCATGATTACCCACTTTGGGCAAGTGTTTACTTGTCCTGGGAGAACTTATGCAGTTCAGCATTTTAACTTTCATGATTCTCGTCTCAGTATTTTGGAATTTTGATATGAAGTAGACACACACACACACACACACACACACACACACACTTCCAGTTGACTGCAGTGAGAATAAAACATCTAAGTACATAGACTACAGACTGCTGTATTTAGGTTCATAGGTAGGTACTAGGCTATCTGCCCAAAGGCATTTATAAGCCTAGTCAGAATGTGTTGGCTTTCGCCGCCCCCCCTAGATTAGTTCCCTGTGCCTCTGTCCAGCAAAGCCACTGAAGTGATCCCTGGGGTAAACGTCCTGTTTCCCATCCACTCATCAGGGTTTCTCTTGAAGAGTGTTAGCGAGGAGCTCTGCCTAATATAGATTGGAATCTTGTTCCAGAGCATGGGACGTCCCTGGGACAGGAGTCTATCCCTCCAGCACATTCTATTTATTGTTGTGGTGAGGTTTAGATCCCTAAGGCAAGCATCACAGCTCCAGTCTGACTTGGAGCGTCTCAGACAACACTTTATAGCTGATGACATCAGCAGTGTCTGTTCAGGAGAATATGGTAATAACAGTGTCCAACATGTTGATGTGAAAGGCTCTCTATAATGTCAAGCAAGAGCACAAACACACAAAAGCACTTGACTGCAGTGAAAATAGAACCCCATAACAATTTAAGCACACAGACTACAGACCTCTGTATTTAAAGCAAGAGCACAGCTCAAGTATGTCTTGGAGGATCTCAGACAACACTTTATAGCTGATGGCATCAGGATTGCCTGTTGAGGAGAATATGGTAAAAATAGTGCCCTAGATGCTGGTGTAAAAGGGTCTCTGTAATGTCAAGCAAGAGCACAAACACACACACACATACACACACACACACATGCACACACACACACACACACACACACACACACACACACACACACACACACACACACACACACACACACACACACACACACACACACACACACACACACACACACACACACACACACACACACACACACACACACACACACACACACACACACACACACACACACACACACACACACACACACACACACTTAACTGCAGTGAGAATAGAACCCCTACATACCTAAGTACACAGACTAGAGAACTCAGGACTTTATGCAAGTGCCACAGCACAAGTCTGACTTTTATAAGACTGCAGGTCAACTTATATTGGATGATATCAGCAGGTCATGCTAGAGAGAAGTTGTTGGGAGGCCTGCATGAAATGAATGTGTAGGCATGTGCAACTATCAAAATACAGTCAATCTATGGGATTGAAGCAGTAACTGTAGGCTACACATTTCTGCTCTTCTGGCTAGACACACACACACGCAGGCACACACACACACACACACACACACACACACACACACACACACACACACACACACACACACACACACACACACACACACACACACAGCTGATTGCAGTGAGAACAAAACCCTTACCTATCCAAGTGCACAAACTACATAACTCTGTACTTTATGCAAGCACCATGGCACAAGCCTAACTTTTACAAGACTGCAGGTCAACTTATAGTGGATGACATCAGCAGGGCATGTTGGAGATAAGATATTGGGAGACTTGCATAGGTACATAGCCTCATAGGTTCATAAGAGGTTACATGCCTAATGCCCCTGGGGTGTTTACAAGCCTAGCTGTGCAAAAACACAAGTACCCTTATTGAGTATAATTAGATGGTCATTGATTGCAGAGAGTTTTGTAATCAGCACTTACTGGCTCTGTCCATGAGGGATATAGGTGCTACCCCAGGGGTGAATTTACAATCACCCATCCTGTTGTCAAGGCTGAGTTTGTATAGGGACATTGAGGACCACTGCTTCACATGCAGTGAGAGTCATTACAGAGAATTGTCAATTGCTGGGAGATATAGCTGTCTCCCCAGCATGTTCTGTTTATGTCACAGGCTAGGTTGAGACTACTGGAGTAAGTTATTCTTGTTCCAGATGATTTGCAGGTGTCCAGCATTTCCAGTAGGACAGGGTCTAAGATTGCTCTTTAGGCCAGGCATAGGTTACCTCTCAGCAGCCTGCATGATACTGAGTACATTGACAGGTCTCTTCATCTTTCCATGTTTGTCATGTTTTGGAGACCTGAGGCCATTGATTCTTTCAGCCACAGACCTCTGTGTTTTCTCCAGTTGTTTCAGGTGTCTTGTGAGATACAGACAGAAGGAAACATAGCACTCAATTAGTGGTCTGATAGGATTAGAGTACAGCAGAGCTATGACCTCCCTGGTCTTGGATGTTTTGGGCTTATTTATGAGGTGCACAATGTAGAATGTGTGTCTCACCAATATGGACATATAATGATTGAAGCATAGATTGCTATCAACATGTACTCCCAAGTCTCATAACACTGTCTTTCAGCTTAAAAGGGTGTTATGTATATCATAATTAGCAGGGGTACTTCACTGCCAAAGGGGACAATGAGACACGTTTTGCTTTAAGGTTCAGTCCGTAAGTTTGGCACCAGTCATTTGTCTGTGTCAGCCCCTTCTGTAATATATTAACATAGTTGGGGGACTCTATATGACTATGTCCAGTTGACAGTTATCTGTAGATTTGGTAAGCCACATGCCATCTATCTTTGCCTGGACTTCAGAAAAATAGTTTCCAAACAGTTGATGGCCCAGCACTTATCATTCTGGTGTTCCACTGGTAAATGATCTAGTGGCTGAGGTGCAGTCCCCAACTTTGAAAGTATGCATTCTGACAGTCACCCAGATGGCTATCCATCTAGTGATGTATGTGTTAATCCTCAGATGGGACAGTTTCTCTATGACAACTGAATTGGGAAAATTGTCAAAGGCCTTGGATAAATCAACATAGCAGTATGTCCTGTTAACCCTCATCTAGGTCTTTAGGGTCATCATCAAAGAAGTCCACAATGTTTAATAAGCAAGATCTACCCTTAAAAACAAAATGGGTCAGGTCAAGTGTGTTGAAGGTCACCTATGTTGATATGGATAAGGTCCATGTTGAACCCATCCCTAGTCTTGCAGATAGGGCTTTTTAGGCTTATGATCAATTGTTCTAGTTCTGCATGTTACCAGATTGATGTGCATTGCATATCACACAACATTTGATATTAATGTCTATAGTGGGTGATATATGTCTTGAAAAAGTACTGAGACACCAGGGTTGTAGTTCTTAAGGGGAGGCAACAGATGGCTGTAGTATAATTATGTGAAATATTGTTAGATAGGGCCTTGAGTTTGTTATGTTTTCACATGCAATTTCATGTCATAAACAGCTGTAATACATAATAATATTTACATGGCGCAACAAGTAGCAGGTTTGTGGAATGGTTGGTAATGTCTTTGCGCCAGTGTGATACACATTTTCAATACTTTCCATGTTTGTGTGATGTTAAGCAGTGCGCAAACATGAGCCAAATTGCAAAAAGTCTGAGAGTTAGTATTGAGTCCATAAAACACAACTGCAACTTAACTGACTCTGTGGCAACAGGTGTAAATGCATTGACACATTTATTTTTTCAGCTCTGATGATACTGGGTTTGAATCCAGGTATATGTAATACTTTTAAAGACTTTTAAATAAACAGTGATAATGCAATGACATTAATTTTTTATAGTGCATTTGTTGCTGTGTGTTGGCATAGGGCAGTGGTGCTAAGCAATATTATGAGGAGATAACCACAGCATTGTATTGCCACTCACCATTGCTGCACATTGGTGTGAGATGCATAACTCCACGCAAAAATATTGGCCAAAAATGTAAGGGATCCATTGCTTTTTCTGCTACTTATGTGTGTTGTGTGCAATTCTATTTTTTGGCCAGATTATAGATGCTAAAATTGTCTAGATATGAAAGTGGTGAAATGGGGAGCAATCAGGAGGGAGAGCAAAGGGAAAGCAATACAGGAATGTGCAGGAGGGAGTTAGAAAAAAACATAGCTATCCAGTTCTTTAACATTATAAACTGAAAATATGTGCAGAATATTTACTGAATTTGGACTGTCATCTTAACAAAGAGGGGGTGACAACAATGTGATCATTTTGTATAGCTAATTGGACTGAATCAAGTGTACCAACAAGACACGTGTGCATAATGGAGAGCTATGTATGGGACTATTATTTTTTGTGGGACAGGTTCACATTTTTTTTAGAAATTCAGTGAGAGAGCACTGCTGGATAACAGATGTAGGTATGTCTGGGTCACGTATGTTGGGTAGGTGAGGAGGCAAATGCAAACATACAAGACAAACAATACAAGAGACAGGGATAGTGAGGGAAGCACAAGTTTGGGAGACACCATAATGTGGGTGAGGGAAAGGACAATGCAGACTGATGGACATCAAGCTTGGAGGGAGTGAAAATCAAGACCTCAGTCACTGGACTGTCATCACTGTCCCCTTACTCCACTGGTAGCTTGAGTACCTTGATGTCTCTTTCTCTTATGGGCCATGAGGGAGAACAGCATCTCCATTCAGTGTAAGGGTAAACCAATAGTGTGGTGCATGACCCTATGCACCATCCCTGGCAACTTCCTACTTCCTCCACTGCTCTGGGAGGGTACCACTGCAGCAGCTTCTAGGGCATAACTACCTGAGGGCACAAGTAGTGCAGGGGCAGTAGAGGCAGTGCTGCCAGATTGGCTCCCAGACATATTGGGCATTGGAGCTGGAGCCAGTGGACCAAGGGACGGCTGATCCACTGGGGCTGGCCTAGCTCACTGTGCTGTGTAGCATTTAGTGATGTGGTGCATATGGGTGACATAGAGACATTTTGATGACACATAATAGAAAATAAAAAAGAGAGATAAGGGTTGAGGTGAAAGAAAAAAAGAGATAAAATTAGTACTATCATATGAAACATACAATTATACAATTCTTTTATCTGAAGTATTATGTTTAAGTATACATCCTAACAGATATACACTAATACTACAGATCGCTGAAAGTAATCCTTGAAAAGTGCATGTATTGCACATATGCATGTTCCAGTTATACAGTTTACAGATTCCAGCATGGCATCTGTGCTACTGGTATAGAGTTTTTAATTTAATGTAAATATTGAAGAAAGAACAGTATTCTATAGTTGGGAATTGTGATATTTCAATCCACCACCTCTGACTAAAGTCTAATATTGGACTCTAACAATCGGTTTGTGCTACACACTAATCCATGTATACATGCTTTTACAGTTGGGATATGCATGCTCAATTTGAAAAAAATTCTATAAAAGACTAAAACAGCTATCTTTAACTTTTAATGCTACAATAATACTTCTCTTCTGCTGCATGTATGCCACTTGCTTCCCTCAGCCTCTTCAATTGAGAAACATGAACTCACATTCTGTGGGACCTGGGGGAAAAACAGAAAATAACAAAAGAGCATTATGCATAACAATCTTGACTATATGTAGCTTTCTAAGTCTTACAATTACTCTCTTATTATCACACTTACACACTGTGGGATGCCCACTGTCTCAAATTCCTGCAAACAATGGTTGAGAATATCTCCTGCATAGGTCATTAAAATGATGCCTACATTACTTTCCAGTGTGTGCAATATCAGTGGCTCTCGATACAGCCTGTAGCAAATTATTTCACCCCTCAAGCTTGTAATGGGAGTCAGAATAGTCCCCCTGCAGAAGCCTTTGACTGTGGTGTTTTACCAGGAGTCCAGTAAATATCCTGGACTGCTGGACACCCCATATCTGTGCCCTAAAGTGTACACCTTCCTCTCCAATGCCAGCCATGTTTACCAGCTGATCTATAGCAATGGAAACTGATGCTTTCCGGCCAATACCAGTTATATTTACTAGTAGTGTGCAAACCAGAGCAACAATGCCAACCATGTTTGCACAATGTTAAGTGGAGTACAGCAGTGCAAACAGGGAAGAATTAAATAATTGAAATTGAAAGGTTAATCTGACACTTGTCCTTAGTTTGAAGGGTGTGTACTGATGTAGCCTGGAAATATATATTGGAAAATGGTTAGCAAGTGTTAGGTGAGTTAAGTTTGCAGATGTGAACTTGGGGCATAAATATAATGGCCTGACATTTTTTGTGTCTTTATACACTGAGGAAATTGTACTTTTATAATGCGGGCTTCAAACCTAGGCATAAAGGATAAAATATGTTCTTCTACAGTGTTGATCTGCCATCTTTGCCATTGAAGAAGCACTGCTCAGACATAGTCAGGAATCATACATAAATGCAGGTGACAGTTTGAGCTGTCACACATGTATGTCTATAACTTGACAAGGCTATTGGATATAAATCTAGGTGTGTATGTGTCTTAGTTAATTGTGAAGGCCATGCAAGTCCAGATAGCAGAATTGTACTTATATATAGTAGACAGTACACCCTCAGTCATACATCTGAAAACACAATAATAGTGTCTCATTCCTCATACATATAATTCATATCAGCTCCACTATCTAAAGTGTTATAAATGAGAGTGAATATATAGGGAAATGGTGCAACAGTAAAAATGTCTGGAATATCCTGTATTAGAACCCAGAACCATGTGTATGTCAGTCCTACAATTACAACTGTTGCCACAAAAATGTTGAAATAACACTTGTCTATTTTTCAGTTCATTGTTATAAACTGCACTGTCACAACAGTAAAATAAGCCTGCACTACAACCCAGGACCATCTGCACTCCAGCCCTACACTTACATCTGCTGCCATAGCACTAGTTACAAGAAATTTCCTAATTTCCTAATCATTTGTAAGGTCTCTGTGTTAAACACCGCATAACGCCACTTAACAGGTTTGCACAGTGCCCAACAGAATTAATAGAATGCATCTGGTTTCAGTTATTGGCTTTCTGAGTCCTGTCTGCAGGAGTTCAATGGCTGCAGCTGCTGGAGAACCCTGCTAACCATCTCTTAACCCCACTAAGTGCACTTGCATGATGAAATACAGAAATTGCTGCCATGTGTTGTTTTTGACCTTTGCCCTTTTACAAACACCCTGTTTGCAGGTGTTCTGCAAGTGTTTTGTCTGCTTCCTGGGTGGCTCACTAGCCCAGTTTGCACTCTGCCATGCTTCATGCAAGTGAGATAAGTACAGCCAAACCTGGCATTCATTTTCCTCCATTTCCCCTGCTTGCGGCATATTGTGCAAACACTGCCCCCCCAAAAAAAGGACAATTACTTGAAATCAGGAAAAGCAATCTATGACATACACACTAGAAAATGTTGATACACACAAAATATTTCTACATCATCATCATCAGCCCCCTTTTTTCCCATTTTCTACATGGGGTCGGGGTATTGTGTTAACTGTTGCCATCTCTCTCGATTCAATGCCAAACTCCTGCCTTCTTCAACACTCATGCTTCACTGTCACAGATCTTCTTTCACACAATCCATCCACCTCTTTACTGTATGTACTTGGCTCATCTTACCTTCTTCTTGCCATAAATCTTCTTCATCAAATTGTTTTCTGCTTTTCTGCACATGTGTCTGAACCACTGTAATCTGTTCTCTTTGATCTTTTCTACAATTGGAGCTACTTTGGCTTCTGTTCTTATGTCCGCATTTCTTCATTTGTCTCACAGTGTGCATTCTGCCACCCTTCCCAAGCACTTCATTTCCTTCACCTCTAGCTTCTTCATCTGCTCTGCCTTTACTGCTCAGGTTTCTGCACTATACAGTAGTACTGGTCACACCACTGTCTTGTACACCTTACTTTTCAACTTCTTTGGCATTCTTCTGTCATATACTACACCTGAGACTCCCTGCCAGCTGGCTGCAGCCCCCCAATTCTAATTTTGTCCTCCTTATTCAGACTTCATTTTTCCTCAACTACCCCCTCTCAGATATTTGAAGCTATTTATCTGCTCCACTATCTTCCCTTCACTCTCAATTCTCTACTTCTTCTGATTTCCCCAATTTGCTGCCATTACCACTGTCTTACCTGTGATTAGTTTCATCCCATGTACCTTCAGTTTTGCATTCAATTCACCTATCCTTTGCTGAAGTTCATGTTCAGAATCTGCCTGTAATTCCACATCATCTGCATACAGCTACTTTGTTGATCTGTCCCCTCAAACCTATTTCCTAATGTAATCCATCACCAGTATGAATGGCAGTGGGCTCATAGCTGAACCTTGGTGTACACCCATTCCCATTAGGAACCCCTCTGTGAAACTGAACACTGTTTGTACTTGAGTCACTGAGTGCTTGTACATAGCCTGTACTTATTCTACAAATGGTTCTGGGACTCAAACCTCTGTAGTACTGTCCAGATCAGCTTTCTTGGGGCCTTGTTATATGCTTTCTCCAAGTCTAGGAATGCCCAGTTTGACTCTTTCTTCATCTCCACATTCTTCTAAACTATCTGTCTCACTGCAAACATAAGGTCAGTTGTCCTGCATCCTGATCTGAATCCAAACTGCTCATCTCCCATTTTATATTCTACTACTCTGCATATCCATTTATCAATCACCCCCTCCAGAACATTCATGCAATGTGATATGAGTTTGATGCCACTGTACTGCTCACAGTTGTGGATGTCCCCTTTGTTCTTGTGCATTGGCATTAATATGTTTATTCTCCAGTAATCTGGGATACACTTTCTCTCCACTGTACTATGAGTACCCTCAGGAGCGATTTCTCCCCTATTTCACCAAGCATCTTTATCATATCTGCTGTGACCTCATCTGAGCCTGCTGCTTTCCCTGACTTTATTTTCCTTAGTGCTATTCTTACTTTTTCTAGGGTGGGCTCCTCTTCTTCTCTCATCATAGGCTGTTTCTGTGGCAGTACGGCATCTGTGGGATTTTCTTCATCCAGAAGCTCCTACTATCTGCCTTTGATGTCCTGTGCACTGATGAGCAGGTTGTTGCTGGCATCCCTTATGAAGGGTGTCTGACTATCTTCTTTATCTTTCTGTCTTTGCCTTGCAACCTGATATAATTTATTTGTGCCACCTACTGATTCACTTTCCAGAAGCTGGTAGAGTGCCTATGGTGCCCTATTCTTTGGTATTGCAACTCCTTTCTTAGCTTCTTTGTTAGCCAATCAGTATTCCTTCCCAGCCTGATCAGTCTTTTATATCTCCCACTTTTTCCTGCACTCTTTCTTTCTTTTGATGACTTCCTGGACTTCTGCATTCCACCACGATGCACCTTATTTCCATACCTGGCTTGGCCACATATCTGTTCTGTAGTCCTTACACATGCTGTTTTGAGGTGCTGCCATTTTTCTTCGACTCCACCCATTTCCTCCTCTTCTTGGGGTGCTGGATCCCTGAGTAATTCATTGAAATGCTGGACTTTCTCTCTATTCAACTTCCAGGTCTTTGGCCTGGTCTCTGTTGACCTTACAGCCTTCTGTGACCACTGCTTGCAGCTGATTATAGCAATCAGTGCTGTGAGCCACCAGCTTCACTGGGGATGACTTTGCAATCACTGATTCTACCCCAGTGACTTTTCCTTTGTAGAAGGAAGTCTTGTACATGATCTTGTGACTGTATCTTTTTCTGAACCATGTGTTGACTGCTATTTGCCAGACAGATGTCTAGAATGGCCACTCCTTCTTTATTCAAGTTGGCTCACCCATATGGACCCAGGAAGTCCTCATATCCTGTTTTGTCTGTCCTGATATGTGCATTTAAATTACCAGTTATCAATACCAGTTCATGTTGTCCTGCTTTATCTAGGTTCTGCAACTGCTGTATGCATGCAGTTTTTTCCTCACCATCACAAGCCTGCTCTGGGGCATAGGCTGAGATCATGAATACTACCCTATCATTACACTGGAGTCTGACTGCCATAAATCTGTAACTAAATCTGATGATATCCCTCACTGCCTTCTGAAGCCTCTCTCTCACCACAATTCCCACACCATTTCTAGTCTTTCCCCCTCCTGAGTAACAGTTTCTGGCTCCCAAGCCAAGGGGCTTCACTGCCATACCCTTCCATCTTGTCTCTTGGATACATAGGATGTCCTGCCTCCTCCCTATTATTATGTAATTGGTTTTATGTCCATCTTATCCCAGGTAACCCAGGCTGGGCAACTAGACACCAGCCAGCCAGTGGCTTATTGACCCAAGGCTGGCCTTTATGGTAGCCACACACTGGCCTATAGGGGCACATACACCTCTCCCACCATTAGCATGATTCCTTATGCAGGTTGTGTCTTTGACCCACTTTTCACCAGTAACTACCCTAGTCAACATGACCAAATCACCTAGAGCCATATTTTACAACATCAAGTGGCTAGTCGTGTCTGTGATCCATGTTCTTCTATCTTGAGAATACTATGCACCACAATAGATGCCCAAAGTGGCTGGTCTATACAACACTTTCCCATATAGGGCACCATGTAGAGTCTGTGCTGCTCCATTATTTGCTGAGTTAAAAATGGAAACACTCAGTGTGTTTTCCCCCCCTTCAGATGTGGGAGGAAACCCACAGAGACAAAGAGAAAACATGCAAACTCCAAACAGGCATTTGCCAGAGGTCAGGATTGAACCTTGCACCTTGTGCACAGGAGGTGAAAACCTTAACCATTATGGCAACTGGTGTCTTGAATATTTCTACATAGGTCTGCATTTGAACTGTCATTCCAATGAGCCTTCAGAATACAGGAAGTGTGCTTTATCCCTGTTTGCCACATAGCTTTGCAGCAAGGAACTGAAATCATTCTGAATACTACTAACTGCAACATCATCTACAGTAATATGAAACCATACAACTATTATTTGTACATTTATTATTTTTGGATATAGTGTACTAAGTGATGACACAACCAGTTATGACTATTGCTTGCAAATATACATCTTTGTCTTAACTTTCCGTGTTTGTTGGTCATTCTTCTCTTATCTGACTAGTAATCTGAGACATCCAGTCTGTAAACCATTCTCTATCATTCTCTTTAAAATGTGTGAGAATATTAATTAGCAATAATATATGCAGTTGCCAACAAATAAAGAGAAAGTCGGATGTTAATGAACAGAACCTATAACTTGTGTGCTGCTTACTTACATTTTTAGCCTTGACAAAATTACATCTAACACTTTGTCTGACCTGACACACCCACTGGATGTAGGGCAGCCTACAGTGCTGTTGGGTTTTCCTTCTCCAAACCAATAATCATTCACAGTTGCAATCCATTAAAAACAAACACTGAGGGAGTGCCACAACTATGTACATCTGCTACATGGAGCCAAATATTTAGGATTCAGCTATTCTAATGAGTTCACACCTGATTTGCATCGTCACCATGCTGACAGTCTTGAATCTAAACCATAAAAAGTCAGCCATGTAGCTAGGGAAACTGAAGGTGAGGAGACCTGTTTATATGGAGAACACAGAAAAGAGGCTATTATTTTGGGATATATCTGCACAGAGGATTACTGAACTTGATAAGGTATGCTTGTATTTTGTCAGTTATATATTGCATATGCTTAATGTAAAGATAAATGGTTTAATAATTATATATATATATATATATATATATATATATATATATATATAAATATATATATATGTTTTTTTTTTATTAGCAAAGGCTTTTACACTTTTATCTGTATGCATTAGAAGTGCACTGATGGCATGGGCATGTTTCTCGGGGCATTTCACAGGTAATAATGGCCACACAGGTAAAAAATGCACTCTCCAAAGCTAAGAATATAGCATCCATGGGACCAGATGACATCCCAGGATGTGTACTACATGAACTACAGAATGAACTGGCACCTCAACTATGTGTCATGTTTAATCATAGCCTCACCTCAGGATTCGTACACACTGAGTGGTGCACAGATACAGTTATCCCACTCCCCAAGGGGGGGATCCACCTTGGATCCCAGGAACTACCATCCCATCAGTCGGACGAGCCTGATCAGCAAATGGAACGTATTATCATGGAAATTATAAACAAAGACATTGGCAACCTTCAAACACTGGACCCCATGCAGTTTGAGCTTGTGAAGGGCCAATCTTGTCTTCTGAACCTGATTGACTTCTTCAAATCAGTCTCCAGAGCCATGGACAAGGGTAAGGTGGTCCACACAGCCTATCTGGACCTCACCAAGGCCTTCAACACCATCCTCCACTCTGGGATCATAGATAAACTTACTAAGCTGGGCATTAATCCCTACGTTACTCGATGGGTTGCCAACTGGCTTACTGACAGAACCCACACTGTAAAAGTATCTGACTCCAAATCCAGCTCCAGACAGGTGACAAGTGGAGTACCTCAGAGTTCAGTCCTGGGACCGCTCTTGTTTGGCATCTACTTCTCTGATGTACAGGCCAACACTAAGGGACTTTGGCTAACAAAGTTCGCAGATGACTGCAAACTGGGAGCCATTATTGAATCCCCAAAGGATGTGGATATTCTACAAAAGGGCCTTACAGAAACAGATGCTTCATGCCAGAACCAAGGGCTCAAGCTCAATGCCAAGAAATGTATAATTATCCCCTTTGGGGAAAAAACATGTACCCATGAATTACCACATAGGTGGCAGTACACTAAACACAGAAAGTGTGATAAGAGACTTAAAGACACAGATGGACAGTGGTATCAACTTTGATAACCACAGCACCACAACAGTCAGGAAATCCTTCTATGTGGCACACCTCATCACTAAGGGCTTTTCATCCAGAAAAAAGGAGGTCATTGTTTCACTGTACTCATCCCTCATTAGACCCATTATAGAATACAATGCCATGTTTGGTATGTACCTCTCAAGACATCTGCAACAACTGGAAAGGCTTCAGAAATACCTCACTAAAAGAGTCACAGGCCTAAAGCAGATGCCCTATGCTGACCGTCTAAAATGACTCCACCTATACTCTGTCACATATCGTCTACTCAGAGGCAATCTCTGCTCAACATACAAGGCCATGTCAAACCCAGAGCTGTTGGACATGCTACACTTAAAGAAATCCCAATCCCTTAGAGACACATGCTCCAGGGATCTAAACCTTGTCATCATAATGAACAAAACATGCTGGAGAGATAGGTTCCTGACCCCAAGACTCCCCAGAATCTGGAATAGACTGCCCATACATGCCAAGCAGAGTACCTCTTTGGCCCTCTTCAAAAGGAACCTTGATTGGATGGGAGATAGGAAATTCACCCCCGGGATCACGTCAGTCACCCTGCTAGACAGGGGTCCATGGAAGTAAATACTGTGGGAAGAAATAGCCAGGGAATTATTATTGCTAGGCTTGTATAGGCCCTAGGGCCAATAGCCTAGTACCAACCTATGAACCTATGAACCTGCATGACTGGCAATACCTTAACATGGAATGTTCTGTGTTAAATGTACAGACATGTTTCAGGGCAGTTCATTTAAGAGCACTTTTAGTATTTCAAAGATAGTTTGTTAGCAAAATGTGTCATTTGACTTTTCTTTTGTGGGTAGGGAGCAAACCTGCATTTTTTCATGACACAAAAAAAGATATGTTGCTATTGTTACTATCCTTTTTGTGCATCCAGCCTGTTGTTCATATTTCAAATCACTGGACTGTTTTATGTTTCTCCAGTGGGTAATACTGAAATGCTACCTTTTCTGTTTTATCTGGTAAGAGTTATTTTTAGTTATGTGATACTTATGTGTATTAGACTTCTATTGTCTTTTAGGACATCTAGGACTATACCACCCAGGCATCTCAATCCTCAAAGACCACCTTTCACTGAGCCTGACTGTTGAAGCTTTTAGGTGACATGGTGCCTTCCACCTTCAGGTGGGACATGGCAATTTGTCAGGCAGAATGCACATTTGGTAGCAGATAGTTACAGATGTTAATGCAGTGGGTGGCCACAGCAGGATATTTGACCAGGTGCACCACAGTGCCACTGACATGATCTCACCTACACTGATTCATTGGTTAGTACTAGGCTAACTACACTTGTGGGCCACTTTAAGCCTAGTCAATTACCCAATGTCAGAATCAAACCCTGCACCTTGTTTCTGTAAGGTAAACACCTTAACCATTATGCCAACCTCCCAACCCTAAGTTAGTACCAGGCTAACAGCCCTTATGGGCTTACCCCATGTGAGAATCAAACCTCATAGAGGAGAGCAGCTGCAGTGGATTATAATTGGATAGGGAGGGTGGAGGGCACTCCAGACATACCTCTAATAACAAATGAAGAGTTCCTGTCTACTGTCAGGGATCCAAACAACTCACAGGAAAGTGCAGAACAGCATGTCCTTGACATTGGTGCTACTGTTTCAATGACAGCAAGTATGTCCCTGGAGGAGCTTTCAGGTAGGCTTTTGTATCTCAATTGTTAAACACTGCTGTATAGTAAAATAATTTAAATCAATATTTTAGTACTGTTTCTCAAAAATATTTTTTGGGGAGTTGAAGATTGCTACAATTAACAACACATTCTGATTGATTACACATGGGCCTAGGTTGGACTTGTCATCCAAATTCTTGTTGAAAGTATTGTTAATGGAGATATAAAGTGGAAAATTATTACTCACTATGTCACTGTTGATTGTGATGACATTGTCCTTACCTTTTCTTAACTTCTTCAAGGACCATCTGGCAATCAGAGCATAACATCATCTGGAATTAGTAAGCCAAACATTTTTTTGTCAGTACTGATGACCAACTCAAAGAAATATTTTAGTGTGTGGTGTTGATGTCAGGACTGTTGTGTGTGTGTATATTGCTGTACTGTCTAATAGTAGCACCACTGTTATTTTGTTAGCATATATTGAACTATATTAGTGTAGGTATTAATTGCTCCTGTGTTTGTTGCATATTATCAAAGGTGATCCTGACAATGCAAGTGTGGGACTTATACCACCTGATGGTTTCAGCGATCCCCTGAAATTCCTTCTGACACAGCCAGTAGGTTTACACCTATGCATTCCAGTGATCCCTCAGATATTGCACAGGTGCAGGGCAAGATAATCGACCAGCGAAGTTTGGTTACTGTGGCTTCAGTGCCTGTTGACTCTGGCCATACACAAAGTGTGAGTGAGATGTCAAGCAAGAGGATTGTTATGGAATCTTGGAGTCAGCCTGCTGTCTATCTTCTACCCATTCCAGGTGTCTCTGCCTGTGCCACTCATCATATGTTATGGGCCATCATGGAGGCACAGGCACATTCCTATAGGTGTTCCAGAGAAATTTTCAGGGTTGTAGATGGGGCATGGGCTGACACTGTGTTGCTGATTCAATGGATCAGATGAATGACAGATTGGAAAGAGCAGTGTCTGTGATGGAATGTCTGCTGGGAGGGGAACAGTATCCTCCTGGGCATAGGTCAGGCACATCATCTGCTGTTTGCCAGCATGGCTGTGCTTATTCATGCTCCCATAGTGGCAGTACTTCCACTGCTTCATCAGTGGTTGAGCTGTCCACACCCTGACATAGCAGGTCATGGGGTCTTGGTCCTCAGTGTCCTTGTGAGGGGAGCTCATCTAGCAGACATCAGTCATGTTCAGGTGGCAGCAGTGCATCTGATCGTGGGCATGCACATGCCAGTGCAACTCCTGGCAGAGCCACTTCTCATGGTCAGGGATGACAATGATGAACTGACACCTCTGTCATGCATGGCTCACACCTGTCCAACATACCAAGATGTAGAGCTAGCACACAGCTCGGCTGTGTTCATACAGGCACTCACACACCAATTTCACTATTATACCCATACTAACACTCACAGAACAGTTACATGGTTCAGCTATGCAGCTTAAAACTATTTTTTTCTCACTGGTCATTTGTTGCTTTATCCAAATGTCTGCCTGCATTACTTACTTACTTACACACACTCATCAACCTTTTGTGTCAGCCTAGGTTTCTTGATAACTGTGCCCTATCCCTGTTTTCTATATTTTGGATTCAGGGATATGTAAGCTTTGTGTCTGATGCTCTGGGTGAACAGCTAACATAGTGCTTAGTTTAGCTGCATTTGCAATATTGAACTGGTAATTATACCTTTGACTTATTTTGGTATTAAAAGATTAGACAGTCAATAGCATCAACATTTTTCCATCTTTATTGTAAATGATCTTGTGAGGGATGTGAAGTCTGAAACTGCAATGTATATCATTACTTTCTAACTTCTCTCTTTAGTTATTTTTCACTACAAATGTGTAGTGCTAAAGTGAGGGCATGTAGTGATCATCACTACTTTTGAAAGGTATAACCATGTGAATCTTTGATGCCTGAGGCTACTGCTTAATAATGGACACATATAAGTCAAATAAGTCTCTGCTGTCACATATTAAGGCCATTTCTGTACAAATCCTCCAGCATTTACTTGCTTACACTACCAATTAACAAGGGTATGCCAGTCATTCATATTATTACACAATACATGCCAGGTTCAACACTTACTTTTTAAATCCAGCAGTTGCAACAGTTTTAGTTCAGGGCTGACTCTATCTGATGCAAGCAGTACACAGCCAATACATGGGAAGGTAAAAGTTGTGACAGTTTTCTGGCATCAATGTTGCTATATGTATGTGAGTAGGAGGAAGGTTTTTGGTCCATAGGTGGTGTGTGAGTGTGCTATGCATTGTGTCTTGGCCAATGAGAAGGTATAGTGAGCACATATATGTCTACCTACACCCACAGTAGCTGCAGCTTCCCCCTCTGACTCCTCACCTGCGTGTGGCCATGGTGACCTTGGCATTGGTGGTGGGATATGTGGTACTTTCCCTTGTTGATCCTGCTGAAGCTGTATTCTCATGATGATGTTGCACAGCATGGCAAATATCCATGGGCTGTACTGCAGGGCTCCCCCACATGTATCTAGTCTCCAGAACAGTGACTTCAGCAGCCCAAATACATGCTCTATGATACTCTGGTTGAGCATGTGCATCATTATGGCATTCTTCAGCAGGTTTTTTGTGCATTTCAGATAGGTGTCATCAGCCACAGTTCCAGTGCATAACCTGCAACCCTGGTTAATGACCTTGTGGAATATTTCCCCTAGTAAATATCTGATACAGTTGGGAGGTGTGCCAGATATGTGAGTCATAGAGCTGTTTTCTCAAGATGATATTGCGTAGCATGACACGTATTGTGAATATTTCAGTATATGTCCATGGATTGTACTGCGGGACTCCACCAGATGCATCTAGGCACTGTAACCAAACTTCAGCAGCCCAAACACCTGATTTATGATATTTCTGGTTTAAGCATGTACCTCATTATGGTGTTCTTCAGCAAGTGTGTGTGCATTACTGATGGGCATCGTCAGCTACAGTTCCAGCACATAACCTGCATTCCCAGTAAATGACCCTGTGGGATATCCCCCCTAGTAAATATCTAATACACTTGGGAGTTGTGCCAGATATGTGAGTCATGGTAACTGCCTGGGTTAATACATAAAAAATTCAGAGTGAGCTCCAGTGCTGAGGACACGCAAAACTTTAATAAATAAAATACACACAAAGATAAAAAACAAGAAGGTGAGTGCTTTCACAGTCTACTGGCTGCTTCTTCAGACCTACTAGCACAGTGAGTCTGAATTAATTATATACACACCTAACATCAATTAATCAATTACATAGTAAAAACTTGTACTTCCCTTAAAGTTATAGCCAAATATCTGTCCATAGTCATGTAAAGGCAGTTTTTTCTTCTTTATTTTTTATTTAATTAGAAAGTAATATGCACTTAACATGAGGATATCAACAGATTTATGTTGTGATATATTTGGTAAATAGCTTTCTGAGAACTGTCAACGTTATTAGTTTTCTTGTTAGTTCTGGACATAAAATGTTGATAAAAATTACCTAAAAAATGGAAAAACAAAACAGTATAGAGGCATTTACTAATAAGTCAAAAACAATGAACAGTCTTTGACATCTTTTAACAGGATGAATGATATTTTTCAATACAGAAGACTAAATCACTTCTATATTGCAATATATAATACTGATTATACAAAATTTAATGATATACATAAATAATTACATAATGCAATAAAAACAAAAATGTATTATGAGATGGAGGCTTGGGAAACAAAAAACAAAAAACTTAAATGCAAGCGTAATCAGAAGGCTATAACCCAATAAGTCAGCGAGCGTTAAAACACCAAATTTATTGTGAGCGCTTTCGAATGGGTCTCCGCCCCAACTTCTTCAGACAAGCAATGTAATATTTTTAGAACAAATTTCATTAAAAAAATGGAAAGCAGAAGAGAAGTGTCTAATGTTTATAGTTGGAATATTTCTAGGTATTGTAAAAAAATGAGATGATAAATTAAGAAACTGAATGGCTTAGAACATGTCAAATGAGGTTTTGAGAGAGAAGTTAGGTTCATTACAAATGATAAAGGGGATGGAGAGAGAGAGTTAGAAGCACCAGGTCTGAAAAGGAGACATTGACTGATATTGACAGTAAATTGAGAATGTTGAATGGAGCAATGCCAAGTCTGTCATTTTAAGGCAGCTAATGTTTATGAAATGCTGAAAGCTTGTAGGGAAGATTTACACAGAAGTCATTGTTGATCAATACTGCAGAGTGTTTTGGCTAGATAGTAGGTTACATAAAGAGAATTGTCTACTGTGCTAGCTATGATTAAAAGTAGGTGCTAGTGTTTACATTGATTGAATAGGTTTATGAATCTGAGATAGTCTATTGGTTGTCTTGTAATAGGTTTGCTGTGTGTGCAACTTGTTTAGAGCATGCTGTAAAGCTGGAAGAAGGACTTTTTGCTATCATTTTTTTTGAGTAGTAAGCAGTGAAACAACTTGCAAATCTGTAGCAGTATTTAAGACTGGACAGGGCTTTAAATGTTTTGCTTTGGATATGTGGTAATAAGGAAATTTGCTGGTCTGATCAGGCGCTAAATTCATTTATAAGAATAAATTGAAAGCATGATGTTTTACCACGGATATCTTACTTCAGCTATAGGAGTTGGCAAGATGCTTTGGTGTAGCAAAGATCACTGTGCTTGCTTTATTAGGGTTTACTAGGAATTTATCTCTGACACACACACATAAAGAGTTTACTAAGAAATAATAAGAGTGCAGCCAATGAAAGAACTGAGTAAACGGTAATGAGGTTTTATAATTCTGAGCTATTTCCTGTTTTTAATAGACCAAGGCTATTTGCATGAAGGAATATTTAATGTTGAGAAATGGTGGCTTTTAAACTGTTAAGTTGTTGATAAACAGAAACAAAAGTATGTGATTGAGAAGTGAACCTTATGAAATATCTCATGTAAAGAGACATTTATCCAAGTGTTTGTTATGGTAGAAAACTTTTGCATATCTTTCTGTGAAGTAACCTGTAAACCGAGATATAGCATTACTGTCAAGACTATGAGAGGTGTGAGTTACAAGCTTTTCATCAAAAGCTACAAAAAGAGCTTTTTTATTTAAATTTTGTTTAAATATTTTAAATTGTACTTATAGTGACCTGTGGGGTGATACTTTTTTGCATGACTCTGCTTTTTGTCCATGATTCAGCCAAA
Source organism: Protopterus annectens (assembly GCF_019279795.1). Lineage (NCBI taxonomy): Eukaryota > Metazoa > Chordata > Ceratodontiformes > Protopteridae > Protopterus > Protopterus annectens. The sequence goes on along the minus strand of NC_056732.1, from coordinate 786,821,185 downwards.
AAAAGTTATTAGTTTGCATTTTTTAATTTGTTCTGGGACCTAATCTTGTGGTGTTATTTGGAGTTTTGTGAAGATTGTGTATTACTGCAAGATTTTAGCATTGTTTACACATTATACTGGACTTCTATTTCCATAAGTATAATTACATATAAAAGGTAGCTTTTTGTATTTTTATCCCTGTCTGTGGCCTCAGTCTTATAGGTTCATAGGTTCATAGGTTCATACTAGGCTATCTGCCCTGGGGCAATTATAAGCCTAGCCCGATTCTGTATGGCTTACACCACCCCTTGATTTGAGTATACTGTGCCCTTTTTAAGGTTTAGTTTACTGTGCCTCTGTCTAATAGTGACATGGGAGTAATCCCTGGGACAAACCTATGATCCCCCATCCACTTATCGAGATTCTTCTTGAAGAGATTCAGTGAGGTGCTCTGCCTCACATGAACTGGAATTCTATTCCAGAGCGAAGGGAGCCTCTGGGTTATGAACCTGTCCCTCCAGCAAGTTCTATTTATTTCTGTGCTGAGGTTCAAGTCCCTCGAGCGTGTGGCGCTAAGGGATTTAGATTTACTGAGGTGGAGTATGTCCATTAATTCTGGATTTGACATAGCTTTGTATGTCAGGCATAGATCACCTCGAAGTAGGCGGTATGCAACTGAGTAGAGCTGGAGTTTTTTTAACCGAGCAGCATATGGCATCTGTTTGAGACCCTTGATCCTCTTGGTGAGATACGTTTGGGGTCTTTCTAATTGCTGCAGGTGTCGGGTAAGGTACATCCCAAAAGGGGCATTGTATTCTATGATGGGCCTGATGAGGGATGAATAAAGGGGCACGATTACCTCCCTTGATCTAGATGTGAAACCCTTCGTGATGAGGTGGGCTATGTAGAAGGTCTTTCTAACCACTTTGGCAATGTGGTTTTCAAAGGAGAGATTGCTATCAACTTGGGTCCCCAGGTCCCTAATAACTTTCTCTGTACTTAATGGGTTTCCGCCTATGTGGTAATTTGTGGGCACATTGTTTTTGCCAAAGGGTATGACTATACATTTTTTGGCATTTAGCTTTAAACCATGGCACTGGCACCAGTTATCTGTCTCTGTGAGACCTTTTTGAAGGATGTTTGTGTCAGCTGGAGAGTTGATTATGGTGCCCAGTTTGCAGTCATCGTGAGCCATAGTCCTCCCACATTTGCCTGTACCTCGGAAAAGTATATACCAAACAAGAGTGGTACCAGGACTTGTGACCGGTTTCGAGTCTGACATGGCTCCAGCAACTCTCACTCTGTGGGTTCTGTCTTTGAGCCAGTTTGCGACCTATCTTGTGACATAGGGGTTTATATTTAAGCTGGATAGCTTATCTATGATGCCCGAGTGGGGTATTGTGTCAAATGCCTTTGCAAGGTCCAGATAGGCTGTGTGGACTACCTTCCCTTCATCTATGGCTTTGGTGACTGTTTCAAAGAAGTCAACCAGGTTCAAAAGGCAGGATCTGCCCTTGACAAAGCTGAACTGGGTAGGATCTAGTGTCTGTAGGTCCCCAATGTCTTTGTTTATGAGCTCCATGATGATCCTCTCCATAACCTTGCAGACTAAGCTAGTCAGGCTTATGGGGCAATAGTTTCCAGGGTCCGTAGAGGCTCCACCTTTGTGGAGTGGGACCACTGTTGCTGTACGCCATTCTGTGGACACATATTCTGTAGTGAGGCTGAGATTGTATAGCTGTTTTATTTGAGGGATTAGTTCCTCTTGTAGTTCATGTAGGACGCAACCTGGGACGCCATCTGGTCCCATGGAAGCAGTGTTTTTGCTTTGGAGAGGGAAGCCTTCACCTGAGCATCTGAGATGTTTGGGAGGCAGCCCTCTGCCGGGATAGATACTTGCTCTTTTGGGGGGGAGGGGAGGAGAAGTTTGCACTGAACCTGTCTGCCAGGATATTGGCGATGTCTGTGGGTTCAGTGTATTTTTTGTCATTTAGAATCAACTCAAAACAAGTCTGGGAGTTGCATCCCAGGTTTCTAACATAACTGAAAAAAGCCTTATGATTGTCTTTGGTGTCCTGTGCAATTTTTCTCTCAAAGCTGGCCTTGGAGGATTTTATGAGGGATCGTAATTTTTTGCTAGTACTGATCAGAGATGCCTTCCCTATTAGGGATTTTGCTCTATCATGTAGTAGCTTCCTCCTTCTGTTGTACAGTTTATTTATGGCAGAGGTCCACCAGACTGGACGCCTGCCTTTGGATGATTGGGTCTTGGTTTTGTTTGGGATAGCATGATCCATGCATTCCTGGAGATGTCCGTAGAATGCATTTATATAGGATTCTGCAGTTTGGGCTGTAGTTTCCACTGGCCCTGGGGCCTTGAAGGATTCCACTTCGGTTTTGAGAAGTGAGAAGTTCGCTTTTGAGAAGTTTTTCACTGTGGTTTTCTAGGCTGGTGGTGGGGTCGGGATATGGACATCCAGTGAAATTAATTTATGGTCTGATCTTACCAATGAGGGATATACTTCTGGTGTGGAGCATAGAGTCCCCATGTTGGTAATGATCAGGTCTAGTATGTTGTCCCCTCTTGTGGGAGTGGTGACTAATTGTTCCATAGCATTTGAGTTTATAATTTCCAGGAATCTTTGGGCTAAGGTGCTGGGGCTTGAGTAGTGCTCCCAGTCAATGTTTGGGTAGTTGAAGTCACCCAATATAATGGTGTTCGGAGAGATCTTCATGTTCTCCAATGTTTTCAGGAAGTCCGAATGGGATTCCTGACTTTGAGAGGGTGGTCTGCAGGATGCTATAAACTGAAAAGCAGTCTTGCCCACTGTTAGTTGCACATGGATGGTCTCCGATACTGCAATGCCACTAACCTGGAGGTGTGGATATCCTTGATAAATATGGAAACTCCCCCTCCTTTTGTGGTTTGGTCCGGGTTTTGGGGCCGAAAAGCATGATACGAGGTATAGCCTGGTAGTGCTGGGGTGCTCTCTGGAGCCTTGAACCAGGTTTCTGTCACTGCACAGATATCGATGTTCTCCATACTGAGGAGAGCTTCGAGTGCATGCATCTTGAGGTTAAGACTTCTGGCGTTTAGCAGCATTACCCTTAGTTTCTTGTTCCTTGTGCTGTCTATGGGGGTGGGTTTGACTTTTGAGCCTTGCCTAAAAAAGGCACTATGGGGATGGCAAGAGCCTTTGGCTGAAGGGTTTGCCATTATATTTCTTTCATAACCCCTATGGTTCCAGAGATATGAACATTTGTTTGAGATATGAGGACTTAATTTGATTCTGTCAAAAGGCTCATATAGTCTTGTCATAGTTCTTGGAGCATCTTTCACAGTTGTAGCAAGACTATGATCTACTGCCAGATTTGAGTCTCATTTAGTCATTTATTACAGTGTTAATGGTACATTTCTGCATAGTCTGGTGCCTTAGTCTGTGGTAGAATTGCAGTAGTGGCAGTATTATGAATCCTGCTCCAGCATTTGCACTTCCGTACTTTTATAACTGCATATACTTGCTTAAAGTTGAACTTTCAGTACTTTGGTGGTGTCATAATCTGTGGTAGGATTGCAGCAGTGGCAGTATTGTGAATTCTGCTCCAGGATTTGTGCTTCAGCACTTTTTATAGCTATATATACCTGCTTAAAATTACATTCCAATGTCTTTCTGTTTAACTTGATACTGTTTTTCTTCTGTTCTTTGAGTCTACCCCTGAGACATTAAGCTAAAAGTTTATGAAATTCTAATCACAAGAGTTGAGCCACAGTACTGTCTTTATTTATTGGGATCCCTCTCTAGCAAGTCTGCTATATTTAGCACAAAGCTACATCCACCCAGGGTCTTTTGCTCAAGACTCTGAGAGGTATGAGATATAAGCTTTTCATCAAAAGTGAAAAAAAGGTTTTTATTTAATTTCTACTTATACATTTGTGGCAGGACTATGATCTGCTGCTATATTTGAGCTTTGTTTAGTCATTTATTGTTGAGCTGCTGTAAATTACTGCATAGTCTGGTGCCTTTGTCTGTGGTAGGATTGCAGTAGTGGCAGCATTGTAGTAATGTATTGTTCTTTGAACCCCCCCCCCAATAAGGCATTAAGATAAACTTTTATGAAATTCTAACCATAGGACGTGACCACACATACAGTTTAATAACAAAAGAAATTGTCAAATTATAAAAATTGCATTTCATTAAATTTGATTAGCCTTTGTAGCTACTAAAGTGAGAAAAGCCTACAGTGTAGTCTATGTTATTCTAATGAGTTTATTTTATCATTTTATCACTTTATACCTTATTGATCTGATCCATTATTTGATATAATGATGCAGTAGAACAAACTACCTTAAAAAAAGTTATAAAGGTACAATTATTTATCAGAAAATTATATGGCTAGAAAACCTAAATTATTTAGGAAGGTATCAGGAATTATCATTATTCTGAGGTGTCATTATGCACAGTTCTGATTATGTAATATCAAACAGTAGGGCCATAAAGATCAGGCTACATTGGCATTTTAACTCATTCACTCCAGTGGAGTTCAAGAAGTTTGTACTGTAACTTCCAATGGTTGGAGCCTAAGCCTTTTGACAGAATCAAATTAAGTCCTCATATCTCAAACAAATGTTCATATCTCTGGAACCATAGGGGTTATGAAAGAAATATAATGGCAAACCCTTCAGCACAAACTATTTTTATAATAGTAGTATTCTTTAGGTTCTAGGTCTTAAACTGAATTTTATAAGTTATAAGTCACAGTAAACACAGTCCCCCAGATTCACTAATCGTCCGTGCAGGACTAATTTAGTCCTGCACAGAAGCAGCCATTTAGGAGGAGGAAGGCAGCACACCAAGCATATTAATGAAGGTGCATTGCCTGACCTCCTAATCCTACATGGAGCGTGGACGAGTGTAGGGAGCATGTCTGAGAGCAGAGCTCTCAGAATAAACATGCCCCTGCAAATTAGAACAGCAGAAACTGTAAATAAATGAGCGAGACTGCTAATAGGTGTCCGCATATCCCCACCAATAGTTCCCCATGTGTACAACAGCAACAGGACATTAAAATAAACGAAGTAACCCCTGTAATTTCTTTTAAAACTCCGAGTACAGCTAACCATAGGTGTGTGGGTGTGCCCATCGCTTAGCTACTGTTAAAGCAGCTTAAAAGCTGAAGAGGATAACAAGGAAGATATATGCAAATGAAGAAGCACAGCAATAGTGTAGTGGTCAGAGCATCCGCCTAATGGGCAGGCATTCCCCGTTGGAGTCCCACGGCAGCATATACCATTTTCCATGTGAAATCTGTATACGAACATTTATTTATATTTTATTGCTGTACAACCTACCAAATAACATTTATATGTGAACTGGAATACTGCATTAAATGCACATGTGAAGAGTCAGTACCATAATGAATAAGTCAGCAGTAAGCAAGCGTAAGAACAGATAAGCAGTAGTAAGCATATGTAAGCACTAGTAAGCGTGTGCAAGTGCGTTTGGGCAGGGTGAAGCACTGCCGACACAGATTAAGCAAAGGAGAAGCTAACTGCGTGTAAGACACTGTGACCAGAAGTCAGCAGTGCTTACCTCTGCGCAAACCCACTTACAACCAGTTGAAAGTGCCTTAAGCACACTGTATCCAATGGCCGGTGTTCTGCCAAGCAACAAAACAAACAGCCTCTGCAAGGCCAGAACCCAGGACTATGCACACCATACACAAAACGATTTACCACTAAGCCATGCCAGATATGCAGAAATTGTATGTTGTCAGAAACATAACCCCAGCCCAGTCATGCAACAATACAGAGAATGTATACCTACAACTAGATGGGCATGTATGTGCAAATATATCACTATCTAAACAGATATAACATATCTATAGATGTAGTTATATATATATATATATATATATATATATATATATATATATATATTATACATATATATTTAATATATATATTTATATATACATATATATATACAAATATATGAACAGATATACATGCAAATGCTGACAACTGCACATATATATGTCAACATCTATATGTCCACATATACACATCAAGTGACATATGTGCGCAGATATATGTCTCCGTAGGTATATTCTGACATAGTTAGACATATGTAAGCAAATATATCTGCCCACAAAGGTATATATGGCCAGACATCTGTAGATACCAATGGCAGATGAACAGAAACATACATGTCCACATACATCATCAATGGGCCTGAGAGGCCCCAAACAATATACATCACTTACGAATTTGCATACCCCCCGGCCCAGCCAAACACATCCGCCCTGCAATACACTACCAAGCTCATAGTATTGTACGTCTGTCATTGAACTAGGGAATTAAATCAGCCCTCTGTTATGTGTCACATGACAACATCACATACCCCTCTCCCCCACCCACTAGGCAGGCTGAGCAGTACAGGCCCATCCAACCCAGGCCATCCCCAACCCATACATGCATAACCCACAGTTCTGCTTCTCCCCACCATCAGCACACATACAACCACCATACCTACCCTGGTTAACGGCCCGTAGCTACCACACCACCACACATTGCCCTCCCTCAGGACTCATCCCGTATGATGTCCCGACCCAAGTATCCTAGGTGGGGCACATGCCGGAGACCATGCACATAGCCAGGGGTACTTATGTAACCCTGGGTGTAGACGAAGGTTGAATACCCAATGTTTGGGTTGTCCCACATGGGATGAATGTATTCCTGGTACTAACAATAGTTGTCACGTATGGCTCTGTGAACACCAACGGATTTAGTTGTAGGTATCACAAAGCATACATAGCACACAAGGTTGGCTGGTATGCACAGGGAACACAGTATCCAGCAATAACAGTCAACATTACCGGATATGTAGCTAAAGATTTAGAGGTATATGTGTTTGTATAAATACCCATAACTATATCACTCACTCATAGGTTAGTAATAGACTAATTGCCCTTGTGAGCCATTTTAAGCCTAGCCAATTATCCCCTGTGAGATTCAAACCCTGTACCTTGTGCTTGTAAGACACACACCTTAACCATTAGGCCACCCTCTCTGTAGTACAAATGTATACATATACCTCCCCCTCTCTGTAGTACAAATGTGTACATACATAGATAGACATATAAATAAATACCCACATATACATATATACATATACAGACACCCATACATCCACATGTTGTTAGATATATGTACAGCAATATAGATATATGTACAGCAAGATATATATATATATATATATATATATATATATATATATATATATATATATATATATATATATATAGATATATGTGTGTGTGTGTGTGTGTATAGATATACACAGATACATAGCTATGATAAGATACAGCACTTAAGAATGACATGTGTTCACAGGCCATGCCAATGGAGGTGAGGGGCCCAAGCAAGAAATGTGTAACACGTAGCATAACCCCCCCCCCCCAGCCAGACAGGGGAAACATACAAACAAACCCACAAACAATGTAAACAATCCACTGCTCCCCAGACAACAGGCAGGATACAACTGGGGGGGAGGGACACAGTGTACCCAAGAAGTCTATTCTTGGAACACAGACAGGAGCGTCCCTTGGGAGACACCTCAAAAATTGTCTCGTTATAGTAGGAAGCCCGTGTGATGACCAATCAAGGCGGGACATGTACATACCCAGACTACAAGGGTGGGAAAGTCTGATGACCCATGGGTCGAGACAATGTACGAGATGGGTCCAGTGAAGTGGTGAGTGGGCAGTGTGTAGTGGTGTGTTTAGACCCGACCTGCAACCAGAGTAAGGATGAGTGCTGTAGAGGAGGTGCGGGTGGGGGAACTATGGGTATGTAATTATGGGTCTAGGCATGCAGGTGTTTGCTGGAGTGGGTCTATTCGGACCACCCCAGGGATGTAAGGAATAGTATTCATTGGGAAGAGCCACTGCCCAACGGACAGACACTCCCGCTACGAGTCCCATTGCAGGACAGTCTATTTTACATGGCAAAGAACGGTATAACCAGATGTAGATGTAAATAAGTAGAGGTATGTGTGTGTATATATACCCATAACTACATGCAGATATACCTCTCCCTCTCCGTAGTACAAATGCATACATACATAGACAGACATATATTTAAATACCCATATATAGATATATACATATGCAGACAACCATCCATCCATCTATATGTCGTTTTTTATATATATATATATATATATATATATATATATATATATATACAGCAATATATATATATATATATATATATATATATATATATATATATATATATATGTGTGTGTGTGTGTGTGTGTATGCATACATATACAAATATATATATATATCTATATATATATATATATATATATATATATATGTGTGTGTGTGTGTGTGTGTGTGTGTGTAAATATACAAATATATATATATATATATATATATATATATATAGCTAGGATATGATACAGCAGTTAAGAATTACATATGTGCACAGGCCGTGCCAATGGGGGTGAGGGCCCAATCAACAAACGTGTAACACATAGCATCAACCCCCCTCCCACCCCAGCTAGACAGGCGAAACATACAAACACACAATAAAAGTAAACAAACCACTGCTTCCCAGACTACAGGCAGGATACTACCAGTGGGAGAGACCCACCAAGTCCACTCTTGAAACAAAGACAAGAATGTCCCTTGTGGGACAACCCAAAAATTAAAATCTTTTCGGGTTTCCAGCCATTACATGGATGTCAAATGGCAGGGCATGCATTTTCTTGGACTACAAGGTTGGGGAAGCCTGGTGATCCATGGGGGCAAGACAACATACATGATGGGTCCCAAGAAGTGGAGAGTGGGCAGTGTGTAGCGGTGTGTTTAGACCCGACCTGCACCTGGAGTACGGAAGACTGCTGAAGAGGATGTGCGGTTTGGGAACTATGGGTATGAAATTATGGGCCTAGCTGTGCAGGTGTTGGCTGGAGTGGTTCTATGTGGACCGCCCCAAAGATTTAAGCAATAGTGTGCATTGGACAGAGCCGAGGCCCAACGAGCAGCCACACCTGGTACGAGTCCCACTGCAGCAAGGTCTAGTTTACATGGCAAAGGACGGTATAACCAGATGTGTTGTTGCAAACCTACAAAATGACACCAAAGAACACATGGTTGCAACACCCCACTGTAGGCATGTAAGCCGAACTAACTGGCATCACAAGGTATTATTGCTGTGATGTCCTCACTCCCACCCAGGGGTGTGATTGTCCAGACCTACCCCCAAATGCAGAGTATATACACAGCTGTCGCTGTAGAAGAAATGGCCAGCTGTGGACCTTCCAGTCAGCCATCCTGCACATCCCCGGACATGTCCCCACTATCAGCCCCTCTGTGTGACCCAATAACACCACTTACCTATCGACCCCTGTTGCATTCGTAGTAATGTTCACAGTCACAAGTAGGTGACACCCTCCACACAACTATATTGGCAGAATCTGGAACCCCCAACCCAGGTGTATTACCTCAGCTGTTCCAGACTACACACGTAAATAACACATGAAGAGAATACCCAAGCAAACTTGGATCACCACCTGGCGAAGTCCGCCACCCCCCAACACTCCAGACCCCTGACACTGACACCTCCTGTCCTGCCTTGCATACATATCCCAACACCCTGCAAACCTGCAATGCCTCTCCCCCACCAATCAGTCGAATGGCCTACTATACAGTTAAAATGTCCCAACCCTCCATCTACCCGCCTACACCTCCACTATTCACATCTACTCTACAACACAGGTATGGCATAACTAAACCTAACCCGAATAACTGAGTGTAGCCTAACCAGAAATGCTAAACTGGAATTCCACTTAACCTTACACTGACCTTCATGAACAGTCATACCTGACATGTGCACCTGACTTAAGCATGTATAATACCGACATGTACATGAAGTAGCATGGGGGTATGTGGCAGCAAGTGGGAGTACGCCTGCGTGGGTGGCGGTAAGCAATGCCCACACTGGTTAAGCAATGTGGAGGCCAACCCATTGTAATATGCTGTAACCGGAGGTCAGCAGTTTAGAGCCTAGCGTACACCAGTGCATACCCACCTACACTTCCCCCGCAGTGCCTTAGGCATGCTGTAGCCCACAGCCCTCATTGTGGCCAGTAACAACATAATCAGCACTCCCAGGTCCCCCCCTGCACAACATAGTCCAAGTGAGTTACCACAAAGGCATGGCTGATATACAATCAGCTGCTGTTATCACAAACATCCGGGACAGTCAGTCAACAGTATAGGAAATATATGTAAGTATGTACATTAATACCAGCAAACATCTGCACAGTGCTCTGTCACAGTAGTCCGAGCAGTCTATGAGTACCAATGAACAGTACCTGTCCACGCATACTGTGAGAACAGTAGTCTCATATAATACTGAAGAGAGGAATGAAAACAGGCCACTGCGTGGTGGTGTGTTTCATCCGCAGATGTGGGAGATGAGGCTGGTCTGGTGTGTGAGCAAACCGCTGCATCAGAAAACCCTGGCAGGATGCTACCTGTGGGAGAAACAGTGTAGACCAGCAAAGAGTACTCGTGACACAACAACAGGTCCGTCCCTGCTGGGACGCACCAGACATTATCGGTCACAATAATGTTTCCACCAGTATCGGAGGTGGATGAAGGGAAGCCTCAAATGTATGTGGACTAAACTGATGAAGAGCTTGTAGAAGGTTGCATCGAGACAGTAATATGGAGGAATACTGAGACATGCAGAGAGGGAAATGTGTGGAGGTGTGGTATGGCAGGGCTTCAACTGCAGAATGGATGGATGCTGTGTACATGCAGCTCGGGGGCCGGGGAAAGGGAGTATGGGTATGACATTAAGGTAGAAATATGCAAATTACGCAGAGCTGCAATAGTGTAGTGGGCAAAGCATCTGCCTGCCGTGCACACATTCTCGGTGTGGGTCCCACTGCAGCACATTCCATTTTCTATGTGAAATATGTATATGAACATTTTTTTACATTGTTTGCTGTATTAACCTACTAAATAACATTTAAATGTGAACCAGAGTACTGCATTAAATGCACATGGGAAGTGTCAGTGTCATAATGAATAAGGCACTAGTAAGCAGGTTTAAGCACAAGTAAGCATATATAAGCACTAGTAAGCATGTGTAAGTGTGTTTGCGTGGTGGTAAGCATTGCCTACACAGATTAATCAAAGTAGAAGCTAACTGAGTGTAACAAACTGTAACCAGGGGTTAGCAGTGCTTGCCATCGCACAAACCCATGCAAACACGAGTGCAACTGCTTTAAAGTGCCTTAATCATGCTGTACCCAATGGCCCATGTTCTGCCCAGCAATAAAATCAACTGCATTTGCAAGGCTCAAACTCAGGACCCTGTACACTATAGTCACAGTAGTCAACCACTAAGCCATCATAGCAATACAGATGAATGAGGTATCAACAAACTAATCCTCACCATAGGAAAATCAAGCCAAACATGTGAACTGAATCTATGTACAGTGTGAAGTGGTATAACCTGTTACATAACATAAATATGTGAACTGGAGTACTGCAGTAAGCATAGATGTGAGGTGTTATTGTAATAAAGTGTAGAAGTCCCCCGGTCCGTATACAGTGTATGTACACATGAATCACGGATACCAGACACATATATAACCTGTAATGAAGAATAAATCACTGCCAAAAGGCAAATATAGTGCAAATTAACTATTAAAGCAATGCTAACCACAGCACAGTTCAACTTAGTAAGAGTAAGCAATGTGTAGGGGAGCCAATCCAATCTGCCTAGAGGTATACCCCTTTAAGTACTGCCAACCTTAGGTAAGCAGGTGTGCCCATAGCTTAGTCTTTTCAAACCTGGCCAATCATGGAAAAGTGTGGGTAATTGGCCATATTTAAACCACACAGGCAGGAATACGTTCCATAACTGGTTGTAGCTTCCTACTGCAGGCAGAATGGCTGGTGTGGGTGAAGGCACTCATTTTAGAGTGCAGCGCTGGGGCATCCAGGAGTCTAAAATCATGGTATGGCTCCTGGTAAAAGAGCATGAGGACAGACTACTGCAGAGCCAGTACCAGGGCTCAGAGTATAAAACGGAAGCCTGGGACAGTCTTGCCCGTGACCTTCCCAGTGCCACAGGTATCCCCCGGACTGGTGAGCAAGTCAGGCACCACCATGTTGACCTGAAGCGGTGGAGGGGAGACGTACTGGAACAGTGGATCCAGGAGTCTCGGCAGATGGCTAATGCCCCAGTACTGAGTAAGTACTCATTCCACTAAGTAGTTAAGAATTGCCTAGCTTGTGTATACTATGGATAGATATGGCTAAATATCACTGTATTCCTCAGACAACTGCAGATGAGTGGGCTGTGAACCAGCAAGCCCATGATGCTAGGTTGGAAAGGCTGTGTCGCGAGGCAGGTTCGTAATTAGTCTGCATGTACTGTCATAACAAATAAATATAAGAGCCTCAGAAAGTTTTTTACTAGTGGAAATAAATGTGTAATAGTCTGTGAATAAAGGTATAACCCCTGGAGTGCTTCTGCTTACTCTTCTGTCATATGTTGGCGAACTGTTGCATACTATAAATAGTAGTGTTGCAGTTTAAGCAGTGTCTCCTACACTGTAGCATGCAGATAAAATGTGTATGAAGTCCTGCATAACAATGTTGGAAGTGCCAAGAGGTCAGTCATATTGTACAAGTGAGGGAGACCTAGATAGAAAACAGTAGAAAGTTTTGCATCAATTCCCTGATAACACAGTGTATTGTGATGTTAGCTATAATTTTTGTCACACACACAGCAGGGGTTTGAATCCTGGGAGTGCTACTAAGTTGAATGCATAACCATACCCCACAACTGTACAGAGTTTGTAACAATGTTCAGATAGAAAGCTGTATGCATAATTACACCCAACAACTGTATAGAATGTGCTAGAATGTTGAAACTGAAGGTTGTATGCATATTCATACCCCACAACTGTTCCAGTCTGTCCCGCATGTCCAGATAAATGGCCCATATCACCAGCCTAATACCCCGTTCCCCTGAAAACTCAGTGTGATGATCCAAGAAATGTAGGCAGCCATCAATGACATATAACAGATAGTCAAATGTGTACATAGTCATAGAATGTATATGAAAACAAACCTGTCATTCTAGCACCTCACCCAAAGTGTATGACAGCAATTCTCAACATATGTTGCATTAACACCTGCATCCTGTCATGCCTGTATGTAAGACACAGGTCACGTATATAATAATCTATAAACATACCAGTGTACAATATAAGGCCATTGGGTAGTGTAATAATACATGTAAGGGAAAGATCACTGCAATGACTAAGAATGTTGTGAAACTACAAGGATATATTAGTTGTTAATTGAACTCTCTCTCTCACCCTACCATATGTGCATAATAACCCAATGACACTCCTCAACTGATAGGTGTACACTCCAAGCATTTGTTGGGACATATGCTCTAATGGTTTATAAATATTCACATATGTTTCTATGCATGTGCCATGTTAAAATACACACATATTGATAGCCTGTTGCCATTAATGAAACCCGCATGCTCTTGTAATGGCCACTGTTGTTCCATATATGCATGTGTTCTGCTTGCTCTACAACTGTGTTAAATCTGGTGTTTTGGGTTAATAGGAATACCTATGCATGCTGTTATAAATAATCCTGAATGCTGTTGACTGTTACTAACCCACATCTGTCATAAACCGGCTGCAACATAGCTCGTATGGGAAGGCTGGTCCCAGCGGACCCACCTGTCCCACCTCAGCTGGCCATGGCACCGAGTACCAGCACATCTGGGGCCCAGCCTGGGACCTCCTCCTCTGTGGGCCCTGCACCACCTTTGGGTGGAACCACTGCAGGGGATGGGGCTCAACACCCCTCAGAGTGGGCGCTGGGGGGAACCTGTCACCCGTCAACATGTCCGGGCTGCGGTGCACAGGGAGCTCGATCTGGAGCTTTGAGACCAGCTACACCAGCTTGAGGGCCAAGTGGTGCAATTAGAGGGTGAGCCTGCCCCTCCTACAAAGCCCCCAGCACAGCCACCTTTAGGGCCGTGAAGGTGCAGTGGTGACTGTCCATGGATGGGGTCCTCAGTCCCACTGTTTCCAGTTGGGGGCTCATGGGCTTACGACTTCCAAACACTCCTCCCCGTCCAAGGTGTTTACCCCCCACGTGTCATATACCACCCTTGTATGCATCTTTGTCTGTCTTGTCTGTTAACCTACCCAACCTACCTCCCCATATATACCTGCTACTCCTCCCCAACATCCCACTCTCACCTGAAAAAAACAAAAGGGCAATCTGTTCCCACAAAAAAATCTCGCCCCATACATAGCTGTCCATTTTGCACATGTGTCCATAATCTGGTCTAACAGGCATCACAATGAATATATGTTGTCCTCACCCCTCTCCCAGGGGTTTCAGGGTCCAAATGTACCTCCAAATTCAGTGTATATGCAAAGCTGTTGCTATAGAAGAAATGGGCAGCTATTGACCTTTCCTATGCCCTTCCTGCACATGTCTAGCTATTTTCCCTACTGTCTTACCCTCTGTGTCCCTTTTTTCACCACTTTCCTATCAACCCCTTTTTCTTTTCTTTTAAAGAAATTAGCACAGGGGTAAGTGACAGTCAGCACTTTTAAGCAGCAGTAAGCGGGTTTGCATGGGTTTGAGTAGGGGTAAGCTATGCGTACACAGTCTAAGCAATTCCGAAGGTGAGTGTGAGAAAACATAAGCGGAGGTTAGCAGTGCTTGCTGTTGCGTAAACCCATGCAAACCCGCTTACGACTGCTTAAAAGTGCCTTAATCACTCTGTATTCAATGGGCCATGTTCTGCCCAGCAACAAAATAAACAGCTCTTGCAAGGCTCAAGCCAAGGACCCTGCACACCCTAGAGAAAGTGATGTACCACTAAGCCATGACAGACACACAGAAAAGCAATGTTCTCAGACACATATCATCCAGTCCTGTCATGTAACAGTACAGCAAATGTATACCAACACCTAGATGACTGTGTGTGCAACTATATTAAAATCTAAACAGATACGACATATATATATATATATATATATATATATATATATATATATATATATTTATAATTTTACTAACTCTATATACATATATATCACTATATACGCACATATGTACATGCATATGCCTAAATCGACACATATATGTGTCTACATATATACAGCATGTTACATATGTGTACACAGATATATTTCTATGTAGGTATATACGGAGATAGTTATAGATATGTTAGCAGATATATATATCTATATAGGTATATATGGCCATACATCTGTAGATAGCAATGGCAGGTTAACAAATACACATATGTCTACATGCACCGTTAATGGGGTTGAGAGGCCCCACACACTACACATCTTTTATGAATAGGCATCCCCCCACAGCCAAACACGTGCACCCTGCAATACACTACCAAGTACAGTCTGCCTCCCATAGGACATGTAATATGTGGAAGCCATCAACATCCCCAGGATACAGATAAACAGACACAGATATGCAGATACAGATATATATATATATATATATATATATATATATATATATATATATATATATATATATATATATATATATATATATATATATATATATATATATATACATTATACATACAGGTGACTACACATACACATGCAGATATATGTACAGTAAGATACATATGTAGATGGTGCACACAATATGGAACAGCCACTATGCCTACAGTTAACACCTGAAAACTGGACACTGTATGGGCCACACATACAAATGTCACTCATTGCTTGCAACATATACCCATATCAAAACACCAATGTTGCTTGAACAATGTAGCAGCCAGACTGTGTTGAATAAATTCGTTTAATCAATCCTGGTACCTCGGCCTTCGCCTTCTCATGGAATAAATGTAATACACAATACAGTCTCTTATAAATCATCCTAAAACATTTACATAAGTAATTGATTTCAATAAAACAATTGAATGTTTTTCTTCTTAAAGCCAAAACTACTTTTCCAAAAACTTTTTAAAACAACATGCATTATTTAGCATGTCCCAAAATAAACCATCTCATAAATAGAACAATTTTCATAAAATTAAAAAAAATATAAAATACTTTTATTATACAAAATTTGTGAACTTATAATTTTATAATTTTATAACTTTATATTTCTAAATTCATCCCATTCGGAAAAAGAGTATTATAATTTATAATAAATCTAGATTCCATTTCCAACAACCTGTTGTAAAAACCTGAATTGTTGTCACCCACATCATTTGGTTTACCTAAAACACAAAAAACTAGCCCATCAGAAAGTCCCCTGTGCTGTTCACAAAAATGACTGGCCACCGGACTTTCAAACCTCCTATTCCTGATGTCTCCCAAATGTTCGAGAATCCTAAGCTTGACTCTCCTTCTGGTCTGTCCAATATACCATTTCTGGGTTGCACAGTTGCACCCTATGATATAAACCACCCCAGAAGAGTTACAATCAAAAAATTCCGAAGCATTATATCTCACGTTGTTAATTCTTGTTCCATCTAAATTTCTAACTCTAGCACAAACCTTGCATCTCCCACACTGGTAAGTCCCTACCTTTCTATTCCTTGTTAACTTGCTTCTAGTATTTAATATTTCCTTCAAATTTTGAAATCTACCATAGGAAAATGTTACTGTGTTAGGAAACAATTTTCCTGCCTTATCATCTCCAACAATGATAGGCCACAGTGACAATACTACTTTCCTTAGAATACTAGAAAAATCTGAAAATTTGTTAACAAAAAATATACTCTCCTCATATGCATCCCCTTCAACACTCGAAACCTGGTCCCTAGTTTCCTCCAAATAAGTTGTTTTATGTACAAGCCTTTTTCTATTTGATCCCCTCATTCCTAATTCATATTCAACATGCTCTCTAGCTTCCTTTATTGTACTGTTAGAATAACCTCTTGCATTAAGTTTTGTCTCAATTTTGTTGAATTCAATGCTCATCCTATCCATTTCTGAGGTATTTGTCGCAATTCGTTTAAACTCTCCTAATGGAAGGGAATTTTTAAGATAAATGCTATGCATGCTAGATGCATGCAAAAAATTGTTAGCTGCTATAACCTTATAAAAGGCTTGTATTGCACTTTATTGTCAGATCCTACATAAAGTTCTATATCCAAAAACTGAATCCTGTGCCTGCCTATATTATAAGTAAAATCCAGGCCACATGGATTATCTTTTATTTCCAGAATAAATTCCTCAAAATCGCATGGGTCCCCCCTGCAAAGAAACAAGAGGTCGTCGATAAATCTTTTATATTTCACAACTTTGTTCTGGAAAAAGTTCTTTGGATAAATAAATACATTTTCAAAATGGGCCATGAATAAAATTGCATAAGAAGGCGTATACGGGGCCCCCATTACTGTGCCCTCATTCTGTAGGAATAACCTGCCCTCGAACTCAAAACAATTGTGTGTTAAACAAAATTCCAAAAGACTGATGATATAACAAGTCCTTGGTCCTTCCCCCAACATTTTGCCAACAGCTTCAAGCCCCCATATTTTATTGATGCTAGTGTATAATGATTTGACATCTACACTAGCCCAATAAAAATCATGTTCCCAATCCGTTCCCCCTACGTCTAGGCTAACCTCCCTGGTGTTCTTCACATGAGCAGGAACCCTAGAAAGATAACCTTTTAACACTGAATCCAAAAAGATCCCTATATTTTGTAAATAGGCGCCCCTGCCAGATACAATAGGACGACCTGGTGGATTCCACAGATCCTTATGCAATTTTGGAATAATGAAAAACCTAGCATTTTTTTGATTTTTAATGTGTAACTTCCTAACATCCGTTGATGTAAAAAACCCCAGGCGCTCACCTCTTTCCAATAGTTCTAGCAACATTGGATTGAATTCCTTTATAGGATTTGAGGTCAAACATGTGTATGTATTATTTTCCACTAACAACCCTAAAGCTATAGAGTTGTATTTCTCCCTGGGCAAAATTACCCAGTTTCCTCCCTTGTCAGATTGGGTAAATACATACTGGTTGCTTAACCCCCTCAAACTATTCAGGGCCAACCATTCATCTTTATTCAAATTATATGATTTTTTGCCCATTCTGTATTTCCTATATTCAATCTCTATTTGCTTGAACAATGTTCTTTCAAAAACATGAATCGCCACATTGACTTTCAGTGGAACAAAATTACTTCGATAGGGAACTTTGGGAACATCAAACTTTCCATATCCTGTATTATATTCAAAACCAGATGTACACAAAAAACATTCATCTTCCATGTGAATATCAATAATTTCATTTTCATGAAGAGACATATTCATTAATGAACTATCTAATACAGAACTATCTTGGTTATCATCACAATTTTCAGACCTGTTGGCAAAAAATGCTCTCAAGTGCAGCTTCCTACAAAATTCTTTGGCTTCTAAAATTATGTCTGCCAAAGAAGGGAACCTCATTGGCACAAATTTGGTGCCCTTGCATAACATGTTTTAGGATGATTTATAAGTGACTGTATTGTGTATTACATTTATTCCATGAGAAGGCGAAGGCTGAGGTACCAGGATTGATTAAATGAATTTATTCAACACAGTCTGGCTGCTACATTGTTCAAGCGGCATTGGTGTTTTAACATATACCCATAGAAAGGTCATAGGAAAGACACCACACACAGGTTTGCAGAAATGTGAATCCTTTAATTGTGTACTATAACAGTTCTATATGCCATTTCATATAGCTGTTCAGATACTGACAACCATATAAACAGAGTACTGCAACTGTGAAACAGTTACACCAATACAGTAGTCTGGAAGGGTTCACAAATGTTGCTGCCCAGGCCAAGCCCTTCAGATTGTACAATAGTGAAGACAGACTGGGCCACAGGATACCAAACAATCAACAGTATGTACTGCAGGTGTGTATTTCAGCAGCCTCTATCTACACTCTGTACAAACTCAGTAGAAGGTAAAGATGTTTTGTAATCAAATGGGTTGTAACTGCTACATAACAACGCATAACTGAAACCATCATGAGCACACCGACAAACAGAACAGTCTGTATGGCAGGAGGCAGTAGGCTTGCAGTACCCCAATTCATGTAAGTAATGTAAATATAGATGAAGTATATTGTACTGTACAGCCAGATAACTTGTGACAAATCACCCCTGATACCCCCACATTTTGTAACAGCCTAGGTCATTTATGGTGCTCCCCACCTAGACTCAATAATGCAGGCCCATATACCAATGTTACATACACTGGCCTCTGCAGTGCATAAGGGCACACATGTGTTGCGTAGGTGACACCCACACATATATGGCCCCAGCCCCACTGTATGTGTAGGGAATACAACAGCAGTGGAGTAATGGCAGCAATGGCAGTGTGATATACTCACAGCTCACTACAGAACAACCCCCAACAGCATGATATATGTACAAAGCTTGGTATGCAGATGGAGGACAGAGGCTGGAACACAGGCACATATGCGGAACACTGTTGCCATACACTAAGCAAGGTGCTGGCGTTACAGGATAGTCTGCAACAAACCCTTAGTCAGGGAATTGAAGGAAGAAACAGAAATGGGTGTAGCCATGTACTGACAGCACGCAACACACATGCTGCCAGTGTAATATCTGACACAGGACCTGTGTGGTGGACGGACATCACATGATAGGCATACCTCTGTCCAGCAAGAGGATAGGCCCACAGTAGTGAGCCATGCAGACAGACTGCATTCCAAGGTAGACTAGTATGTACATACACACACACACACACACACACACACACACACACACACACACACACACACACACACACACACACACACACACCCTGTAACACCAGCACTATACAAAGCAGAACACAACTATATTCACAGTCTGCCTGTAGTTCCTGATCCTCCTACAAATATGTGACCATTCTGAGTGTGCAGGTTCTCCTGTAAGAGGTTTTGCTACCTGCTGTCTGTAACACTGATGCCCACACACAGGAAGGATGTCCATCACACAGGGAATGTAAAGGGACCACGCCCACATACTGTAGGGATTTATAGTGGGTGGCTGCCATGACAGTGGTTATCGGAAGTAGTACACATGTGTAAATATATATATATGGCTATCTGGATAGGTATATGTAGATATATTTCCACCATATGTCCTGGACATGGAGTGTAGCCCTACCCCAGCCCCTATAGTCCCAAAATCGTAGTGCAAGGGGATGTCAGGTATGTATAGCAGGTATATTACTAGACTATTGCTACTGCCATTGGGATTGTCTTCACAGACATGGTGTGTGTGAAAGTTGACATCTGCTCATAACATGTGTGCCATTGGCTACTGGCAGACATCCTAAGGAAATCATTGCAAAAGTACCGCTGCTAGCATGTAATGCCCCTGTGGAGTGCAGCAGAGATATTGGCCAATATATGTGGAACTTTGGACACACCCTGTACAGTCCAGAGGTATACACATAATTCTTTAGTGCGCAACATGTGTACCAGGCCTGACAATATGGATGTAGACAGCCATGTAGATGGGTAAAACACATAATGACTGGTATACATTTGCCACCATAGGTTTTGGATTCACACACTCCTGTCTAGCCTGACACATAATGTCTGCTGGTACAGGGGTGCCATGGACACATACTACCAACTAGATATTGACATACATCTGTACAGCATCCCACTGCTCTGTCTGACATACATGACTTTTAAAGGAGGCCCGGCAGCAGTACATTTGGCAAGTATCTGCATATGAAATCTGACTGGGTAAGTACACTAGGCTGCTAGGCATGTAACAATGTACTGTACAGTCTACAGGCAGACTGGCTCAACACTGGCCTACATCTCATATGGGGGAATGCACATGCACCTGCATATATAGCAGGCTCAACAGCCATGTCACAGCACAGGGTAAGATACACCTATGTGAAAGTGCATGACCACAACCAATGTGAACACAGCAACAGCCACATACGGTAAGCTAGTATATTATTACAGTATATGGACTATCTGTTCTACACCATCCTCATATGTGCCACTCACAGAATGACCCTACAAATACTGGGCTGCTACACAGTTTGGTCTAATGGCTGTCTGTGGTATGGCATGTGTGTATGTATGGCCCTACAAACCTGTACGGCAAAATGGTACCATAAAGTGGGGCAGCATGTAACATCAGATAGAAGGGGAGCTAGAACAATGACATCTTCCACAGTGTGTACACAGGCTAATTTACATATTAACAATACACATACTGGCAACATTCACCATCACTACACAGACCTCAGTACTGTACAAACATCCACAGAATGTCCATGTTATGTCATGAAATACATGAAATATAACCCCTACTGTACATGACATGTAGAAATCTGATATATCACTGGCTTGTTATTAGATATGATGACACTATTTATGGTGTACAGCACATATGCACCACTTCATGCATGACATATGTACAAAGGTTGACAGAGGTGTGGCTGACAGCACATACACAGGGCCAGTATAGACACGTTGCTGTGATAACCTCATAAATTTACCATTGTAATGGGGTTTGTTGCAACATATTTCCTGTGAGGGATATGAAGTCAGTAACTGTCACGGCCATCACCATCTATATACTGCAATCCTCACACTACCTTCTGCATTCCACAGATAGATGTACCATGGCTAGCACATGAAACCAAACACACAACACAACACTGCCCAGTCTGCAAATGACCCTGCAGATAAGGATTCCTCATATACATGGCACTGACATGGCAGGTATTGTGACATGTACGACAGGCATATCCAGACAAACACTGTTAAACCAACATTACTCCAAATGCAGTATAGCAGCACTTACAGACTGTAATCAGGTCAGGCACATCCCCCTCCTGTTCTTTGCCCTCTTTCCACAGTGTATGTTGTTAGAGGTAAATCCCCAATCCATCTGAGATGCTGTTTGCCAAACAACAGATCTAGTTCCCGCTCATAGTGACTGAAAAGGGCCAACACCACCATGATGTTCCTATGTGTTGGAGTGTGTTTCCATGCATTTGGCAATGGGAATGTTACCACAGCTTTTTGACATTCAATCAGCTAGGGGAGGGCTGCAATTCATGCAGAGGTCATCAGCTGATCATGAGCATCACTTAAAATACGCATGCTGCTGCCTAAGCAAAGAATGTGTGGGCCTCCACATCCACCAGAGAGGGGGTGGGGGAGGCAGACAAAGGCAATTACATGTCAGGGAGGGATGTGAGAGTAAAACTGAAGCATGTTTGCATCACACACCTACCAGCAAAGGGTATCAACCCCCTGACAACTATGTAGTGCTATCACAGTTCAATGCAGTTACTGGCTGTGCCACAAGGGTTACCTGCTGTGGAGCACTCAGAACATATATGGGATGGTGAGTAACATCTGCAACAGGGATATGGTAGATATATGGTAGGTGACGTACATGTGCCTGTCTGCATGAACAGGTGCCAGCGTCAACACAGGCAGACTCACACAGGGACGCACACACATTGACAGACTTGACAGGGGCAAGAGTGCAACTCATCACTAGTGGGATTGCCACAACACATCAATGTGCAGGTATCACATGCACCACACGGGTCATACGGAGGTCGTATGGGCAAGGAGTATGAGGAGATGTAAGACATCAGACAGCATGCGTCAGTATGCCCTGAGGGGGTGTAGTGAGTGTGGATGTAGACATATGCACCATACAACACACACATGAACACACAGGGTACCAGTTCTGACATGCATGGGTGCAAGTCTGCATGGGTGTGTTGTGGTCAACTGTGCCAGCAGGCTGTACAAGGGTAGGCAATGGGTATACCTTGGCATCAGGCCACGTGACAATGGTCTGCATTGTGGCTCAGGTCTGTAGTTTCTGTATTTGCCCACACAGGTGGGTATTGCATCCCCCATCCAGTCACCTGGGTGAATATTGTGTGTGCCAATGCTGTGCCTCACTTGCCATGTATGTGTTCCTTAGTCCATTATATGAATGGTTTCTGGGATGTGCACACCTCCCACATGCATGTACAGTGACATGTGCTACTGTACCTGGGGTGTCTGGCCCATGTTGTGAACACAGATTATCATCAGATGTGCCAGTCTTGCCCACCTGTGGCAGGAACTGGTAATGGGCAGCAGGTTTACCCTTCACCTACATTGATAGCTTGCTAACAACATTCCCTGATGTCAGTGTCATCTGTCCATACAAGGCATGTTGTCAGGCATCGTATGTCTGTTGTGAGTCACATGTGAAGGCACCATAGGTGGTGCAGGTGTCCATTGGGGAACATGGTGGAGGTGCACTCTCTGCATGTACGTGCATATTGGACAGATGGGCAGGGTGACATGCCCTCTGTAGCCCACTGCTATCACTGCATAATTACTATCAATGGCCAATATGCACTGTATGGCCCACATATTGGCTGTTGCCTAGGCATGTCTGTGCATATGACACATGGGTTGAGTGTGTGCTTTGGGTAATAGTGGGGTTGCTAACTGTGATTGGCTGGCCTTGATGTCACATGTATGGGTATGGCTTTGCACCCCAGTGTCTCAGCTAATTTGCATCTGTTATCCCTGTATGGTTGACATTGTGATATATAGTAGGGCCACCATAAAAGAAATAAGCAAAACCCCTTTCACATTGCCCACATGTGTCACACACTCACACCCACCTCTACACAGGATACCAGTTACAAACACACACACACCTGTCATGTTTGGGAGTAGAACCCCTACCTAACTACTTTATTACACTACAGCACAGCACTAGGCAGTTATAGTACACACCATGGACATTACTGAAGTACTTCTTCCCCAAAGGTGTGTTTTACAATGAATGAATGACATCAGCAGGATTACCAAACTAGGGCATGTCAACTGTACTGCAAGGGACTAGCCTAAAATGGATTTCTCCCTACACAGACAGTGAGACACACACAAAACATCCACAACTGACATGTGTGGGTATTGAACCCCTGACGAAGGCCTATATCACACTACAGCATGGAGTAGTTATAGGTCGCACCACAGGGATTATGACAGAACTTTTTCCACAAAGTTGTATTTCACAATGAATGACATCAGCAGGATTGCCAAAGTAGGGCATTTGAAATGTACTGCGAGTGAGTAGCCTATAAAGCATTGCTCCATATACAGACATTGAAACACACACAAAACATCCAGAACTGCCATGGGTGGAGATGGAACCCTACCACAGTTCTAAATCACACTACAGCAGTACACAGTTACAGGATGCACTACAGAGATTACTGAGCTGCAACCTTCCCAGAGGTGTATTTCTAGGTGGGTGACATCAGCAGCCTTGCCAAAGTTGAGTATATGAATTCAAAGGAGTGTGAGTACCCTATAAAGCATTGTTCTCTACTCAGCCAAAGACAGACAGAGACACACATATTTACACACACACAGTTGCCAGATCTGGGGTTGGAACATCTACCTAACTACATTATCACACTACAGCAGTACGCAGTTACAGGACACACTACGGAGATTACTGGGTTATGACTTTCCCAGAGGTGTATTTCTAGGTGAATGACATCAGCAGCCTTGCCAAAGTTGAGTATATGATTTGTACGGAGTGTGAGTAGCCTAAAATGCATTGCTCTCTACTCGGTCAGACACACACACACACACACACACACACACACACACACACACACACACACACACACACACACACACACACACACACACACACAGTTGGCAAGTCTGTGGTTAAAACACCTACCTAACTACTTCATCACACTACAACAGTACGCAGTTATAGGATGCGCTATGGAGATTCCAGGGCTGTAATCTTCCCAGAGGTGTATTTCTAGGTGAGTGACATCAGCAGCCTTGCCAAAGTTGAGTATATGAATTGTACGGAGTGTGAGTAGCCTAAAAAGCATTGCTCTCTTCTCAGTCAAACACACAAACACACACAGTTGCCAAGCCTGGGGTTAGAACACATACCTAATGACTTTATCACACTACAGCAGTTACAGAACGCACTACAGAAACTACAGGACTATGACTTTCCCAGAGGTGTATTTCTAGGTGAGTGACATCAGCAGCCTTGTCAAAGTTGAGAATATGAATTGTACGGAGTGTGAGTAGCCTAAAAAGCATTTCTCTCTATGCAGTCAGAGACAGGCAGACATGCACACAAACACACATTCACACAATTGCCAAGTCTGGGGTTAAAACAACTACCTAACTAGTTTATCACTACAGCGGTACACAGTTATGGGACGCGCCATGGAGATTACTGAGCTACAGCTCTCCCAAAGGTGTATTCACACATTGGATGACCTCAGCAGGTTTGTCATAATACTGCTATGGGGAGGGCAGTGTGTGCATGGGCCATAACCAATTCATGTAGGGGTAGACATGCTACATGCGGGCACACACGGGGTCATATGTCACAGGTACGTGTATACAGCTACTAGATGACTACTTCCTTGTACAGTCATTATGCACAGCTGGCACGTGCCCCACATAGTCTGTCATGCTGACAGATACTGGTGGCTAATATCTGCAATGAGTGACATCTGCACCTCATGTGTTTGGAGCCCTTTGGCTGTGTGCTGGGTGGGACAGGCCCAGATGGCTCCTTGTCATGGACACCCTCTTCCACACATCTATGTCCATCTACCTTTGGCTTATTATAGTGTGTTGTCCTTACATATATGTCTGTATTCCTATCCACTGTGTATGCAAGGCAGGAGTGGTGCATACTGACATGTGTCTGCACTAAGAACTGCGACTGTCAGATATGTCTGGTCCACTGGTGTTTGAAGACATGGCCTTCATGTGTTTAAGTGTGTGAGCATGCCCAGTATGACCTTTCAGTATGTTGTTGACTGACATTGCCTTCATTCCTCTAAGTGTGTGGGCATGTCCAGTATGGCCATCTGTATTGCATGTGTGGATCAAGTCCAGGTAGTTTGTACTGAGGTGCTGACCTTTGTGTTGTACACCGACAGGTAGCATGCTGTGTCTGCAGGGTATTCATCAGTCATTTGGCATTGACTGTTGCTACATTTCTGCACAGCGGGAGGGGGGGGGCACCTGACTGTTTCTACATTTCTACACAGGAGTGGTGAGGGGGCACACCTGACTGTTGCTATAAGTGTACGTTGGATGGGGGGGATATCTGACACGTGCACACATTTGCTAGGACTGTACTGGTATATCAGGTACTCCATTTCAGTCTGTAGTCTTACCTATTGTGCTGGCTAGAGGCATACCAGTATACTACAAAGTTTTAATTACCTACATATTAGTTTCTGACTTCCTAGCCTTCACAACTTACATCCAACTGCCTGGCCTGCTGTAGTCTGTCTGTGTAGGCCTGGGGTAGGGGCTACCCATAGGGCTCATTCAGAGGCCATAATACAGCATTTGTTTGTGTTTGTCTACACCTGTCCTGCTGGCTGAGACTGTTGTTGGGTATGTGAACCTTCCTGACTGGCATGCGTGGTTGTTATGAACACACATGTCACTCAGCCCATTTCCTGCAGTGGGTTTTGTCACCCTCTGTTGTACTGGCTAATATAGTGACTCCAGTATGCGTTACAGATGTCATGGTGCAACTATATGTGTCTACTGTCTGCTGCCTTACAATTCTGCCACTCAATTCCCTTGCATGCTCACATCCATACCATAGCAACAGGTAACAGCACATTCTACTCCATTTGGCAATTGGTAGGTTGATTGACTTACCTTGAGGGTGTGCCAGACTTGAGGATGGTGCTGGAGGGCTACCTATGTTGGATGCACATAGTACACTCCCTATACATAGTTGAGCATAGGTAGCATCATGTTTGGCATCCCTTTTACTGTCTGTGCGAGTCAGAGAGAGGTGTCATTCCATGGGACCCTACTGTGTCAGTGCATATGCTATGCTTTGCCTCTTTGCCAAGGCCAGGGCATACTGGGCATGCCTCCTTCTACCTACTGGGGCAGGCTCAGGTTGTTCCTCCTCTGAGTCACTCTGTGCCTGTACAGGCCTTGGCATTGGTGGAGGGCTGTATGGCCCTGCCCCATGCTGTTCCTGCTGCAGCTGTTTCCACAGGATCATATTGTGTAGCATAGCACATACCATAACAATTTGGGTACATGTAGCTGGTGAATGCTGCAAGGCTCCACCGGATGTGTCCAGACACCGGAACCGTGACCTGAACATCTCAAACACATGCTCTATTATATGTCTGACCTGTGCGTGTGCCTTATTATGGCATTGTTGTTCAGGTGTATGTGCATTTCTGATGGGTGTCATCAGCCATAGCTCCAGTGGGTATCCAGCATCCCCCACTAGGTGACCGTAGGTGATGTCCACATTAGCAAATCTGTGGTACAGCTGCATCAGATGCCATATGTGTGAATCGTCATAGTTTCCAGGGCAGCCAGCACACACATTCATTATAATGCCGTGGGCATCACATACAACCTGGCAGTTGATGGAGGGGATGCCCCTGTGGTTGATGTAGGCCCTACCCTGCTCACCGGGTGGTGCTTTGATGCATAAGTGCATGCAGTCTATAGCACCCGCTATCCCAGGGTATTCTGCTATTTGGTGGAAGAGACGCATATTGCTGGTCAACACCTCACATGTGTTGAAGAAATATACGTGCTCACTGGCATGTGCTGACATAGCATCCAGGAACTGATGCAATACTCTGGATGTGGATGCCTGTGAGAGTCCCATGATATCCCCAGTTGTGCTTTAGTAGGTACCTGTGGCTAGTATACCTAGGCCTACACATAACTTGGTATCCACTGGGATGGGTTCCCCTCAGCCAGTTTGGTGTGTCAGGTGTGGCTGGCATAGCTCAACAATTTGCTGTAGGAGGTCTCTGTCCACCGTATAGCATTCCACTATCTCCAGCTCATGTAGCCCCTGGTAGGTTACCCTGGGTCTGTACACTCTTCTCTGTCTCCTCACTGTGGGTTGTTCAGCAGCATTCACATCTTCACCACCCTCAGCCTCTTGCACATGTTGTTCTATGTGCCTGCTGCAGCCCTTCTCATTTTGTAGGTTACTTTGTTAAAATTTTCCTGCTTGTATACACCAGTGTAGCATGTGGAAAAACCAGAGGGGAAGGTGTTTGCTTAGTTTATAGTAGTGTTCTGGGATGGGCTGGTCTGCTGCCTGTGTAATTGGCTGATTCTGATACATTTCACATGTCATCTCAGCTAGTTCTCCTTGATTACCTTCCTACTGCTTTTTTCCATACCCATTGCCTCCCTGTTTAAGCTCGTGTGCGCGCCGTGCAAACGGAGTGCTCACATGTGCACAAAGCTGCTATTTCCTGGTTTAACTTCTTTTTTCTTCCTGTAAAACTCGGTGCACGGCTCACACACCCGCTTAGACTTTGCAAAGAGTGCTAGGCAGGTTTAGACACACCCCTAGCTTAGCTGTGCTAAGCTAGAAGCAATCCCGAGCCACACGGCTCCAATCCACTTACAGTGTGCCTGACACACACACCCATGATGTCTCCTATATCCTAGTCTTGCACCCAGCTATTTATACTCTTACACTCTTGGGACCTGCCTCACACCCTGGGGAAAACTGGGATTCACTGTCCTTCACCTCATTTGCATAGGGTTGCCTGCTAATGCATAGTTACATGTCCCACACTGAGCCTCCCCCCCTAGCAACCCTTACTCACTGGCCAGGTTGTCTTCTGCCTGCCATTAACTTGCATGGCAGACTACTGCTTTTAGTTAGAATGCTTATTTTAGGTTTATTTTATTATCCCCCCCCCCGATCCCGTTTGCGCGCCGCTGACCTATACTTAAACAGGCGAGATTGGCGAAAAATAATAATTTTTTTTTAATTTTTTGAACATTTTGCAATGACAATGGCCTTCTACTTGGCCATTGGCATGCTTCCTCAGTGATATGCAGTCTTTATTTGGAGCTGTCATAACTCTATTTTGGAGTTTGCAGTACCGTACTCGGTTACTAACCGAGTACATTTCTGCATATTACGCTAGTCCTGCACACCCTGACTCCTGCTTCCTAGATGGCAAATTTACCTCATTTGCATGGTTTTCAAGCGCAAATGGGGAGATTTGCATATGGGGGCTGGGGATGTGCAGCACTAGTGCCACAGCGCTTGTGCACATCAGACTTGCATATACGTGGATCGCTCAGCTGCCATATTGGCAAAATTTCATCTAACACTAGTCATGCACTCCATGCAAGCTTTTCAGAATCCAGGGTTGTAACTATTACTTTTGTAATATTTTGTAAACATCTTAACAATATCTCAACAACCACTCAAGTTACACACATATTGTCAGCAGCATTTTATTCATCTAGCTGAGAGCTTTCATATGAGGCTAAGGAGTTTTGTCTGTGTTACTTGGTTGTTGAGATATTTAGAAAAATGTGAAAATTATATATGTATAAATTAATATCATAAAAACAGCAGTTAATATCTCTTTACCTGCACAAGACAGCAGTCAAACATTAATGCAGTTGAATTTGCCATTGTGTAAGCTTTAGGATGAAACATTTTAAAACCTTGTACATAGCATGGTTTTGGAATTATTAATGCAAATATGAACAAGAAAAACTTGAAGCCTAGAGGTATCAGTAGGAGTTAACTGCAGATGCACCTGGAGGTGTCACTTGGATGTAATCAGTTAACCAAACAGGTAACTGTTTTTCTATACAAAATTGCAGGACAGTAAAAATGATATTAACAGTTAATAAATAGACAAACACTATGCACTAGACATACTGCATTATCTGGCACAGTTATTCTTAAATGAGATTAGTATAAAACAGTTTCAAAGTAGCAATGCATAAAATATTTATTCAAAATATATACAGCTCTGTTTTATCATCACATCTTACCCACCAAAGGAAAGAGAAACATCTCTGTAAAATTATTAAAACTACTGATGTGTGCGCCACCAATGCAAACATATATTCAAGCTGTTGGACTGATCCTGTCAAAACATATATTCAACAATTATGAACTCTGTTGATCAGCCATTAATTAAAAGAAAGCATTTTTATATTCTCTAATACAATAATTTTTGAAATAGCAACACTTGAGAGAAGCACCAACTACCAAGATACCTTTAATAATAAAATGTATACGGTCACTTACCTGACCATATGACGCTGTTACAGTCTTGGAAAAGAATCAGTGCTTTAACTTCATGCCAACTGCCCATCACTCAACCAACACAGGAACTAGAAATGGGATTGGTACCTGTGGAAGGAAAACTATTATGTGAATAATTATAATAGACAGTATCAAAGCTGTTTGAACAGAATCAACAGTCACATTCATTAGTTAGCAGACAGTATCTCATCACATTGTGAATTTTGAACTTCCACCCCTCTATCAACTATTAGGATGTGGTAACACTTTCAAAGAAACAGAACACTCATAATCAATGTGAACCTGGTTATTTTTGGTTAGGACACATCAAGTTTGTTCTCTGGAGCATGATATTCATCTTGAAGCTCATCAGGAACTGCTCCAATATGCCTCCAGTTTCATCTAACTATACCAACATCTTATGTTTGCACCATATAGGACTTTATTTCATTAGTTTCTTCCCGGGCCTCTGCTGAAAATTGGCGGTTAACAAATGTTAAATAAATAGTTTTCTGCACTGCAGCACCTGCTGTGTCCCACTTTTTATACCTCTCTAACTTCAGGTGCACTGGTTGGCCTGGATGAAGGATTGGAAGATTCTGTGCAGAATCGCATATATCATAAGACCTTCTGTACAAAGCTTTTGCTTGTTTGCCATTCTGTTTAATTGAATTCTACAGAATAGTTTTAGGCTCAAATTCTGAATCTAATGTTGATATGTTATATCTTATATTTCTTCCAAGCATTAGCTAAGAAAGCCTTGTTCATTTGGCAATATATGGAGTAGCTCAATATGGCAGAAGTGTTCTGTGAGTATCAGGTTGTCTTAATTTCATTTAATCTGTTTTAACCACTCACTCTCACACTGTCTTGGCTTCAACATCTGATTGGGGATAATGAGGACATGAAATAATATGAGTCAAACTATAGTCTAAAACATACTGTTGGAATTCACTTGATATAATTTATGTTATTTTATTTTACATTTGTTGACTGGGCTAGTCCAACTGGATATATGTCCATTTTCAGTAGAGGCCCGGGGAGAAAAGCTCCACAATCACAGTATTATTTACAGTAAGTGACATTATACAAATTATATATAAACTTTGTAACATGGTCTCTCACAAGTTCAAAAGGTGTTCTGCAACTTTAGAACCTTGTTTTGAACCTGAGTATTATTTGCTGGCTAGCTGGGGCTGATACTTGTATTATTTCTATATCAGGAGAGTGATAACCTACAGCTACATGTGGCACTTTGTCAAGGTGGTAGGGATTAATTAGTAGAACTAATGGTCTGTAGTCAGTCTGAAATTGGAAACTCTTGAGCCCTAATAGATATCTGGAGAACTTTTCACATGCTCACACACTTGCAATACATTCTACTTCAATCTGTAAATATCTTTGTTCAGCATCAGTTAACATTCTGGAGCAATAGGCAATAAGGTGTGAGACTTATTCATTGACTTGAAGTAATTCTGCAACCAGATCATAGCCACTAGCACCAGTACTCACTATTGTTGGTTTAGTGATATAGTGTTTCAGCACTGGAGCTGTAGTTAGCATTTATTTTACATTATTGAATACTTGGGTTTAGCATTTCAACGTCTTTCGATCATAGCCACTAGCACCAGTACTCACTATTGTTGGTTTAGTGATATAGTGTTTCAGCACTGGAGCTGTAATTAGCATTTATTTTACATTACTGAATACTTGGGTTTAGCATTTCAATGTCTTTCTTTAACAGGTCAGTAAAAGGAAGCAGCACAGCTGATGATCTTGCCTAAGAAGTTAGCCATGCTTAGCACTTGCCTTAACTCAGTCAGACAGGATGGACATTGTAACTCAGCTATTACTGTGATCTTGCTTGCATGTGGTCTGATTCCACTGTCACTTATGCAGTGACAAAACTATTGAATCTCACTCTTCCTAAAAACAGCATGTCTTTGTTTAACTTTAACCCAAAGGTTTTGACAGTTTGCAGCACTGCCTCCAAATTCAAATAATTTATCTCCTTGTTTGGACCAAATGCACCATGTCTAAGCGAGGTTTCATGGCCGACAACAGTGTTACTGGCCAGGAAACCATAGAAGCAAACATGGATAGCAATCCTGTTTAAAGCAGAGCACTTACAGTCCACGGTTTTGCATGAAATGCCACAATGATCACCAGGGCTTCACAGATAGCTCTCAGTCTCTTAGATCAACACATTTGCACAAAGGCCAACATAATGCAGGAACTATGACACAGAAATAGGGACATATTTGACATAGATGCCTTATAGAAATGTGGTAGAAGTACATTCTCTGAAGGACAGATTTTTAATACTGCTCTTACAAACTGAGAAAGTTGATAGAATAATAGGTTTTACATTAGCATACATTTTCTGAAGAACATGAAGTTTGAAACTCAAATGTCTGTTGTTATTTTCTGATTTCAGTCTGTAATGACATGCCAATGATTTGCCAGAAAACCAAAATTTTATGAGGAAAATATCAGAAGTATGACACAAAAGTCATGACATTCTTCAAACATCTGGACAGGTGAGAGGTATGAACTCAAATACATGTAATAATGAGTCACATTAGTCCTGAGATCATCCCAGTGATATGGCCGAAAGACTCAAATTTGATAAGGAACACATCTGGACATCCTGTGACTATCTGGACAGTTGATAGGTATGAATATGAAGTATATGGTCGAAACACAGTACAGGACAGTGTATCTACAGTGCAGGGTAGTGAGGTATCCCATTCCTGGCATTCTATATTGAAGTTGTGTAAATGATCTGTAATGGTACCTGGGCTGCCATGTAAAATGAACACTCAGGGGAAGTGTGTGTATTGAATATAGACACATAGATGAATTGTAGGAATGACACAGCAAAAGAGGGCAGGCAAACAACCTAATCTACAGCAGATGAGGGCATGTCAATAGAAGATGGTTGTGGCAGCAATACCAATCACATATCCATATAGTACAGTAGAGACTGCACAGTGAAAATGTGTTTTATTTGACTGTTACACAAGGTGACATAACAATGGGGAGGATGTCTGTGTGAAATATGCATCCTTACATGGATAATGCAGAGGGCATCTATCAGAGATATTACATACAATGGGGATAGGGCGTATTTTGTGAAGCTGTCCAAACTAATTTGCCTGAATATAACTGTAATCTCAGCAGAGGTCCTCCAGCAAGTGGGGCACAGGTAGAGGCTCATGGAAAACATGGAATGAACCAACCACAATCATGGACATTATCAGAGTAATACCACCAGTAATCCCATGCCTCTGACATAACATAATAGACTGAGTGATAAGAGACGACTCAGCAGAAACACACCTGAACAACTATTATGATACCTCCACACTCTATGAGGGTAACCACACATACTGTCCTAGCACTGTAACATCTGGTGGTGGTGTTAGGGGGGACACTGCTATAACTGTATGTGGTATTATGAGCAATACATGCTAGCTGACTGGTGTGGATGGCATTTATATATGGCATGATACACACTATCATGCATGATATCCATGCCATAAATGTTGTCAAACACCTATGTACATAGTGTGTGCATCACCAGAACAGGTAGCACACATGCATCTGGTGTAACAACTTGATGGGGGTTTAAACACCATCAGACTGTAATGTTAATGCCACAAAAAGAATACCTAGGTATAGCCAATAAGATGTGTGACAGCTCACTGTGACAAAGGTGGCGCACTTCAGTTACACATCACTGGAAGATATGTAGGGAGGTACATGGAGAAGGGTGCATTGTACTCAGTAACTGATGTGATGAAGGCTGGAAACTCTGAAGGTATTTTGGCCTCTGATGTGGATGTCCTTAACATACTCAGTACTTGTGTTACATACAACAGAGTACTCAACACTGTGGCCACATGCTGGCGGATGTTCCACTTACCATCTACCCCAGGTCACAGGTCACATACCTATTGATCTGGTTAGAGGGTGTGATGTCTAAATTATACTTCGGTTGTGTGTTTGTTTTCATGACTTAACAACCACCCCCCCCTCTTTTTTTTGTCATTACAAGTCATGGCTGTGGCAGCACTCTTTGGTATGTGTTAATACTGTCTATGTTACACTAATATCACAACTGGAACCAATGACTGCTCACAATCTGCAGGCCATCAGGCAGCTGTTTGGATGCAGGATGTGTATGTCATCTCAGCTGTCCTTCACTTTTATAATAGACAGAAAAGAGCCTAGCAGATAGCCCTGATCTCATTACTGGACCCGAGATATAGGTCATTTCACACATTTCAACACAGTGAGATGCCATGCATGTGATACACTGGTCTGCCCACTTGATGATATAGGTGTTTATGACCTAACTTTCCCAGCTGAATCAGAAAAATATCATTTTAAGTAGGTTTTCCTCACCAGTTAAAACACATCAGCCTTTAACAAATAAAGCTGTGGTAATACAGTCAGTACAAATTTAATACCACAATTCAGCACAGCCAGTTCCTCACAAGTAAAGGTGCAACCAGACAAAGTTAACACACAGACTGTTGACTCAGATAATGATGATGTTAATGAACGCTTTTACTCTTGTGACTCAGAATCTGTTGCTAATGCTTACTGTGTTTTAAACACTCCTGTATAGTACGTAAAGGTGACTTCATACCCCCATTTAACCATGAAATAGTGCAACAATTTTCTTCAATGGTTAATTTTGGTGTGGAAAGCGAATATACACATTTATTTTAGTAATATTCAGAATGTTAACTTTAATTTAACAAAAAATGAATAGAAACCATTGGTTGATCTGAGTAATAGACAGGAATTAGTATTTAAGCCTTTGGATAAAGGCAGTAAGTTAGTTGTAATGAATGTAGACCAATATTTGAATATGTGTTATTCACATTTAAATGATAGGAGAGTATATATGGTAGTGGACATTAATAAAGTTTGTTCTGTCCAGGTGGAATTTAAAGAATTAGTCTGTAAAGGGTGTAGACTGGGATGTTTCTTGAAGGAGGATATGGATAAAAAATTTGACATTAGATTACCTCATATGGCTTATTTCTACTACATAAGGACATGCTAAATTCTCCAGGACAGCCTATTATATCGGCATGTAATTATTTTACTCATAATATGGGTGTTTTTCTTCACAGTTATTTAGTTCCATATGTTGTTAAATTAATGTCTTATGTGAAAGATACTTTCCACTTTTTGGATAAAATGTTGAATATTACTTGGAGAGAAGGAATGTGTTGATCACTGTTGATGTAGTGAGCTTGTATACCAATATACAACATATGTTTGGTTTGGAAGCTGTTTTGTATTTTTTAGGAGATAGTCCAATTTCTATGTATATTATGGATTTGATTCACTTTTGTTTAGCTAATAATTATTTTGAATTGAATGGCATATTGTCTCAACAGCAACTAGGTACTGCAGTGGGGGCACCTTTTGCCCCCACGTATGCCAATTTATTTATGGGTTACTTTGAGGTTCAACATATTTATGTTTCAGAATTTTTTAAGAAGTATGTAGTTGGTTCTTTTAGATTTATTGATGATCTTATATTTTTATGTGAAGGTGGTTATGATTTGGTTAGTAATTTTATTGATTATTTGCAGAATAATAGATTTAATTTACAATTTAGTGATTTAAAATTAGACCATAAGGTAACATTTCTTGATGTCTCTCTGGAAGGTATAAATGGTAAAGCTGTCCATACTAAGGTACATAGGAAATTTTTATATGGTAATCAGTACCTTAATGGACGTAGTTGTCATCCCCTCACACCATTACAGCACTCCCTTATGGTGAGTTCTTACAACTAAAGCAGCTTTGTAATGATGAATGGGAATTTTTTGAGGACGTTGAAATTGCTAAGAGAATGTTTGCTAGGAGTGGGTATAATGTAGACATATTAAATGGCCATATTCAAGACATTATGGATCAGAATAGGGTCAATGTTCAAACTTTGAATAGAAAATCTTATGTAATGGGAAATAGGGACATGTTTGTTAAGAGTAACTAAAGTGACAATAATAATAATAATAATAAAGTATATTTTTTACTACTTTTAGTCCCTTTACAATGTAGTGGTTAAGGTACTCAAATACTGTTGGAACTATTTGATTAGACATAAGGATTTTTGTAATCTATTGGAGAAAACCCCTAGTATTACCTTTAGAAGGGGGAGAAGTATAAGTGATATGCTTATTCATGGGAAGTTTATTCCCCTACTTGTACCTGTTTAAATATAACATCATTCTGTCTCCATATGGTAGCTGTCTCTGTAAAGCTGTCCATACTCCAGGTACCATAGGAAATTTTTATTTTATAATCTCTTAGTACAATGGACGACATCCATCACACAACTCCAAGCACTCCTTATGGTGGTTTCTTTACACAAAAAAAAGCTTTGTAATGATGAATGGGAATTTTTAATAATAATAAAAAGTATATTATTATATACCACTGGTGTGGTTACTCCTTTTAAAGGCACTAAAATATGTGGCAAGTGTTGTAGTTGTAAATATGTGGTACCATATTTTAGAGAAATTAATGTCAGAAAATATGAGGTGAAACATGCCTTTAGTTGTAATTCAGTAGGTATAATATATGCTATTAAGTGCCCCTGTCAAAAGTTTTATATAGGGGTAAGCAAAAGGGCTTTTAAAACCTGATTACAAGAACATCTTAGGGACATAAGAAAAGCTAGATTAGGGAGCCCGATTGCTGCTCATTTTTGTGATTTTCATCAGGGGGATGAGAGTGGTCTTTTTGCCATGGTTCTGGATCAAATTAATTGTGGCTTATTGGGTATTGAGAGCATTAAGAAAAAAAATATTGAACAAAGAAACAGTTTTTATATTGAAGTATGATACCCTAGTTCCCAGGGGGTTGAATTTAGAGTGTAGTTGGAAAGTTTTTATTTAATGTGATTTAATGTGATGATTTAATTAATAATAAATGTTATTAATTTAACCTGATGTGATTGTGTATATATATATATATATATATATATATATATATATATATATATTTGTTGTTGTTGTTGTTGTTTGTCTTTTGGCTTTTCCCGGTTAGGGGTCGCCACAGCAGAACTCCGGTCCGCTAATGATTGGCAGTTGTTTTTTATGGTGTCGAGTTGCCAGCACGATGCTCAACCTTCAATGAAGGCACGCCCATTCAACTCATGTCTTTTGAACACCCACTCGACCACAGGGAGGACATGCAGACTCCACACAGAAGGCACTCCTAAAGCAAGCCAAGAATCAAACGGAGAACCTCTTGCTGTGAGGCAAAAACGCTACAGCTGCACCACCGCAGAATATATATATATAAGATTTTATTGTGTGTGTGTTAGATTACTCTGTAAAGGCTGTGTGCTGAGGCACTAAGAGAATTCTGTGGATTATTAAAATAATTTTTGGGAATACTGGCTATTTTTGGTTGTTTTCACTGAGATCTACAATTAACTCTTAGCTATGGGTTAATAAATCTCAGCTGATAACATGACTGGAAGATATTTTACAAAATATTCAGGAAGTTCAGCAGAAAGTCAGGTATATTTTTTTTTTGCAAAGAAAATAAAATGGATGCAGTTAGAATAGGCTAAAGGAACAGGAAGGGTCCATATGGGTTGATTTAAAATGGTGAATTTGTATAACATTTGTGGAGAGAGACAGAGACAATGGCACACAACAACTGAACTTCACTTATTCCCAGTTAGTCAGACTATGCTGGTGGATAAATACCATGCCTAGCCTGTGATGATTAATGCTGTCAGTGTAGTGATCACCCCTTAATTTCTCATTAAGTCAGATGTTTTTCCAAATGATATGAACATGGAGCAATGCAGATGATATGAAGCATTACTGACTCATTTGTAGCAGAAGTGCATCACGCATAAACTGACAGATGTATGTTGCACTCACTGATGTGTTATGGGGCTAGGGTCATCACCAATGTTCTATAGTCATTCCACCTGATAAAGATGAATAAGTCAGACACAGGAGAGTGAAAATATGCAGGATCACAGCTGCAAGTTATCTAAAGGATTTGGAATGAGTGGATAGAAGACTGGAAGAAAGGTCTGTTAATATGGGGAAACAGCTGCTAGAGAAAGGTTACATACCCAAATCTGGATAAATGCCCTCATTCAATATTGTTGGGACAGGAGGGACATAAAGGTGTGGGCAGATTAGGCAATACGACAATATAATGAACTTCATAACTCCATTCTAAATTAAGTTGATAAAAAGTCCAACAAAGGAATGTACCCTTCAATACCCATAAGGATAGGTACCCAATCACTGAGGAACAGTATTTCAATTATCTGAGGCTGCCTTCCATTTGCTGGCTAAAGAACAGAAAGGGAAGCTAGTCTCAATAAATAGACAAGTGTGAAAAAGAGTTGAGAATGTATATTTTATAAGGATTCCTGAACAAGGCTCAGTATAGCAGCAATAATAGAGCATCATGGACATTGGGTACAGAAAATAAGAATTAAATGCAATGACAAAAGGTATGGGAAAGTATAGGTTTGAGATAAGCTGGTGTTCTTGATGGCAGTCATTTGGACTCTAAAGATAAAAGGAAAGTTGATTCCAAAAGTTAGAGGTATGGAACAGAAAATGAACACTATGTTGAAATAGTCCAGGAATGTCAAACAGCACAGGCTGCCTGTGAACAATATACAGTAGATTAAACAGTTATATTTGTTAAAAAAAAATCATGTGGTCATTCAGCCATACATGCTATATATCAAACTGGCCAGGATGGCTGAGAGAAAGAGAAACTTCATCTCAGATTGTTTTTGACAAACACTTTCAAATTTTCCTTGGCTAGGGAATGGAAATACAGCATAAAAATAAAATTGTTTGATTAAGATTTGAAAATTTGACATTTCATGGTATACTTTAGGCTCATATAAGATTCTAGATAAACTAAATAGTTTAAACAGATTTTGGCAAATAATATTCAGGTTTTATATTATACATTTGTTTCGGCGTCTGTGCCAATATTTTCCTATTATCATGGGAATTTACCTCATTCTATATCTGATATTTATCTGAGGGCAAAATTACGATGCACATTTATTTTGTTAACCATATTGGCGAGCTTCTTTACAATTATGTAGTTTTACACAATGATTAAAAGATGCATTCTTACTTTGCTAGTTAGGCATGCACTATTATTTTATAGCTGTGGATCTGAGGTCTCTCCTCGCTAACATTTAATGGACTAGTTATTCTACAGTATTTAAGCAAATCCAATCATGTATTTATTATGTTGTCAGGTTTGCAGTTCTATACTGTTCTTTGGGTAGATTTGTAAAATACTACTCTTTTATTTATACATACATTTTATAATGATTAGTAAAAATCATTTAAACAAGAGAAAAGCTCTCCTGTAACAAATCAAACTGTTTTCTGTCTAAAAGAAGAAATTTCCCTTTCTCATTTTAATATATGTTCTATTATGACTCTTTATGATTCTACACATAATACTTCTCAAGATTATGGCTGTAAAATTGATTGTGTCTATTGTGACCACAGAACCTTAGTGAATTCATGCCAATAAAGTCTGCTGCCATAGGGCAGGGATATGTATATATGTTAAGATTGAATTTAACTTGTCTGACAAGTATTTCATTATTATTTCTTGATTCTTTAGAGAGAAATGAGAGATATGCAGGCTGACGTCAAAGAACTTCTCCTTTAATTTTATCTGTGGCGGTAGTTATCATTCCAGTACTATGTGATGGATATAACTTTACTTATTGTGAAGCACACACAACATTTTATACAAGTATGTTCTCTCTGTCCTGTGACTATGTGATTACTCCAGTGTTTACTAATGTTGCAGTCACTGGGTTTCATTTTTAATTTTCTAATGTAACTAAAGAACAACAACTTTTCATTGAATTCCCCGTTACATCTGAAATATGCAATAAATACATAGATTTTGTACATCATTTAATTTGTATTTGATTTTATGATTAATCTTTGAAAGCTGTTGTGTTATTTTGCAACTATACAAATGCCTTTTTTATTGAATTTGTATTTCTTGTTATTGTATGTCTTACTGATATTTATTCATTTTCTTCCTAAACACCTTTATTGAACTACCACTTGAGACAATGGGAAATTTGCATGAAAGTAAAAGTTAGTAACATCACAGAACTTCTTTACAGTATCATGAACAGATGTATATTGCATAACTGAAGCTAGTACCCACTCTGTTCCCATAAATATGATGCATATTTAACCTACAGGTAAAACTTACTACTCGGTATTACATTCAGTCCACATCCAGCAACTGAT
Organism: Protopterus annectens; assembly: GCF_019279795.1. Lineage (NCBI taxonomy): Eukaryota > Metazoa > Chordata > Ceratodontiformes > Protopteridae > Protopterus > Protopterus annectens. Next base: position 786,780,671 of record NC_056732.1, on the reverse strand, counting down.
AATGTTTCAACTACTTAACTGTTAAGGCAGGATCTGAAAAAAAATGACTGTATCAGTCACTTATACTCCCCCTCCGGGATCAGGCAATACTTTCCTAGAGTGCAGTTACTAACACTATACATAGCCAAGAAAAAAGCACTATAATTGTGCAGGACTTCATTATCAACCTCTTTTGTCATAATAAAAATACTACCCTTGTAGTACTTACTGAACTAAAATTCAGACAGATGACTAAATAATCCACACAAACAAACCACACCTCCAGTGATCATCCCTTACAGAGCACCTTATAGCAAACATTCCCCAAGAAATTTCATTATTATTAAATCGATCACACAGATAATAGAGATCACTATTCTATCATCTTTAGTGTCATCCTTGTTAATACAACACACCTACCTTACTTCAGAATTTTCTTCTCTAAACTACATTATACAAACAACCATAATCTACTCTTGAGCTGCTTATTAGACTATAAGACCTCTTCTTACCTACTGTAACACATTTTTGATAAATTAATAGCCCAGTGAAGACTTGACTAAAAAATCCTTTCTCTACTGAGCCTCAGAGATGAAGGATGGCATAACTATAAAGTCATTCCTTGAAAACACAATGAGAATAGTGTGTTTGCCTTATGAATCCTGTGACAAAAGCCATACCCATCACAAAACCATGGCACGCACAGTTGAAAAATCTCTTTTTCAGTAGCCTAAGATGCTTCACCCAAATAAGTCAACCCCATTATTAGAAGCCCCCCAAACTACCAGTTCTAGCACCTCCTTTCTTACCCCAACTAGTACTGTTATGACAGATCAATCTCTTCTCCAATTTCCATTTCATCTCCACACGTAATATGAACCCTTTAATGACATCCTTTATTATCAGTATCCCAAAATTCTACACATAAAAATATCTCACAAGGACATTGACAAACTCCACAACTAAATTCTAAATGCCCAAACATAATTGATCTGGTTCTGATAATCTTTCATCTGGATTTATTAAGTAATATACACACCGTAACTTAAAACCATTCCAGCACATTTATAGGCTAACAGTCTTTTATAACACGTCCCATGGTCTGAAAAAAAACTGTCACTTATTTTATAAATCAGCATGCCCATAATCCACTGCAGATGTCTAGCTCATATCACTTGTCTTAGTCTTGGGAAAGATAACAGAAAAATGTATTCATGCCCAAGAATACATTGACTTTGTTTAGCCTATTTATTGCTATGAGATTTCATAGGCTCAGTAGTCTATCCACTTGTCCTTAACATAATTTCATGTGATACTGTGCAAAAGTTTCTCTTAGCATTTGCTTTAAGCTTGGCAAAGAACTACATATCTTATATTCTATGCTGTTTCTTTATTGTCTAGTAGGCACAAGTAAGGACCATAAATTGCAAAGTACTAAATTTGTTTGTGCTGCATACATTTCAAGTTACTTTAATATTCATATTTAGACTGTTTTGTGGCTAGAATTTGTTTGCCCAGAACTGTTTTGATTTCTGCTGCAATTGCAAAACATTTGTACAATGCATGTTGTATATAAGATAATTGTAGCTACTGTAAAATATGTTTTTATGCTTATGTGTTTGCAGGATTTCTTACCAGGACAACACTGAAAATGGGTGTTCCAAGATGTTCATTTCTCATTTAACAAGCATAAATGAATGGATGAATGAATGACTAAGCATGTGAATATCTTCAGAAATATGGTGCTTCTTCCACTTACAGTGTGGTGTACATTCTGGAAGAAGCACTCTGACCAACTTTTGCACAGTCACTAAGGAAACACTTCATAGATTAGACGAAGGACGTCACATAGTAACCATCTTTTTTGATCAAATACATTTGACTTGGTAAATCACCACATCATCAGTCTGAATGACCATCTGACTGAACGTATCTTTGAAGCTGTTTATTGGTTCAGTAACTTCCTTCTAGACATATTTTTCAGTGTAAAAGTAACACACAAATCATCCACCACATCTTCTATCAGAGGAGTGAGTGCTCTTTTTCCCCTGTTCATTTACCCTTTCCTTTCCAGCATTCTTTATTATGCTTATAACAAAATATTTTATTCAACTGATCTCTCTCATACTTTAAAAAAATGAATCTGACTGAGCCAGACAAAATTTTAACCTAGCTCCTCTGAGCTAACTGATAAGTAATTGAACTTTGGGTAGACCCTTTCTTGGCCTTCAGCTACTACACTGAATGAACCAAAATCAAAATATACAAGTATTTTGGCCTTGAAAAATATTCAGTTACCTCCTGGTAGTTTTCAAGTACAGGAAAAGGAATTCTTATTCCTTAACTCCAAAACTCAAACAAAACATTTACCTTCTAGCTTTTAGCTCCAAAAACAAGTTCATCTATAAAAACATCAGTGTATCAGAGCTGCAAATTTATTATTATAGCTTCTTGGTGTGAATATCACTGCTTAGTCCTCTATAAAACCAGATGATTTCCAATCAAAAAGCAGATATTCATTGTTTTCATTTCTTTCCTATTTAAACTCCTCATTTCTAAAACTGGCCTCTCACTGGTCAGAAAACTGATCTGTCACAACTGATTTTGCAACTAAGTTCCCATGAGAGACATGTCCTACTTTTCTGCATGTTATCAAACAAACTCATCCTATCAGACAAACTTTTCTCCATACATACCTTCAAAGAATGAGATCCCCTCCTTCCATAATTTAGGAGTCAAAAAGAATAGAAATGATTCTTTTCTCAAGTGAAGCCCTTTTCAAATAAAATGCCAAATGTCACTCTTTCAGTCATGTAACAATGAAATAACCCTCCAAAAACTCCACATTTATCCCCTCATTTGCCTTTTCTTGATAACCTCATTAATATCTGATCCACACATAGTGCAATAATAATCTTGTAAATATTTTAAGAATCAATGTATTTAACTATTGAATGCAGTGGATATCCACGTAAATACATCAGAAGTACAAAAAGCTTTGGAGCTTGCTGGGGAAACCTACCAATAATTTTATTTTTCCAAGGAAATGTTGTGTTTTCTGACTGAAGTATACGGTTTAGCTAGGAAACATTGATTTTTAGACTCTCATTACATTCTTAGGGAGTGTATGTGTAACTGCATATGTGAATATTTTGTATGAAAAAATTTGTTTTCTGACAGAAGTTTTACTTAGGCTTTGTGTACTTGCAAATTGGTTAAAGTATACTATGCTTGTGGGGGGCTGTCAGTGATTTACTTACCTCATAACCATTTATTCTCTACTTTATACCTTACCCACTTGTTCAGGCTCCACTATCAATTTTTGAGGTCTTTTTGTTGGCTTACCAATGGAGCAACTTCCGATTTCAATAGTTTTACCTTCTCCTGTAAGCAAGATGAAGAAGAAAGTTGTGAGGGACTCTTTGAGTGTCAGACCAGTTCCTGTTGCACCTCATCTGCTGGTGGGTAACTCTGCTGTGGACTCTTATTGTTCTTCATATCACTTATGCTTTTCAGCTGGTCCTCTTGGTCTAGGATTTGCAGACACCACAGATGGGGAATAGTCATATCCTCTTGCAGATGTAGGAATTCTTTTGGTGGGTAGGGGAAAACTAATGATGTCAGTCTCAGGGGAAGGAGAAGAAGAAAGCTGTTCAGTTAGTCAAGGTAGGAAACCTGCTTCTGGGCTAGTATGCCTGCTAAAACTCTAACATTTTCCATTGAGATGCCTAGAAAAAGGGAACATGGTGAAAAAAACTTCCAGTCACCTGTTACTATTCCTAAGAACAGAAAAAAATTACTAGGATTTATTAAGGTGCTTTTCTTTGCCTTCTCTTACCTTGGGCAATGAAAGGAAAACAGTTCCCTCTCTTTCCAATATGAAATTTTCAATCAGAGGAGCAGGAATTACAGGGGAGCATTGTAGATCAGGAATATTTTCGCAATCTAAATTTCTGAGGAAAGTATGGTTTCAGATTTTCCTCAGGAAGATTTATCCTTTTCAGAAACTTTATCTAAGATGAATGTTCTTTATGTATATGATTTGTTACAGCTGGAGATGGCAAATTCTGCAGCTATTTCTCCTGTGTTGCCTGCTTTGCAGGACATTTTTCTCATTGTTTCCAGCTTACCTTATATTCAGTCTTCTGTTCCTAGGAAGGCTGACAGGTTTTAGAGATTACCTCAGACTCATAAAACTTTGTTTTCAAATCCTAGAGCAGACCCATCTGTGATTTATCTGCTCAAAACTGCTTCTGCTAAACATTTTACAATTGCTAACCGTATTCCGTCTGAGAAGGACAGGAAAGCAATGGATAACTTGGTGAAGAAATTGTATTCTTCTAGTAATTTGATTTTCAAGATTTTAAACTGTCAAAGTTTAATTTTAGTTTTATTTTTTGATAGCATACAGAAGTCTACAGTTAACCTTCCTTCTTCAGATATAAAAATGTCCTTGAATATCTCTTTTATATCTACTTAGCCCTACATTACTAAGAAAATAAGTGTGCTTATGATGTGATTCCTCCTTTTCTAGACTTGCTGCTTCTAGGCTACTATTGAGAAAATTGTCTTGGCTTTATTCTCAAAATCTTTATGAATGTGTTAAAACTGAAAATTTTGAAATCTCTCTTAGATAAGAAGGCGTTTGACCCTCCTGCAGCTGACATATTAAATAAGTGTAATGAATACGGAAAGTTGATACAAGAAGTGAATCATTTTTTTCAACCTTCCTTTTCCAAAGGAAATTTCAAAGAAAATAAAATATTTCCCTTACTTCAGCTCTCTTCTCAATAAGACAGTTTAGCAGCATTGACAAGAAGGCTTCAAAAAGAAAGGAAAGACAAGCAAACATCAAGGACAGTCATTAAATCGGTGTGGCTACTGACCTGCTCAGGGCCTCTCTTCCTTCCACTCTTAGCAACTTTTCCATTGTCTTCCTTTGTGGCACCAGATTGCTATAGACAGAAGGGTTCTGAATGTAATTCAGCAGGCTTAACCTTGACAGTAGGAATCACTCCTTTATTCCCAGGGAATTCCTCCTAGTCCAGTGAACCAAGTTTCTCTGTTTTTGTTCATTTTGCACTAGATGTTGGCCCAGGGAGTTATACTGCCTAAACCTCTCTGCCATTTGCACAACAGACTTTTATTTAAGGATTTTTCTGACATCAAAAAGGTAAGGCTCCCAGAGGCCTGTACCAGACTTTTCCTTTCTAAATCTTTTTTCCAATATTCTAAGGTTCAAAATGTTATCCCTTCAGTCTCTCATTACTCTAACACCCCCTCCCCCAGCCTTCATAGTAAAGCTAGATTTAAAGGACACCTATCATCACATTCCCATTATTGAGAAGTTCTGCTATTTTTTGGGGGGGGTTGTTGTCTGGATTGCACTATTGGTTAACTGTCTTAGCCTTTGGACTTTCTGCAACACCAAGAGTAATCACAAAATGCCTTTCTTTAGTCATTATTTACTGAGACTTCAAGGCATTCACATCTTTCTCTATTTGGACCATTGCCTTATCTTTGTATATTCTTTACCCACTTGTCAAGAGTCTTTACTAACTGTTCAGAATATCATACTCAGTCTGGGTTTCCAAATCAGCCTTTAGAAATATTCTTCAGAAATGTTTTCATGAAATGTCAGTTAGATTCTGCCTTGCTAAGATTCTATCTTCCTCCAGACAAAGCAGAGATGTTTTGACAGTTTTTCCTGAAATTTTCCAGTCACAACCATGCATCTGCAAGATAATTTCTCAAGGTATGGAGATACATGGCAATTATGATTCTCACACTTCCCCTGGACAGACTCCACATGAGGAACATACAGTAGTACATCAGATAAGTCTGGATTCAAAATCTACACTTTTGCCCTTTCACATCACAGTTCTTGGATTCTTAAAAAAGGCAATTTTTTTTGTGCATAGGCCATATCTCTTGCAATTTAGGTATCAAAGATTTCCTGTCAGCCCCCATACAATCTGTAACTACACATATATTGGACCTGGTGTGTGATACAGCTTCTAAATGAGTAAAAGTGCAAGTTGTAGAACCAGTCAGACAGACATGAAGCACATAAATGTTAGAGAGACATTGTGAATAAGTGCATTCAAAGCATTAAATTGTTTCTCTTTTCCAGGACATCTTCAAATGTACACAGACAACAACACAGTAATGGAGTACATAAACAAAGAAAAGCATACCAGAGCCTACCCTCTTTGTAGACTGGGTGTGAAAGCCTAGAGATAGAAACACAGCTCTATTGAACCCTGAAGGCTTCATACATTCTGTCAAAGCAAACCTGATTGCAGACAAGCTTAGCAAGACCAGGACAGACCCCCATGAATGGAAGAAACTAATCCTAGGATTTTACAAGAATTTGCACAACTGTGGTGAACACCTCAAGTAGATCTATTTGTCTCCTTTTAGAACATACAGTTAGAGAAATTCTACTCTAGGACTCCATGCAAACAGTCTTGGAAGACAGATGCTTTCTCATTCCCCTGGATGGGAATGTTCTTATATGTTTATCCACTCTTTCATCTGACTTCCAGGGTTTTTTCTGAAGTTTCAGAAGGACTCCACAAAGATAGTGGTGGTGGCTCCTTTTTGGCACAGTTGTTCTCCCGTCTTTTCAGTTTGGATGGTTTGTTTGATATACCCCAACATGAAAAATCTTCAACTGACTGCCTAGGTAATATAATTTTGATACCTTTTAGGCACTTTTTGTTCTGAGGACAAGCAAAAAGTGCCAAAGGAGACAAAAAAAATGCTACTAGGAAATCATATATGTTCAAGTGAAAAAGATTTTGCAGTTGGAGCTGGTCCAAAACCAGGACCCTCTTCAGGACCCTGCCTGAGGTTATTGATTATCTGTATAAGTTACTGTCCTCTGGAATATTTATTCCTCCATGAAGGTGCATATTTTGAACATTACTACTTGTCTGACCCCCATATTTCTAAGCATTCTCAAGCTAGTTTATGAAAGAGGTGTTGTATATCTGTCCATCTAAGAAACAGGTAGCTCCTCCTTGGGATCTCAACTTTATACCTCAGAAGCTTATTCCATTTATACAAGTTCACCAGGATGAACTGAGGTTCTTAGGATTGAAAACTGTATTTCTTATTGCCCTGTCATCTGCTAAGACAGCATCTGACTAACAAGTATTTATAGCAAGTCAATCCTATCTCACTTTTCTCAAGTATGGGATTTCTTTGAGAACTGATCCCTCTTTTATGCCTTAGTGGCCTCAGAATTTACATCAAACCAAACTGCTGACCTCCTTGCCTTCTTCCCTGAACCCAAGAATAAGAAAAAAAAGATTATTTACATTGTGGGTGGCCACATGCAGCCTAGATACTACCCAGGCAAAAACGTGAGCCTTCAGGAACGCTGATTGGTTGTTTGTCTACTACGTGAGTAATAGGAAAAGGCAACCGGAGTCAAAGTTGATCAGTTCCATGTGGTTTTCTTATGCTTGTGCTTTTTGTTCCACTCACCATTATAACCCACTTCCAGGCAGGGTTAAGACCCATTCAACAAGGCTTTGGCTTCTTTGGTGGCTTTCTGGAAAGGGATGGACTCTAGAAGAACTCTACAGGTAGCAGGAGTTTCAGTACACACTTTTATAAAGCTTTACAAACTGGGGATTCCTTTTCCAGGTCCAGAACAGGCTTTGTTAGGACAATTCTCCAGTGACTGCTGAAGTCTTAGTTTATTGGCCTCTTCCATTTATTAGTTGTCTAAGCTATGGTAATTTACCCATTTAGATTAGGCAACTGCAACAGTGATCTGTCCATCTATATTAGTCGTATAAAACTTACAATATCAGTAATTGTTCTAATAGATCACTGCTGTAGAAGCCTACCCCATCCACCAGCCCTTCTTCTTTGCTTGTTTTTTTTTTTCCTTTCTGTTGTCAGGGTATGGATGTCTCACCCTTTTGTAAATAGTTCACTGTTGGATTTTTTTCCTAGCACTGGTCTGTCAGGGTTCTTAACTCCCTCCTAGGCAAAAAAGTCCCCGAAGCTTCTTGTGCTTCGACTGTCTTTAAATGGAGCTCCGCTCTAGCTCATGACAATTGGTGCACATAGAAGGCACCCTTTTACTTTGTAAGTCACCAACCATAGTGAGTAGAACTATTTTAGCGTAATGTAAAATGCATCTGCACTTTCCTTCTTATTTAAACTAAATAAAAAGATGTGCACTGCTTACTTATTTATTTATGCAGAGCTGAAGAATGATGAAAACATAACTAATATGTGATGCTAGAGAACAAACAATAAGTTGTATTACAGTAATAGTTTATCATTTACTTATGATGATATGTTTCTACCAAGCTGTGCCAACAGCCAGTCCCGTGCATAAAAAAAACTTTCCTTAGTGGAGCCCACGATATTCCTTTCTTCCAGCAATATTTTGTTTCATCAGTTGCTTCTCATGGCTTCTTAAGGTTAGGCATCTGTAATGTCTTGTTGTTACTTAGTTAAATTGCTTGATAATTCAAGTAGGAATATGCTTAATAAAAGAGAATCAGACAATGAGACATAATTTAACTTCCAGATATAGCTTTTCTGTATAGTGGTGCATTTTTAAACAGGTACAAAAAAGAGAGAAATAAAATGTGCATTTATCTTATGTGAAGGTCTAGCTTGTAAATTACTTTATTTAGCAGATACGAATTCAGACAATGACACATCTGGAAATGAAGTTAAATTGACAGTCTTATTTACTAAAAAAATATCAGCTTTCCCTTTCTTGATAAGAACGTTTTATGTTTCCTTTTTGATACTTAGAAATAGTTATATTCTAACTGGGAAATACATGGCTACTGTTAAAGAAAGTTGTTTGTGATGTGTTCTGAATCAGCATTCTGAGATGGATGAATGCTAACCAATTTAAGTAAAATGAAGATTGTTCCTCTAGTATTTGTAATAAAAGCAAATCAACTTACATAGTTTCAGTTTCTTTCATAACCTGTGTCTATTCCCAGCCTAAGATAAAATGATTTAGTACTAGTATTATTTCTTTAAAGCTTGTGTGTCTTTGCTTGCCCATATATTACATCTTGCTGCATTACTGGATGCTGTGTTACGTGTCAGCTGTATAATTATACAGCATGCAGAATTTTGGTGCAACACATCACAGGTTATCCAGTTCTACTGCACTCCTTAGATCACTGGTAGCATTATTAGCCTGAGGGTCTGCCTTTGCCACCCACAGAACAAAGTCACCTGTAGTTAATTACAGACGCTCATACCCCCAAGTCATGTTTCTACCCAAAAGTCCCTGACTACTAATGCTCAGAAAACTTGCAGGGGTGCATTTTCTATGTAACTTCTAACCTTACTCCATATGGATCTAGCTTGCTTGACTCAGAGTTGGGCATACACAATATCAGCATGTGATGGATGGATGTTTGCATGCTTGTGATCGCCTCTGGCTATCATGGTGTGTGTTACTTGATGAATTCATAAAAACAGTGTAATCTTCCTTGCTGTTATACCTGAACCTGACTTCCACTAGATATTACAGCAACATCAGGTTGGTTTGCCTCCCTTCCTCCTGAGATTGGTGATTGCTGTATTTTATTGTTGTTTTATATTGTAATATTTTATTATTTTTCATTTGCAGAACATAATCAAGTGCTTAGTTAACTTTCTTTTACAAATCTTGTATTTTATTTACATTGTGAAGAAGTCTCGAGTCTTACAGGAGACAAAAACACTCAATAGTAAATATATTCACTCTGTGTACTCTAACCAGGGTCATTTTTTTAGTTATCATAAGCTGATATCAACTGGGGGGGGGGGTGCAGTCCCCCCCCCCCCGAGTTAAATCTGGTCCTCCTTAATGCCAGCTAAAGTGCTGTTATATGGTAATGGTCCTGGACTGTGTTCTTTCTATAGGGACTAGAACACTCAATAATCTAATAAATTCTCATATAATAACATCTTTATATGGTTTGCACTGGAATGGCTAGGCTACTCTGCACAAATCCATTTTCTATGTTTAAAGACATGTACACATTATAAGTTAGCATCATATCTACTTGAAATCCCTGATGGTTCCTCATGTTCACTACTGTGACACAACCATATTTAAAAATGAACAAAACAAACAATGTCTTATATAAGATCAAGCATGCCAAGACAGTCTAATAAATTATAACTTTTTTTCATCTGGATGTTGCCGAGTTTGTATCACATCTACACTTACAGTATAATTATGTGATTTATTTCTCAGTAGGTATCATGGCATGGCAGTCAGACTCCAGTGTAAGAACAGGGCAGTATTCATAATCTCAGCCTATGCTCCAAAGTAGGGCTGTGATAGTGAAGAAAAAAGTGCATTCAAGAAGCAGTTGCAAGATCTTGATAAAGCAGGCCAACTTGGGCTGGAGTTTATAATTGGAGACCTGAATGTAGATATTGAGACAAACATAACAGGATATGATGACTATCTGGGTCTACATGTGTGGGGCAACATGAATACAGGAAAAGCCATTCAAATGTCTGCCTGTCTGTCTGGCAAGTGGTTAATGCTTGCCAACACATGGTTCAGCAATAAAGATAGCCACAAGATCACATACAAATGTGGTCAGCATGCAACTCTTTAACTTCTTCATAGTAAGGAAAGGGCAGCAGGGTAGAACAAGCAATTGCAAAGTCATCCCAGTGAAACAGCTGGCCCACAGCATAAACCACTGGTTGCCACATAAACCACTGGTTGTCACAATCAGCTGTAAACAGTGGTCAAAGAAGGCTCTAAGGTCAACAGAGACCAGGCTGTAGACCTAGAAACTGGCTGGAGAGAAAGCACAAGAGTCCATGGATATACTCCAGGCTGTAGCACCTCAGGAAGAAGAGGAAATAACCGGAGATGAAGAAGAGTGGCAGTGCATCAGAAAAGCATGTGTGAGAACTGCAGAACAGATATGCAGGTGAGCTGAGTGTGGAAATAAGGTACATAAGGAAAGCTGGTCGGGGAATACAAAAGTCCAGAAAGTCATCAAAAGAAAGAAAATGTGGGAGATAGAAAACACAGACCAGGCTAGGAAGGAATACTAGTTTGCGCAAAAAAATGCTAAGAGAGAGGGATAGATTTCTGTCCCAGAGACTTCCCATGCTCTGGAACAAGATTCCAATCTACATTAGGCAGAGCTCCTTGCTAACCCTCTTCGAGAGAAACATTGACGAATGGATGGGAAACAGAAAGTTTACCCCAGGGATCACTTCAGTGGCTCTGCTAGACAGAGGCACAGGGAACTAATCTAAGGGGGTGACAAAAGCCAACACATTCCGGCTAGGCTTATAAATGCCTTCGGGCAGATAGCCTAATACCTACCTATGAACCTAAGAACCTAAGAGACGAGTTGCATTAGCAAAGAAGAAGGAATCAGAGGCACTCTACCAGCTTCAGGAAAGTGACTTAGCAGAGGGCACAAACAAAGTCTACTACATTGCAAGGCAAAGATAGTAAGATAAAGAAGACAGTCAGACACCCTTCATAAGGGATGCCAACAACAACCTGCTCATCAGTCCACAGAACCGCAAAGGCATATGGAATGAATACATGTAGCAGCTTCTGAATTAAGAAAACCTCACAGCAGCCTGCAATAGAAGAAGTAGAGGTGTACATCCTAGAGAAAATATGAAAAGCACTAAGGAAAATTAACTCAGGGAAAGCAGCAAGCTCAGATGTGGCCACAGCAGATATGATCAAACTGTTGGGTAAGTTAGGGGAGAAATGGCTCCTGGGGGTACTCCTAGCAATGTGGAGAGAAAGGCATATCCCAGATGACTGGAGAATAAACATTCTAGTGCCAGTGTACAAGAACAATGGGGACATTCATAACTGTGGTCAGTATAGAGGTATCAAACTCCTGTCACATTGCATGAAAGTTCTGGAGTGGTTGATTGATAAATGAAAACTCAGAGTAGTAGAAAGTAAGATGTCAGATGAGCAGGTCATATTCAGATCATGATGCAGCACAACTGTTCTGATGTTTTGCAGTGAAACAGCTAGTTGAGAATAAGCTACAGATGAAGAATGAGTCCAACTAGGTGTTCCTAGTCTTTGGGAAAGCATTTGACAAAATGCCAAGAAAGCTCATTTGGAAAGTCTTGTAATGGTTCAAAGTCCCAGAAATATTGATAGACTTAGGTACAGGTTTTGTACAAGGACCCAATGACACAAATACAAACAATGTTCAGATTTACAGTGGAATGGGAGTGAGTGTGCATCAGGGTTCAGCTGTGAGTCTCCTGCTGTTCATACTGGTGATGGACTACATTAGCAAACAGGTTAGAAGGGACAGATCAACATAGTTTCTGTATGCAGATGATGTGGCAGTACAGGCAGACTCTGGGCAAGAACTTCAGCAAAGGATAGAGAAATGGAATGCAAAACTGAAGGCACATGGGATGAAACTTGGCACAGATAAGATAGATGTAATGAGAACAAATGGGGAAATCATAGGAAGCTGACATTGATATAAAATGAATATAGGGGAACAGGTTAATAGCTACAAGTGTCTGGGATGGCTGAGGAGAAGGAAAGTCTGAATGAGGAGGTCAAAGCTAGATTCACAGGTACTACAGCAAACTGACAGAGAGTGCCAGGGGTAGTGTGTGACAGAAGAATGCCAAAGAAACTAAAAAGTAAAGTGTATACAACAGTCTGTGCTACTGTATGGTATAAAATCCTAGGTAGTGAAGGCAGACAACTTGAGGAAGCAATAGGTAATGGAGATGAAATGACTGAGGTGGGTCTAAGGATGCACAGTGTGTGACAGACAAAGAAATGAGAATATCAGAGCAGAAACCTAAGTAGTTCCAATTGCAAAAAAGGTCAAAGAGAACAGTCATTCCAGCACATGTGCATGAAAGCAGTAGACATTCCAGAGCAAAAGATTTGGGACAGGAAGAAGGCAAGAGGAAACAGTGGTATCTAGCAAAGAGATGCATGGATTGTGTGAGAGACCTGCAACAGTCAGCCATGACTATCGAAGAAGGGAGAGTGACACTGAATTGAGAGAACGTAACAGTTGATGCTACACACAAGTCCCATGTAGAAAATGGAGGAAAGGGTGTTGGGTGTTGATGATGAAAATGATGCCATGCTAATTAATTTGAATTAACTAGCTGCTGTAGTCATTCCCTGATTAATGCTGTTTAAAGCATATCCTTTGCTTCCAGAATATGAACTCTAACAGGCAAAAAAAAATGACCAGCAGAGCACCATCTAAAGATCCAAAATGAATACACACCATTAATCATCAAACCACATTGGTAGTCCTTCCAAACACCACAAAAAAAAAATCCAACAGTGTGATGCACATTATGAGTGAGGTACTTTTAAGTGCCAGATAAAAGCACGTAACTGTATTAAAGTAAATTAAATTAAATTTTATTTTAAAGTTTTTGTTGGATCTTTTTTTTTTTTGTGGTGCATGGAAGGATTAACCACATGGTTGGATCGTTCAATAGTGTGTGTACATTTTAGATTATGAACTCAGTAAAGGGATTAAGGATGGATGGATTCTTTATATTATTATGCAGCTATACACACACAAATGCACATGCAAAGACACACTATGTACACGAATGCCCTCCATACATGCATCTATGCTCTCTTTCTCAGACAAGTATTTTTTTTCAAAAACATGGTAGAGCCAGCCAACAGTGGACCATAATACGTTTATTGAGGGAAGAAGGAAAGAATTTCCTTCTTCCCTCAATAAACGAATTATGGTCCACTGTTTGCTGGCTCTACCATGTTTTTGTAATTCTTTGATGCTTCTGAGCCATGCAGTAGCCGTACGTGCAGAGGTCTGACTGTACTTATCAAGTATTTTTTTTCCTCACCGGTTACTGTTTTTATTAATTTATTTATTTAACATTTGTTTATGAGGGAAGTCCAACTGAAACAGAGCCCATTTTCAGCAGAGGTGCAGGGAGAAAGGCTCTTGATGCATGTCTTTGAATGCAGGGAAGACATGCAGACTCCACACAGAAGGCACCCCAGGTAGGGATCAAACCAGAGAACCTCTTGTTATGAGGTAACAATGCTAACCACTGCACCACTGCACTGACTAATAAAGCTTTTATTTATTTACATGATACCAACACAAAACAGTAACATACTCATTCAGCAATTTCAAATTTAGAACTGCCTAATTAAAAGCTATATATAAACACTGATGCAGCATCATAACATTATATGTACAGTTTGCAGCAAAACCAGAATTTTAGCCATGTCTTATATGCAATTTCCCAGTGAAGGTGCTTGCCCCACTGACCTTAACTGATGTCAGCATATACTCTAATAAAGTGAGAGACTTAAAACTTGTTACAGACAGAACTAGAAATATCAAATATAAACCTTAAGAACACATGGTACAGTAGCAAGTAAAATTATGTCACACATTTTCACAGTATGATCATTTATTACGAATTGCTGGATCAGTTCATCCAGAAATCTCATCCTCTACCCACTGGCAATTGTCATCTTAGTGATATTTTCAGAAGGCACTAAAGCCATGCTGTCCCTTAAGCTATTCTCATGCATAGGACCTTCAACCAATTCATTCATATCTACAGTTATTAGTATTCGGTCCATAGCCTGAATTGCTAAATTATAGCATTCTTCATACAGATTTAATTCTGACCTCAAGTTATTGGCTGAGTTTGAAATTGCCCTTCAGGGCATCTAGCCTGGTATTCACCTATGAACAAAATACATTTTGATAGAAGTACTCTTTGTAAGTATACCATTGCAACTATCTAAAAGCAAGCTTGTACAATAATAGTTGTCCTCTAGGCTGAGTCAATCAAGCTTGTACAATAATAGTTGTCCTCTAGACTGAGTCAATGAAAAGACAAAATATGACATTATGACCATTTATTGATTTAAAATAGACAACATTACAATGCCACAATGAAATAACTTGCCAACCACATCATAACAAGTCATTAACCATATCCTTATGCCAGCCAGCCCATTCCAGATAAGGTTTACGGTCTGGATGTGTAACCCAAGCTGCCTTGGACCTGCTTATAAAGCCATTACGGGTTGCCTCCAAGCCCTTGCCATTGCCAAGATGTAATACTGCAACCAACCTGCACAGAATGAAGAGGCTACTGGAACATAACCAGGATGAATAATGTTGGGGGGGGGTCCGCAAATTGACCACCCTTAAGAAAAATTGCATTAAGGGAGTGTGGTTGGAATCTTTCTGCCTGTGACTAGGAAGTGTGAAGTCATTCATGTGACTCACACTTAAACAGTGGCAAGGAAATCTTACCCTGCCTTCTACCAATCAGCTTGAGGACAATTGAGCTTTGAGGTAAGCTGTCATTTTTGTAATTCAACTTTTCTTTTTTTTCCCTTTATTATCTATAGTAGCATTTGCATCATTAATTGCCAATTCAATTTTAGTTTTCCATTTTACAATATTTATTTGGCTACTGTTATTATTTTGTTTACTATTTCCTTTCATTCTTTTTCAAATTCATGAGTTTATCCTAATCTCAAAACATTACTGATTTAGTAAGCATTATTGCATTGCCATTTAGGGCAGCCATGGTAGTGCAACAGTTAGTGTTGCTGCTTCACAGAAAGAGGTTCTCCAGTTTGATCCTTGGCTGGGGTGCCTTCTGTGCAGAGTCTGCATGTCCTCCCTGTGGTTGCATGGGTTTCCTCCGGGTGCTCTGCTTTCATCCCAAGGACATGCTGTAGGTGGATTGGACACTCTAAATTGGCCCTAGGTGTGAGTGTGCCTTCTGTGGAAGGTCGGGCATCAGGTTGGCAACTCAACACTGTAAAACTCCACTGCCAATCATGAGCAGACAGGTGATCTGCTGTGGCAACCCCTAGCCAGAAGAAGATCGCATTGCCATTCACTTCAACCACTAATCACTGTAGCTCCCGCAGAAATGTAATCAACCTCTATGCTCCCAAATCCCACACACACAATTGGACAACATCCCCAACAAGGTGCACACAAGAAATTTCTAGCCGAACCATTTAAATTTTTAGCTTAAGTGACATACCTTGTTATGTGACATAGTACCTTCCATCATTGTCATATATTTCTATTTCTTTTAACCTTTTGTCTTTGACAAAAATCTGGCTTATTTTCTCCACTACCTTAATTTACAGATCACTCCCTTTACCGCTTTTTTTTTGTTAGTGGCAAGTCAGCCCCTTACCTCCAAAAACAAAGATTATGACTAGCTTTTTGATCATAACTCTCTTGCTATGAATGTGAGAAATGGACATCAAGAAATTGCTAGTAAGAGAGATGAATCTTGACACCCATTTTGAGAATATATAACTAGGTGGCTATGATCAGAAAAGTCACTAGTTTATAAACATGGAGCTTTAGCTGCTCAAATGTGGCACCAGTTACTGAAAGAAAATAACTGCATGCTTTTAGCTGTTTTTTTTTTTTTTTTTTAATATGTTGTCACAGTGCAAAGTTAGTACAGCTTGCAAAGCTGGTAAACATTTCTGGCAATGTTCTCTGGTTGTTCTCATGTGTGATGCAGCATGAAACTACAACTTAATTCCGAAAGGGGAGAGGTGCATAATGTCTTGTTTTGCACTTTGTTGATTCCAGGAAAATGTACGATAAGTTTGTAAAATGAGTGCTCTGACTGTGCTTCAAATCTGTCAAAAGGATAAGCTTGTTATGCAAATCTGAAAACTGTTATGATTGGTTCTTACACTGTAGCACTCACAGCTGCTGAGCCACTAACACAAAGCAGCAAAGAAGCATGTTCACAGCTTTAGGTGTTGCAAGACACCTCACACTGCCACCCTCTTCCCCAGAAAATGGCAGATCAAAGTGCCTAACAGCATCAAATGTTGCTTGATGATCATAGAAACAGTTCATTTCTGTATCATACTTGTGTGGAAGCTGTAAGTGCTACAACTTTTTGCTCCTATCCTTTTATAGTTCATTAGAGCAGTTAAAGCCTGACATACTACAGTGAATTATGATCAAGATTTCACAAGTTGTTAGTGTTTTTGAAAAGAATTCAAGAAGATTTCTTCTTCAGCTATTCATTCTGTGTGAATTTCTTGAATCTGTTTCTTGAAAGCATTAGCAAATTGGTTACGATCAGCAAACTCTTCTATTTTTTTTTATTTAACATTTATTTACTGGCAAAGTCCTACTGGGAATGAAGCCAATTTTCAGCAGAGGCCCAGGGAGAAACACTCCAGACATATGTCTTTGTAATGTGGGAGGAAACCAGACACCCAGAGGAAACCCACATGATCACAGGGAGGACATGCAGATTCCGCACAGAAGGCACCCCAGCCAAAAATCAGATCGGAGAACCTCTTGCTATGAGGCAACAACACAACCACTGCACCACTGCACTGTGGCAACTGATCATAATCTTCTGTATGTAGCCAAATTTGGAGCATAATCAGGGCGTGATAATGTGCAAATATGAAATCAGTGCTGACAACGATCTCCTCAATAATTCGTTAAGGCCAAGGACTCATGCAATGTTAGGGGTCTCTAATATTACAGTCTCATAAAACTATTATTCAGGCCACATTTCTGTGTATGCTTAATTCAAGTCTAAGAACACCCAGTTGCTCTACTCCACATCTGCTCCCAATAAATGATATCACTTTCTTTTTTCCACAGTCTTAATCCCTTTCACTTTGGAGTCCTCTATGACTGCATCCAGCAGTGATAAGCAGATTTATCTAGGGTTTCAATGTCTTTGCACGCAATGTCTCAGTGCCTGGTTCAAAACAAAAGAATGTTCTTCCCTTCTCCTATAATATGTCCAAAATAGTACTCTCTCCAATTTTACTTTTGCTCCTTGGAAAAATACAGGTTTTCAATTTAACATCATAAATTCCCCGCTATAATACATACAAAATATTTGCATGGTTTGTATCATGATATAAATATGCATCCAGGACATCTGGTCTTCCTACTTCTTCTCCATCTATCTGTATTTCCAAGGGCAGTTTTGGTTTTCTGCTATCCCATATGTAACATCATATTCTCTTTCTCAAACATTTCCTTACTGCTGTTATTAAAGCAAAATGTTACATTACTTACTTTTCAATGACAGTATCACATCATTTCATATTGCATATATGTCCATAGGTCATGAATATAGCAGCACTCATCTTGTCCCTATAGTTCTGTTACATATAGTATACTAACATAAACATCTTTTGTACCTGATCTGCTAACGACAAACTTAATTAACAACAAAACATACCAAATAAAAATAGCCATTGCAACCTTTTATCAAATAAATACCAATAACTGTTTATAGATTAAACAATAATCCATGCAATGACAGAGTCAACAATTTATTTATTTTATTTTATTTATTTTACATTTGTTGACCGGGCTAGTCTAGCTGGATATATTTCCATTTTCAGTAGAGGCCCGGGGAGAAAAGCTTCACTGAATATACAGAAAAAAAAAACATACAACACATGAAAGTCAATACAACAAAACCAGGAGCATCAATGTAAAGGCAATAAAGAAAGTTAGCAGGCAGAAAAAAAAATTTACAAATAGGAACTAACATCATTACCTATAAACGAACTAAATAAAGGGTAACAAAATCGGGGAAAGGTGAGTTTGGAAGTAAAAGGAAGATATTTTTAAAAAGAAGGGAAGGAAAGAAATAAAACAAATATATAGTAGGGAGGAGAAATGGGAGCAAAGTAAGAAGAAGAGAGTAAAGTAAAAAGAAAAGACAAGAAAGGATTAAACAAACTTTCAGCAAAGAGGAAAAGAGATAAGGTAGAAATTGAGATAGTTATTCATGAAAGAGGGAGAGAGATGCGGGGGAAGGAAAGAGACAGAGAAGGGGTAGAATTATTTAGTCAGGATTAGTGCAGGAACAGAGCCAGAGACTTTTCAAGTATTCTTTTATTCTTTGTTTGAAGAGAGGCAGTGATGAGATTAGTGTTATGTCACTGGGTAGTAGATTCCAGTTCCTTCCCTACTGTACTAGAAAAAAGAGAGTCACCAGCTGAGTTATTGGACTTTGTTAATCTAGCCATAAGTTTCCTAGAAGAACGAAGGGAGTTAAGATTATTGTATGGGATTAAAAGTTTTGAGAGTATAGGGGTGTTGGAAGGCTGGTGCAGTATTTTGTGGGCAATGTTCAGTTGGGGGATGAGCAGAAGGTTTTGGAATTCCAGCCAGCCTAGTTGTTTCAGGTTAATACAGTGGTGGGTTCTGAAGGGGTTGCCAGTGGCGAAGCGGGCGATGTTATTGTAGCATGTAGCCAGTTTGTTAAGGTTGGCTTTCTTAAGGTTGGTAAATATAGGTGAAGCGTAGAGAAGTGTTGACAATAGATGGGAGTGGGCAATCTTGGCTCTAGCAGATTCAGTTAGGAAGGGTTTAATTCGATATAAGGATCCTATTTTTCTGTTGACCGATTTAATGGTGTTGTTTATGTGTTGATCAAAAGAGAGATTATTGTCGATGGTTATTCCTAACAGTTTTGTTGTAGGATCGGGTGTGATAACCGTGGCATTATTAGAGGAAATGGTGAAGTGTAAGGAGGGGGATCGGGTGGTGGACACATTTAAGACTGACATCTTCAGGTGCTGTACCAGCCACACTTTCCCCAGTGGGCTTGTCTGACTCAACTTACATGTTGGTCCTTGTCCATGTGAGAGTGTCACATCTGCCTCTGCTCGCACTTCCTTAAATTCTTTACTGGCCCAATGATCCAGGAAAGCAGGGGGAAACCAAAAGTGTGTGGGGGAGTGCTTCACCCTGCAGTGGCCCAACAGGCAGGCCTACCTGCCCCCACCCATTTTCCTGGCCATCTTAGTAGATAAAAATCAACTTCTCTGCATAACTAGCACTTCCCTGTACTGCAAATAAATAAATTGTACAATGGTGATTTGTAATGTGCAAAGAAAATTAACACTTTTCAAAGGAAAATCATAACAAATCTTGACTCACTGGAGACAAATTTAAATTAAACAAATCTTGACCTATATTTGATAAATGAATGCCATCTGTCCAAACCCAGATGAGGTCTTTGTCCTGAAAGTCCCAATGGTCTTCTACATAAAAGGATAATGCTGAAGCTGTCCTGCAAACTTTGTGGTTAAGGTAGTTGTGTGTAATCTCTGCAGCAATCAAGGATATTTTGATTTTGGCCCATTACAATCAAGGAATGATGACTGACCAGCATACAGTGGTACAACTACTAGTATGCACTTTAAAGAAAATTCTAAAGATTTCAGAAACCAAGCATCTTTTAGGTGATAATCCAATATTACTGGTACTCAAATGCATTAATTGAAGGAAACATAATTGATGAATTATTGCATTTAAAACAGCTATAAATTGGGCACACCGCAACCCTGGATATGCTTTCCATACCATCTCTAACCAAGACAGGTCTAAGCCCAAGATGATGCTGTTGGGTATAACAAACCCTCCTGGCAGCTGAATAAATGCACAAATGACCACTAATGGCTGTTGTGAAGTCCTCAAACAATGCCATGGCCCATGAAGCAATGCCTTTCTGTCTGGAATGGAAATCCTCCATCCCAAACTCCAAAAAATTATTAATATGTACATGTCAGCCAATGATACCTGGTGACACCCCAGCCCCAAATTCGAGGCATGAACTAAGACAACGATGACGTCTAGAATACTCCTGCCGATACTGCAAAATAATTACTATGTGAGTTTGTGGTCAGACAAAGTGCTAAATTGCTATAAGAGGACCAGCTTTGTTCAAAATTCAGTTTTATATTAATGTCATATTTAGCGGTAGTAATCTGAACTACACAATCCCAACAATTATGCTGCCTGCTAAGAAAATACCAAGTAAGCTACTTGAAGGATAATGCTGACAATATCTAACTTTTAAAAATTTTTAATAACTACTGGTGACTAGATTTGAATTCCCAGACAATGCATCTAAAGCAAAGAACCCGTGTACCACAGTGGACAAACCCTTTAAGCAGGACATTATAGAGTAAATAATGAATGATATACATTGTTGTTTTTAATATGCTGAGTGTGATTCCATTTAGATACACATATACACACATACACACACACACACACACACACACACACACACACACACACACACACACACACACACACACACACACACATATATATATATATATTCACAATGCAATCTCAAAATACTGAAATATCGAATTTCAGTATCTCGAGACTGTATAGTCGAAAGTGCAGCTATGCAAAACTGCACTATATCGATTGCTGAAATGTCGAATCCGAGGTTGTAGTGTCGCGTTAGTGACATGTGGTATGGTGTGTGGATTTAGCTGGGGATTCAGGTAAGTGGTGTTTAGTAAGAGTATTGGGTAGGGATTTTAGTCTGTGTGAGTGTGTGTAGTGGTGGGTTTTATGTGTTTGTGAGTTTAGTGCAACCTCAGAGTTAGTATGTTTAAGTAGTGAGGGGTGGGGTGCAGCCCCCCACATGGGGTACAGGGGAGCTTGCCCCCCTGGTTATAGGTAGGGTAGGTGTGTTTGTATGTTATTTTGTGTTTGTGTGTTTTGTTTTGATTCTTGTACTGTAGTTAGGTAGGTGTAAGTGTGTTTGTTTGTGTGGTAGTATGTGTATGTGTATGGTCGCGATTTTGATTTTCGCGGTTGTGAGTTTTTGGCTATGTGGATTTTCGGCTATACAGTATCGAGATACTGAAATTCGATATTTCAGTATTTTGAGATTTTATAGTGAATATATATATATATATTTATATATGGGTGTACTACAACAGAAAGAAAACACCTAAAGTTGACTGAAAATAATTGACCACAAATGTCAAAAACACAGAACTTGACACTCTTTTATGCATGTGCATCCATTAATATATATATATATATATATATATATATATATATATATATATATATATATATATACATACAAATCTCGCTTGACTGTAAACAGTAATTTCTGTTCTGTCTTTTTAATCACCTACGTGGTGACTTAGATAAACAGTGTTAAATAAAGCTTAATAAATAATGACAATAATTAGAGTTATGGATATATTTACCTGTGAAAATGTATGCTGATGCACTTGACTACCCTTAGTGAGCAACCTATCAGATAGTACTGATACATAATACTGAAAAATAATTGAACTGCTGAGGAAAAGAAGACTGATAGGAGTAATTCCCCCAAGAGAGGAAAAGATTGTAGCACAAGTGAAGCAAGGAAAAGTGTACACCAATCTGACAGCTACTCTGACTGACCTTAACTTACTGAATGACAGAAAGACAAAAAACATACAAAACTATTTGCTCTAATGTTCTGCAGAAATGTGAACCATGAAATAAAATGTTTATATGTTGAAGCTTAAATTACCAGCATTTGTACATGACCTTATTTACCTATTTTTTTACTTACTTCAAATGTAAATACCACGCTGTGAAATAAAAGAAACTAAAAAAAAGAGCAGATATCAGTAAATATGAAAAGGAATAGAAAAAGGAAAAATGACCAATGAGTTGGAACCACTCAGTAAGATGGATCTGTTGTATCAATTACACTATACCCAACATAAATAACAACTTGTTCTTCTCTTGAAAAATGAGAAACAAAATACTGCAATACTGCCGACAGCATATAATGAAAAAAATAAAAACTTTACCTACTCCCCTGGCAAGAGCAGAACCCAGGACTGCAGACTTGCAATCTGAACACACAACCAGCAGATGAACTGCACAACTAAATGACCATTTTTTTTCCTTTTCTGTTATGAAAGGTCACTGCATGGGAGCAGCTGCTACACTAACTGAGAATGTGACATGGATGCAAACGAACATCTGAACATCCAGGTGCTCAGCCAAGACTGAACAACAAATCTCAGATGAAACTATTTAAAGCTTCATGTGAGATCCTACCCTCCAGCAGTCTCTGTGTATAGCTCCCTGTGTTAGTGAGAATGGTATTTATTTTCAGGAACTACTTCATAGCCATTTAGTTGTATTTAATTTTGCACAGGAACTACATAAGAATGATTAATAATCTCTTATTCTCTCTTCATTTGTTTTCTTACCAGGGGTGACAGCTGGATGACTATAACCACCACAATATCAAAGTCCTTTTTAAATGTTTTATGCCCTACACAATTAACAACATGCTATACAATTTCTAAACAAGGAGTTCTGCAGTCCCTCCTTTCTTTACTGTTAGTCAATATCTCTTCTTATAATGCAATATTTTCTATCCCGTCTCCCAAGACCATCCATCAGCAAGCAAGTATCCATGCTTCTCACATTGCCCTTTGACAACAGCAAGAGGAAACCTTGCCAATGGCTTCCTCAATCACTCTTTGCCTTTTTCCAGTATTAATTTATATTAACTTATATGATCTAATGTCCAAATGTATTTTATTCTTTCCTTCTTTTTGAGTTTTGAGTTCAGCCCATTGGACAGCACTCTAACTAATCTACATTACTTTCTCCATGCAAACCATATTTTTTCTACATTCAGACTTCATGTATTCTACATTTTTACCAGTCATTATCATGCCTCTGCTTTGTCCTTAACATATTCTTGCCTAAGTAGAAAAAAAAAACAATGGCGGATGAAGAAAACTGTATAATTTCTTTAGTAATACTACTTTCTTTAAATATAGCCAACATCACTATTCTTTTGAACTATATAAACGTTGATTCCCAAGACTATTTTACTCATTTTGCAGCATTCATCATGAGTATTTTCCTTCCATGGCCAGAGAAATGGGGAGGATTATGTATGGGTCTCTGATCATAACTAGTATATTAATGTCCAAGATATGATTGCAAGCTCTACCAGTGACTCTTGGCATCCATGTGAATAATACAGCTGATTATAATTGGAGGCGCATTCATAATTATTTGCTATGCACAGAGCTTTATCTGCTCCATGCACTGAGTTAAAAAAAACGTGTAGGAGCACGAAGTGTTTTACCAGCTTTTAAAAACATTCAAAGCTGGTAATACACTATTGTGCTGTCAAAGAGACATCAGGAAGAAATGAAATGTCTCTTTGAAGAAAGAAGAGCCTTAAAAGCTGTTAGACATTTTGTTCAGACAAACTTTTTTATTTATAAGTGCGGCAGAGTGATAACTCTAACAGCTTTTAAAACGCCTTCTGCCGCTGGTTTTGCTATCCAGCAATGTCCCTAGCCTGAGATCCAATCTTACCATTACTTAGGGGTGCTTTACAAACTTTGAGGTCATACTAGAAAAGTGGTTTTGCCCTGTCCATATTGTTGTGTGACCTTGATGTTGGAATATATAATTAGAAGGGGTCATGGTAGGTGCAGGGGGGCTTACTACCCTGTAAAAACATTTGTTTTGAATGTGGTTACATTTTGTTGCAATTTTATATTTGGATATTTTTGAGTTTTGATATTCTTGCTATTGATATTCTGCTGTTTAGATTGTTTTAAGTATATGCATATCTTTCTACCTATATCCATCTTTCTCTCTCTCTCTCTCTATATATATATATATATATATATATATATATATATATATATATATATATATATATATATAAATATATAACATATATATATATATATATATATATTTATCACTACCTCTCCACCTTATAAATGCATTCTAACCCACCTAAACCTATCCCTGCTACTAACCGGAAAACTATACATTACCTTAGAGACAAATGCTTTCTGTAACAATCCTACCACACAACACACACTGAGACACATTGCATACATAATTATACACATACATGCTCAAAACTAAATGTAAATCCTTACCTAGTGCTTAATCTAATGATAGTTCACAAACAAAGCTGCACATACACTTCCTCCAGTTACGCCTAACCTTTCCCACATGTATCTTACTCATGCACTCTTCCACTAAGTACATTCGATAACTCCCAGTACTTGACAAAAAGTGCATTTCACCAAATGCACTTTCAACCAATTTCCAAAGCAAGAAACTCACTTGACAAAAGTGAGTGTTCAACCATAATAATAACTTGTATAGTATGTGTGTGTGTGTGTGTGTGTGTGTGTGTTTGTGTGTGTAGAAAGTCGGAGGTAGATGAAAACAAGTGTCAAGACAGTAGCTAAGTCTGTAGTAGTACAAGATCAATTGTGAGAGAAATGAATGAAAGCATAAGGTGTTAGAAGGAAGCACTATGTAGTGTGAGGTCAGCCAGTGTTACCAAACAGTTCCACAGTTTTGTGCTGAAGGTTAAGTCTACTTAGGAGTAAAGTAGATTTGGCCCCTACAGGTAGTCATTTCTGTTCTGCATAGTATAACAGTGGTGGTTCCTGCTGCTGGAAAGGTTCAACTTGCACCATGGTTCTTGAACAAGGAAGATCAGGAGACATTTGAAGAAAACATATGGACATGGGAAAGAAAAAGTGATTTAATATGGTGTAATATCTATGCAAAGGAGAATGCAAAACTAATCAATAGAAAAAGAGTAGCACCAATGATGTTTGAAGAGAAATACAGGCAAAGGAATCTGGACGTGGAAAACTTTACAATACAAAACATAAAAAGATGAAGAGGAAAAGTAGAAAAGGAGATTTGTAATGGAGTATTTTCATTAAATAATACTAAAATTGAAAGAGTTCCCCATACTAAATCACTAGGTGTAACTATTGATGGCAAACTGAAGTCTGACTTACATATTCAAAGTAGCACCAAGAAAGTACAACAGAAACTCGGTTTATTATATAGGAGTAAGCACTTTCTGAATACTCCTTCTAAAATCACGTTAGCCAAATCATATTTCCTACCTTCACTACTGTATGGAGCCCCAATTCTGAACAACTTACAAGTCTCCTTAAAAGCTAAGCTAGAAAACTGCTACAACAAAATCAAAAAGTTCACATTGACTGTTAGGCAATCTTCACATCACTATAAAACTCTATATTCCCTCAACAGGCTTGAACGTCCCAACCTTCTATCTTATCACCAACTCATACCCATCCATCAGTCATTTACTTTACCTGCACATAGGTTCATAGGTTCATAGGTGTGTACTAGGTTAATGGCCCTGGAGCCTTTACAAGCCTAGCCCATAGGATTACGCTGGCACCGTGCCACCTGACCATAGTTCCCAGTGCCTCTGTCGAGTAAAGCCACTGGAGCGATCCTCGGGGCGAATCTTCTATTTGCCATCCACTCATCAAGATTTCTCTTGAAGAGGGCCAGAGAAGTGCTCTGCTTAACATGTATGGGAAGTCTATTCCATAGCATGGGCATTCTCTGGGTTATAAACCTGTCCCTCCAGCATGTTCTGTTGATTGTGGTAATGAGGTTGAGGTCTCTGGAGCATGTGGTATTGGTCTCTGGAGCAGGTAGCTTACATCCTTATAAGTTGGGAGTTGCTGATTGAAGGCTTAGAGTCTGTTATTCTAAAAGTGTATTAGTTCTGGTTTAAGCACTTGGGCTTCTGGCCAGTTCTTTTACATTAAGAAGATGTGGTCTCCACTCTTGTGGGAGGAGAGTCTGCCCTTCTGAGCTGGGAGATTCTGGTTAAAGGCTTATTGTGCCTGTTTATTTGAACTGTTTCTTTCTGAAAATGATAGGTCTTGTTTGCTGTAGCATGGACTATATTCAGACCTGCTGAATCTAGCTTTGTTTGTATAACTTGACCACTAATCCAGACCATCTTTTTTTGGAGTAGGTTCCCCTGCACCCTAGTGGCAGGAGTGTGCAGTTAGAATTTGTTTGAACGAAGACTGCTGGAACGGGGCTCAGTTTTAAGCTTTTTATTGGTTAATTGGTTAATTTGTTTAAATCAGATTGCTCATTTGCTGCTGTTATATATATATAAAAAAAAAAAAAAAAACACTTTATGCATCGCGGCTTAGCTATAGTTGAACTATTCCCGGTGTCATAAAGTCTGCTCTTCAAATATTCCCTTAGAACTAGTCAGTTTTTTTTTAGTTTTAGCACTCAAATCTGTTTCTTTGAGCTCAATACTTGTTCAGAACTCATTGTAAGCACTAAATAAGCTACAAATTACTACAGCGCTCAACTTTCCTCAGCTGTCTAGAGGAAAACTTGTTTTAGTACTTAATAAATAAGCAACTATCCAGGCATGTCTAAGGGTCAGCTTCCGGTATTTTCTCCTGTCTACCTGATGAATCTAGGCATCTTGGGGCAATGCAGCAATTGCCTCATGTACGCAGACAACCCTCTCTTACTACCACCCAACACTACAACCTGTGAGAGATGCACTTATATATCCAAACTGGAAGCAAAGCTCTCTTCATCCAAGACTGGACTAGACAGTCAAGAGGCGAAGGTAAACACTTGCACCACACCACACTCATCACATAGTCCCTCAAAACCTACATCACCAAAACACATACAGAACAACACAAAACACACACCTACATTCACGGAGGCTCTCAATAAAAATCTGCTCAAACAACAAAGAAAAGACCTCCAAAGCAGAAACACAAGCTAAATCCACCCCCAACACAACTCAAATGACACATAGCCCACAAACACAGTGTGCCACTCAACCACAGCCCATAAGGCATAACAATGTACCCAACATTCTAGTCATAGGTGACTCTATAGTCAGGCACACTAATGTTCCACTCACAAAGCTAAACAAGGAGAAAGTCACTGTCAGCTGCCTGTCGGGTGCCAGGATCCACCACATAATGCACGCACTCAGGTCATTCCACAACAAGGACAAAGATGACTCTATCATTGTCCATGTTGGTGTGAATGACCTGAGACATACCTCTCTGGACTACATGAAAAGAGACATGGAAGAGCTCTCCAATCTTGTAGCCCAGGCAGGTATGACCCTAACCCTGAGTAGCATCCTGCCATCAGCCAGAATAATACCACAGTACAAGGACAAAATGATTGACTTCAACAATTGGCTAAGCTTCTGGTGTCATTCTAAGGGGATCTAGTATCTGTCTGCCTGGGATGACATGATCAACAGACCGCAATGCTTTGCCAGAGATGGCCTGCACCTGTCGCCCTTGGGATTCCGGATACTGGCTAAGGCTCTTGCCAACCCTGTAGTGCCTTTTTTAGGCAAGGTTTAAATGACTAATTGTAGATAATGACACTGAAAACCAGCTACTAGTAACACAAATGAAGGCAACACAGTGTCAAGAAGGGTCCCATTTATTTAGACTTATTTAAAAGTAAAAAAATAAATAAAATATACTAAGCGCTTTCATCCATAACCATAGTGGGCATCTTCAGAGTACAATTGTCATAAAAAGTAACTTCCTAATATACACAGTTAGAAACATAACGCCCTAATGCTGAAACCAATGAATGACTACAATTAATTTATTGTAATTAAGTAAATGAATTCAAGAAAAAAGTTTATCATGGTGAGCAAACCAAGACTCCAATTAAACTTAACTTATTCTTAATTAAAATACAATAGAATAGAATAAAATAAAATAAAATAATCTAAAATAAGTAGCAAGACATTTTAACCTATGTACATTAACAATGACTTAACCTACTTTGTGTGAAAATGTATAATATAATAATATTGTTTCACCATACATACATTTTGAAAGTAGTGACTATTTGCAAAAATTGATATAATAATAAAACACTGTTAACCATTAAAGATTAAACACATATATAAATGCATGTATATCCACATAAAACAAAACATTACAGATGTAACAAATACTTATCTGCTATCAAATTAATCATATGCAGTACGATTTGTGTTTTATTATCCTTGAAATAGAAATGTGGTCATTAATTCCAGGTGGATTGGTGGCATCCAATCTCAATTGCCATAGACATTCTTTAGCTTCCAATAAATTTTTATCATCACCGCCTTTGATGTTGTTTGGAATTCTATCAATCACAAAGAATATAAATATCTTAAATTGATTACATTTCTGGCTGTGTGCATATAATGAACACACTGTTGTTTTTTTTTATTTTTAATGTCCCTTATATGTTCCAATATTCGTTCCCTATGTTTTCTGCTGGTCTTCCCTACATAATAGGTAGAACAACTTGTGCATGTCGCAATGTAAACCACCATTTTGGTATTGCAATTGCAATAACCAGGACATCTAATAGTTCTCACATAGTTCTAAACTACTACATAGGGTCCATCGTTTATAAACTTACAAGTACTACATAGGCCACATTTACTCATCTTTGACATTTTGTGTATGTTCTTGTTGGTGCCTGTCTCCAATAGTTGCTTCAAGTTCATGCCCCAACTAATATGTTATCTCAGGGTAACTACCAATAATGTGCATGAGTTCTGTTTTGTTCTTGAAAACACTAAGCCATGTCTCCTGCACTATATTAGAAATTGTAGATGCTGTTTCATTAAATGCAAGTACCAAAGCATCCCTTTTCTTTCTCTTTTCATTAATAGATGTAACACTATCCATTCCAAATTTAATAATGGGTTTATAAATTTGATTTCTTTTAGCCAGCACCTCATTTCTAGTATTATTCAATAATTCCTGAGGATATCCTCCGTCACAAAACATGTTAATTAGTTTACCAATTTCATCTTGAAATACTCTATCATCACTCACTATTCTAGATAGTCTAACCATCTGCCCTGTCACTAAGTTCTTTTTCTGAAATTGGGGATGGCAGCTCTCATAGTGTAGGAATGAGTTTGAGTAAGTCTTCTTACGGAATATATTAGAATCAAATCTATCCTTCTCTTTATAGAATAATATATCAAGATATTCACATCTGTTGTCATAAATCCTACTAGTAAATTTCATACCTAAAAACTCCACAAATTCCTGGATTTCTTCTTCATTACCTTTCCAAAAAATGAGTATGTCGTCGAGGTAACGTAAATATAATGCTATTCTGGACCAATAAACAGAAGTGAAAATGAACTGTGTTTCCCAAAATGCTAAAACCAAATTTGCATATATGGGGGCACATCTAGCACCCATAGCCACTTCTGTGCTCTGTTTATAGAACTCACCATCAAGAAAGATAAAGTTATTGTTTAAAACCATTTAAGCAAGTTCCAATATGAGCTTACGTTTAACTGTGTGCATGTTTCCAAATCTGGATAAACATGCTTCAAACATTTCTAATCCCAAGACATGGTATAACAGAAAATAAATTGATAACATCTGTTGTAACCATAATTGTATTAGAGTTAATATCAGATGAGTGTTGTCTCACAATGTCAAGGCAGTGCCAGGAATCTTTGATTATATGGGGTAACTGACTCAATGTTAGCTGCACCTGAAGTATCTCAGATGCATTATGTTGGGCTACCAGTCTGGAGGTGTCGCATCCTTTATGAATATGGAAACACCACCGCCTTTGGCACTTTGGTCCAAGTTCTGGGGCCAAAAGGTGTGGAATGAGTTATAGCCTGGTATGCAGGGATGCTTTCTGCTGTCTTGAACCAGGTCTCTGTTATGGCACACATGTCGATGTTCTCCATTTTAAGGAGTGCTTCAAGTGAGTGCATTTTGAGATTTAGACTTCTAGCATTGAGCAGCATGACCCTCAGATTGCATTTGTTTGTAACTGTTATGGTGGTTATTTGGTCTTTGAAAAAACACCAAAATTAAAGGCACGATAGGGTGGCAAGAGCCTTGGCCAGTAGCCGGAAGCCCAGGGGTGACACATGCATCCCAAAGAGAAGTTTCAGGTCTGGAGACAAACAACTCTTCACCATTTCTAAATCCTCCACTTGTTTTGGCCAAAGCTTGGAACTCCCTAGCACTTAGCGTCAGAGTGGACTCTAATCTTTTGTCCTTTAAATCCTCAGTAAAAGAGTACTGAAGCAAATCCTGGATCTGTTCCTGTTTTGATCTCAGGTGAAACAAACTATGTATGCACTCTTTATCTTTTTTCTGCCCTTCTCTCTGCTTTTTTTCAGTCATTTTTCCTCTCCCTCTGTCTCTCTCTCTCTTTCTCTGCTCCACCCCCCTCCTTCTTGTTCCAACCTACCTCCTTACCTCCTCTGTGTATGTCTTTAGTCCGTGTACAGTTTTATCACTATGTCTTCCCTATCCTTCACCTTCCGACCTGACCTATATACCTATTGCCTCTAATCTCTCTCTCTCTCTCTAACAGCTCTATTAGGTCATCTGTCTGCACTTCACTACGACCTTTTGACCTTCTAGTGTATTCATAATTTATCTGAACTAATTATTAACTTAAAATCTTATATCAGTCACTTTTCTCCTATTGGCCAGTTCTCATTTCCATTTTGTATCTCTACTTTAAAGACTATACTATATTGCCTTTTTCTCACAAGTTTTATTGTAACTACAATTCATAATTTTTTAGCTTTTATATATTTTGTTTTTAAAAAGTGTTGCAACGTGGAGCATTTCTCCCCAAGCCTCCAATGAAAAGAGACTCTTTTTGTCCAGTTGAACTTTCTTGGGTAACAAATGACAAAATAAAATAAAATAAGCTAGAACTGAAGGAGGGGTTATATGGGCTGTTATGGTGCTTGCAAGAACTGGTGGTATTGAGGTTTACATTTAGATTAGTAGGGCCAGGGTTTGGGTGTATGTCCCCATACAATTGAATCTTTGAGTTCCAAAGCAAACATTTGGAATAATTCTTAAGGGTGGGTATGACAAAATGTTTTGTTTTAAGGGTGGGGTGATCACAGTGAAGTATTCTGTATTTAAGACAGAGAGTAGTAGAGTGACTGAAGAGGCTAGGAGATGCATTAGAATAATTATTATAGCTCTCTAGGTTAAATAAGAGGCTGGAGGTTGGGATTGGGGTAGTGTAGTTTAAGGGAAAATGATTGTATATTAAGTGTGAGGTCAGTACTGGCATATGAGAGAATAATATCAGTAGCAGCATTTTATACGCAAGAGTTACTAACGGGGGTGGTGCTGGTAGAGGGTTAGAATTCGGGAAAACGTCTTTAAGATGGAAAAGTAGATGGAAATGAAGGATCGGGATGGTGTAAAAGGACAGTGTTTGTCTGGGATATAAAGAAAGTTGAGATGATTAAGGGATTAGGTAATATACAGAGGGGAGGAGTTTTTAACCATCTTGCCATTGAGTGGTCCCACTGGGTAGGGTTTGGTTGGGATGGATAAGAGAGATTAGGTAATTATATTGTGGAGGAACAGTTTTGAACCACTTTGATTTTGAGTGGAAAATCTGTTAGGGGGTGGGGTATGGTGCAGAATAAATGAAGAGTAAGGGGTGGTGGGTGAGAATCGGAGATAGGAGAGGAGAGTAGAGTGAGCACAAGTGAAGTAGGAGCCACCTACTGAGAATGTTTGGAGATCCCAAAAAAAAACAATGGATTATACTCATAGCAGGTCAGAACTTCAACCAGCTATTGTACACAGCTATAAGGATAGAAAAGATACAAAATTCCAAAGCAAAGTGGATTTAAAGGATATAGTGAGTAACAGTATAGTGTCATATTACTAATAAATTATGTTTTAATGATAATCCCTTCCAGGAATTCAAACAGCTTTGTAGCTATTTGTTGGGATTTTTCTGTTGGCTACTCTAAAGTTTCAAGAAATGTATTTTTACCCTTGGTTACCCTTGCCTTTCAGTCCTTCATTATGGCAGTAGAGAGTCATCTCAGGTACCCAGTAAACAAATTAATAAGTTAAATTAAATCAAAAAGATTGTGTGACCAATTCTTCATCTGAAAGCAGGAAATCATATTATTCAGGCCCCATGGATTAGTACAAATGTGATTAGTGTCTTACTTCACTAAGCATACTGCTCACTGATTTCTCGTGGCTATAACAGATTCACTTCAATTCATGTTCAGTTCTACTCCTGAGGGCTACTAGTAGTTTCCTTGAAGCATGTATTACTAGCCTATTGTTGACGGGTACTTGTGGTTAATGTACAAATGGACAAGTCATCACTGGATAAACTGCCATCATGATTTCAACTTGCCAAGTTTTAACTTGGCAATCCCTGTCTTACATAGAAATTTTTTCACAGTACAGCTTCTCCTTGTGTGTCAGCAGTGATAAGTCTGTGTTCTTCCACTTTTGTCTGTGATCTTGTAGCCATGTGGAGTTAGTATATTAAAATAAGAGTGTGGTAAGGCAAACGTGCCATTAGACATAATATTACACTTCTTGAACTGAATCTAGTTTAAATCCAACATTTTGGTAACATCACTATTCTTTGCCATGTCAATTATATTATTGTCTCACTATTTCTGATGCATTTTTAGACTTCATTGCATCGACTCTTTTCATTTGAGTAGTTCTAAAAATGAACTCATTTTATGTTTCTGTCCAACAAAATGCAAATTCTTTCAAAAATAGTTGCTTTCTTATTATGCATCTTTGCAAAATGATCACCAACTCACAGGTTCAAAAAACAAGTTTAATTTCAGGAAATGCCCTCCTTTCATGTGTATAGCCTCACACAGTAATTTAAGGATTGAATTTTAGATGCATCATGCTTCCTGGTACTCTATCATTCTTTTTTGATCAGCAGTACTCTTTGCATTCTTATGTTTTTTTTTTTTCTTTTTAGTGTTTTATTTGACTCACCTTTTATTTTTTCCACATTGCATCTTCCTTATTTTTTGTCTTTAACCTTGCTCTTGATTTAAATTGGTACTCCACTACTAACATGAGTCTAGCAGTCAGGTCAGAGTAATAAGGCTATGAGCTACCAACAAGCTACTTCCTGTGGTCTAAGTTTTAACTCACTCAGCTTTTATTTGTATACTGTATGACTTTGAGCAAGTCACTTAACCAGATAGGGCTCTGACATAATAGGGTGATTAGCTTAGGTTCTTCAGTGATTTCATGGACTGTATGCCTATTAACTACTCATAAATGTTTCTCCATATAGCCACTGCTTTTGATAAAGTCAGGTATGCTTCTTTTAATAGCCTGCTCCTTGTTTGAGCAGTACTTTTACCACAACTCTTCTACCGCTTGTTAATAAATGAGCATCTCGCCAAATTCACGGTCCTTGGCTTGATTCTTTAGCGTGTAAACTAAGCCCTTATAATGAGCAAATTGTGAATAAAGGGCAGTTTTTTCTAGGCCTGCAGTAATTCATGAACACTCCCAAATTGCTGCTCTTTTTTATTTGCCGTCATCTATAAAACTAAAGATATCAAAGACTTAAAAGAGAGTCTTCACTCTCAACATACAAAAACACTTCTCACTGTACCATTTTTGTCCTCTCAGCTTTTGTGCTTGCAGATCCAAAACTTTCAGTTCTCTAACACATAAACTCTCTAAAGCAAATATATTTGTTCAATTGTCCAAATATTATTTCTTCCTCCAAGTGTATTTCTTCATTTCTGATACCACATAATGTTGTAGTCTTATCTAAAAGCTACATTAATAATGCAGAAACCGTAAATGACTCACTGGCCTGCATGAGGCATTCAGACTGTTTTGTATAAGTTTACCACGTGATACGCCAATATAATAAACTACTAAAAGAGGCTGAAAATTAACTGAAAAGTGACTGAAGTGGAAAATGGAAGTTAGGTTGGTATTAGCTCATACGGAGAGGTCAAATTACAGGTTAAGATTTGAAACTGCACTCCTCTGCCCTCTTCATTGGTTTGTCTGTTGAGGCATTCTTAGAATAGATTTGACTTCACTGACAATAATACATACAGAAGTGATATTTATATAGTATGATCTATAATTTGCATAGTTACTGAACATATTTATCCATTTACTTAATACATATATTCACAGAAAAAATGACAACTCACCAGATTCATGAGGAAAGTTTACAATATAGTTATGTGTTTGTAAACATATGTACACATGCATATATTTTCTTTCTTTTTCCTTTCTTTATTCTTTCTCTCTGTCAGGATTGTTCAGGAGTTTACTTAATGAAAAGAATATAAATTATTCTGCCTACATATACTAAAAACTTTTTACTTCTGAAATTGTGTGTATTATTACAAACTCTTGTGAAAAATGACTCAAACCTTTTTTAAGGTAAGACTACAGTATGAAGTAATTAATTGCAGCAAACATTACTGTATCAAGCAGAATGGATCATTTGATTTGATGGATGTTATTCATTATATGTGAAGACAGAACTATTTAATGATTTTTCATCCAGGTTCGTAATCTGCTATATAAATACATGGCTGTATGCCAGTTTATACAGGCAAGCACTGAATAAAGCAGCCAAAATATTGATATTAGTGCAGAAATGGCATAGAGATATCCCGAACATACACTAATATAACAGTTTTATATAGTTACTGATTGCAGAAAATATAGTGCAGTGAAATGACAAAGAAAACAGCTACCAGATTACAGGGAAGTAAATTTATTTTTAATATAAGTAAACACTGTTTATATTATTTTCCCAAAGCACACAGGCTTGAGACACAGATCAACAATCACTACAGCTCAAAAGCTATGAGTTACGCAATTGTCTGAAAATCTTGGCTTTCATACAGCAGAAACAATGAATCAGACAGGTTCCTATTCCTCAGAGTAAATAATATAAAGTGTATAATATTAAGAAAAAATATATATCAAAGCAAAAGAGCAAAAGCTAAGACTGTCCAACATTTCAGGATTCACACTCCCCTATGAAGGTGGTGATGTCTCATATCAGAGTGATTTGAATCAGTCTTCACACAATCTTAAAAACGTCAAAGTAATGCATTTCCACTAAAGATAGCAAAATATTCCAGCTAGTGCTGCTGTCAATTCAAAATGCTGATAAACACAGTCAGATATTCTGTTGTACAGCTGCTTGAATAGACAGTAGAAATTAATTTATGATGCATCATTTATTACATGTGAGCATTTTAGCTATTGCAAAAACGAAAACCTGAAGACTACGTAATCTTCAAGGTATCGGCAGCTAAATAATGACTTTTTGCTGTTTAGTTCTGTTGAATTATGCTAATAGTAACAGCTTTCTTTCCAACCAAGATAATTCTAGATCCACTCTGGAATAAATGTGAAATGTAACAGAATTAATTTCCATCAAACATTAATATACATTTATTCTCCTTTTATCTTCCCCATTTATTTGCCCCCATGCATCACTTGGGATAGAACTCACATGGTCAGAATAGCAGGTGCCATGTCAGACTCTAAACCAGTTACAAGTGGTGTCCCACAAGACTCAGTCCTGGGACCTCTCTTGTTCGGTATATATTTCTCCGAGGTACAGGCTAACATGGGTGGACTATGGCTGACCAAGTTCACAGATGACTGCAAACTGGGTGCTATAATTGACTCTCCGACTGACACAAGCATCCTCCAAAATGGTCTCACAGAGTCGGAAAACTGGTGCCAGAGCCATGGCCTAAAGCTAAATGCCAAAAAGTGCATAGTCATCCCCTTTGGAAAAAACAAAGTGCCCACAAATTACCACATAGGTGGTAATCCATTAAGTACGGAAGAAGTAATTAGGGACTTGGGGACCCAAGTAGATAGCAATCTCTCCTTTGACAATCACGTTATCAAAGTGGTTAGAAAGACCTTCTATATAGCCCACCTTATCATGAAAGGGTTCACATCTAGACCAAGAGAGGTCATTGTGCCCCTCTACTCATCACTTATCAGGCCTATCATTGAGTACAATGCCCCATTTGGGATGTACCTTACCCGACACCTTCAGCAACTGGAAAGACCCCAAAAGTATCTCATCAAGAGGATCAAGGGGCTCAAACAGATGCCCTATGCAGTTTGGCTAAAGAAACTCCAGCTCTTCTCAGTTGCGTACCACCTACTCAGAGGTGATCTATGTCTGACGTATAAAGTCATGTCCAACCCAGAATTAATGGACATGCTTCACCTCAGGAAATTTACATCCCTTAGAGCTACATGCTCCAGGGACCTGAACCTCAGCACAGGAATAAATAGGACATGCTGGAGGGACAAATTCATATCCCAGAGGCTCACCTCACTCTGGAACAAAATCCCAATCCATGTCAGGCAGAGCCCCTCACTGGCCCTCTTCAAGAGAAATCTTGACGAATGGATGGGAGATCGTAAGTTTACCCCTGGGATCTCTTCTATGTCGCTGCTTGACAGAGGTACAGTAAACAAACCTTAAAAGGGCTACCTTCTGTGACCTACTATACAAAGGCACAGTCAACTAATCTAAAAGGGTGGCGAAAGACAAACATACTCTGGCTAGGCTTATAAATGCCCTAGGGAAGATAGCCTAGTATCAACCTATGAACCTATGAACTTTAATTAAAAGTCACCCCAAAAGTCCCCATTTCTACCATTGTCCATTTAGCTCTGTTTCATATCCAGATAGTAAAAAAACTGGACTGCAATGTGCTCTGATTTTCCAGTATCACAGAGTGGAGTAATAATTCCTAGCCAGCTGTTTGGTGGATAGATAATCCTAAACATCTTGGAGAAAAAGATAATTCTGGCTAATTTTTATTAAGGTCCACACAGACAGGGAGAGAAGTGACGATCAGCTTCTTCTAGACCTTGACCACAATACAGTGCCAGGCAAAAAACACTTTGATGAAGTCTGACATGTAGAGAGCATGGTGTAAGCGTCATGTGTGACCATTCAGGCATGTCTAACTTCCAGTTATTGGACTTTTCTGAAGCTGGGCACTAGCTTCTGCTAAAAATCACTTGTGGTAATACATGCACTTCCTCATAAAATATAGAGTAGATTGGAGTGCTACATTCATATAAAGTACATACTAAATAGTAAAATAGACTTATGATGTGTAGCAAGTATAACTGAATATAATGTAATATTCCATTCATCTCCTCTGACTGAATTTCCAGAATCAAAAACGGTTGATGAATCCAATTCTTTCATGGCAGTAGAAGTCATCTTGTGTTTATGTTTGCAGAGTAAGCATTTAAAAAACATCAATTTCATTGTGAGCTGATCAAATAAAAAAATTATAAACATATATGAATGTGTGCATGTTTGTGTGTGTGTGTTTGTGTGTGTAGTTAGAAAAATCTGTAGGAACAGCTGTTTCTAAAGGGGACTTTGCAAGTCAAAGCTATTTAAAGGCATAACATTTGCCTGTACTGATAACATGCTATGTTAAAGATAAAGTACAGCAAAAGTAAGTGCATATCATTTTAAAATAATCATATTAATAACATAATAATAATAATAATAATAATATTAATCACCCTCGTCATCATCATCATCATCTTCATTATCATCTTGAGTAAGCATGGTATAGTCTGGTAGTTAGCAAAGCAGATAAGCCTATGAGCTTTTACCAAGGTTCTTCCTATAGGCCAGGGCTTGTTTCCCTCAGCCTCCATTAACATAATGAGGGATTCTGAACAAGCCACTTCAGCTGACAGTAGTACTGGGCAAGTGAAAATTAAGCTATACTCCTCAATGATCTTCTTGACTGAAGGCCTATGAGTACAGTATTTAGATAGCAACCTTTATTTTTATTTCAGTATGCCCTGATGTCTTATGTGAAACTAAATGTGAGTTAGAAATAACTATATATATATATATATATATATATATATATATATATATATATATATATATATATATATATATATATATATATATGTATAAACACACGCACACATAGATAAATACATATATATATTTCTAATTTCACAAGTCAAATGAGGAATCAGGAAAGAGCAGAACTAATAACTAAAAAATATTCCAGGTGAAAAGGACTACTCAGGAGCCACAAACTAAGACTGAAACATTTATTTATGCTTTAAGTGAATACAAATCAGCTTTTCATCAGTAAGACGTCTTCAGAATACAATAGACCCACTGAATAAGTTCATATATCTATATCTATATATATATATATATATATATATATATATATATATATGTGTGTGTGTGTGTGTGTGTGTGTGTGTGTGTGTGTGTGTGTGTGTGTGTGTGTGTGTGTGTGTGTGTGTGTGTGTGTGTGTGTGTGTGTGTGTGTGTGTGTGTGTGTGCACTAATTAGCTGATCGTCTTAATTGAGTTTAATTGTGAGAAAATGAAAGCACCTGAAGTGAAGTTTAAAACACACACCACTAAAACATTTTTTCTTTGATGTGAAAAAGACTGAATAAAATATAAAAACTGTATACATATGAGACACTATAACAAATACTAAATAAATGCACCCAGTAAAAACCTTATAAAACCACAGTATAAAACCTTCCCAGGATTTAATAAACTCCATATAGTTTCCAAGAAGAGCTTACACGGAATGTATCCTATCTGTGTACGTGGCTACAATTCCCCTTCGGTGGTGTGCCATGCATATTAATGATGGAGCAATGCTGAGGGAGAGCAGAGGAAAAGGGTTATTGAATCAGTGTAGGGAGAAGTGTAGAGGCTACCTATGGTTGTATGTGGCCTGTACTGTTCCTCACCACTGTTGAAATGCTGTGAATTGGATTAAATGTGTAACATTTTCTTTTAATTCTTTTTTTTCTGTTTTATTTCATGTTTGCCCAGCATGGTGTAGAGTGCAGCAATGCCAAGCTATGCTCACATATAGTTAGCTGGCATCTGCCAGATATCTAAAAATAGAAACCGGATGTCATTAATTATCATAATTACGTATTTTTGTAAGTTTAACTATTTTGGATTTTTTTGTTGTTGTTTTTTTTTTTTTTTAATTGCTGTTTGTATGGCATGGAGTGCACAGAGCCGAGCAGCACTCATGCATACATAGCCAGCAGTTGCAAGACGTCTAAAAATAAAAATGGATGTAATTAATTATTTATATCTGGGTTTATTTAAGCACATTAGCATGGTGCCCTGTGTTGCTTAGCAATGCTAACAGGTAGCCCAGTAGTGTATGTGAAGGTATACTAGCTTTCATAATATCCAAGTAACTAAATGGGTAGAGATACAGCCTAATGTTTTGTAAGTCCTGGGTTGGAGACCATAGCAATAATAAGATATCTATAAGCTAATTTATTATATATGTTTAATTTTAAAAACAAATATGTGAAATACGGCCTTGCTATGCTAGGCTGAGCACTGCTTAAACATGCTAACGGCTACTTTTGTTTGCATGGTGCTAAGCTGAATTAAACCCCCAGTTGTGCAAATTTTTGCACTGCTTCGCTGTGCTTAGCTGGTTTGTGTGCTGCTAAGCAATGCAGTGCTTTTTTGAATGTTGCTTAGTGATGTGTAAGGGGAGGAAAACAGCCTATTTTAGGCACAATAAGTGGGTATTCTGCAACAGTCTTTGGAGTTTGGACAACTGATAACATTGCAGGTGTTGCTGGTGAAGATGCACATTTTCGGGTGCAGAAATGGGGTGTTCAGGAGTCCAGGGTCTTTGTTGGGCTCCTGGTAAAAAATCATGACCCAGGCTGCTGCAGGGTGGTTTCCAGGGCATGGAATGTAAGGTGGATGCCTGGGACCGGTTAGCCAGGGAACTCACCAGTGTTACAGGTATCCCTCATACAGGCGAACAGTGTCATCACCATTCTGATGACCTGAAGAAGAGAAAGAGGGGAACCTTGGACACCTGGGTCCAAGAAGCTAGAGCTGGGAATGCCCCACAAATTTGTAAGTATGTTTTCCTCTGTTTTACCAATATGCAAGCTGAATTTCTGCAAAACTGTGATGCATAATGGTGCGCTTCTCTCCCAACAGCTGCAGCTGAGAGGACTCTCAGTGTTGAGTACCATGCTGGGTGACTGGCCAGGTTGCACTGTGAGTGAGGCATGTACAGATTTATTATGCTAACTGTAGTGCAATAAGCAAGAAAGAGTAAAGCATTTACTGCAATAAATTATACACCATAAAAATGGTAGTGCAATATATGGGCAAGTAGAGCTGTAGTGCAATAAATGGA
Organism: Protopterus annectens; assembly: GCF_019279795.1. Classification (NCBI taxonomy): domain Eukaryota; kingdom Metazoa; phylum Chordata; order Ceratodontiformes; family Protopteridae; genus Protopterus; species Protopterus annectens. The sequence continues at coordinate 786,739,950 of NC_056732.1, read as the reverse complement.
CAATAACAAACTGTATTGCAATAAAGAATAAACAATACCAATAACAGTAAACAAAATGGTGTACAGCAGGATTGTGTTGTCATAAATATTGCAGTAGAACTGTATGCATTACTTGTCTATGGTAAGGTTGCTGCAGTCAAGTGTGACACTGTAACAGCTGCAGAATGCAAAAGTAATGGGCTGCAAACTGTATTGTTTAACTCACAGTATGGTCCAAGGTTGTCTCCAAGCCAAAATTGGTCACATAATGCTCTCTGTTCCTCCTAAATTAGGTAATAAAGGTATATGGCTGAGGTATCCCATTCTGTTGTGTGGACTCCACAGACATTTATCAGCAATACCAATAAAGTGTTAAGCAGCATTGTTCATTTCTACAGGAATTTATTTTAATAAATGTATTATGGCCATATTCCATGCATGTGTGTTCTACTGTTACTGCAGTCAAAGAAACCACTGTAATAGCTCTGGAATGCAAAACAAATTCAGTCACATAATGCTGTCTTTTTCTCCCACTCCAGGAACAAAAGGTATATAGGCGAGATAGCCCATGTTATGAGCAGATATGATTGTGGTTACAGACCCCCCCCCCCCAATGTGAGGTCCTCCATGGTGGGATCTGGCCACATATATGTCTCTTTAGAAGTACTGGCATGTACCCCCCTGCAGACAATACAGAGATATATGTCAAGACAGCCATTTATTACTTCCTGTGGGATGGCTGACATAGTGTAACTGCACCTCCCCCTTCAGATGGGACAGGCAAGTATGAAGAGCTCTACACCCATGCATAATGTCAGCAGCATTACAATGGCACAAACTTGGCTGTACATGACAGGAGGGACACAGGCTCATCATGGCTCAGCAAACCTGACTGGTGGGCAACTGCCATTAGCAGGCTGTACAGTAACAGGTGGACAGTGCTGTGTGACAGTTGGGATGAGGGTGCTACCCCCTTACATGGAGACACTACCTCCACAGTTAAAAGAAGCACATAGTGTTGTTCTTATGTTGAGAAGTTATGGTAAGTGGCAAAAGTATTCACTCCATGCAAAGCAAAACCACAACGCATGGTGTATTTACATTATGACCTCATACGTCATGATGCCTCACATGATGGGTCTGGAATCATACCCAACCTGTACACCCACACTGTCTGCATCAAATACACTCCCTTGTCCCCACCACATGTGACACATTACATTCCTACAGCCTGTCTCATAACTTTCATATTTACAGAGCAGTTCATAACTGTCCTCTCATTCTAAATACACATCATCTATTGCAATGTTAACATTCCAGGCTGCATCCCACATATGATCTGACAAGGATTACACACACCATTGGGACACCCTTGAAATCATACCAACACTACTGACTGCAAGCCAGTTGAGTGGACAATGGCAATTGTTATACCCTAGCACAGAGGTGGGGCATCCACTGACCGACATAACTGTACAACTCTTTGTCTAAGTACCCATATCTATATGGCTGTAGGGCGATCATCATAGAGCTTATCAGTACATGTATATCTGTTCTACACATAGTTGACTGCACACAGTTTGGATGTGTGACAGGGGAAGCATGACTGCTGCACATGGTGGACACTTCCAAGGCAGTGACCATGGAACTGGGTGAGGGTACATCAGGGGCATACAACCCCCTTGAGTCAGCAAAGCTGGCTGACTATACCCCCTGCTCAGGCAATGTTTACAAAACATCCACTTAAGCATCCACAATATTATCATTGTTGGGGTCACTAAATGGCCCATTGCTGGCACACATATGAAACATAGGGACATCCACCTCCAACAGCTGATCTGTCAGCAGCAGTGATCAGTAGGGTACAGTCCTGGGTCCTCTACTGCTTGAAATCCATTCATCCACAATACACGTGACTACTGACTGACTGTGGCTAACAATTTTGGCTGATGCCTGCAAATTGTGAGCACTCATAGTGTCTCTGTGGTATGTCACTATCCTGCATGATGGTATTGCAAACACATGCCTGTTGAGATAGTAATGGCCATAAATGCCATGCAAATATATATGTAGTATCAGTTCCATCACTTAGACCTAGGTACCTGTTAAGTAACACATCAGTCATACATGTGAGGTACAAACTTGGCACACAGACCTGGCCACACAGGTTTACAGCTGATGTGTCTCAGATCACCCTGTTTCTACAGTGGTATTACAGGAATCATATGGCATAGCTGAGGCCACAGTAACCTGTAAGTGACATGCTCATAACCTCCAAGTACTCTTCCCTCAGCATCCCAATATCTGAGTGCAATGGCCATTTGGTGATGTACCTTTCCAAGCAGTACTGGCAATTGCACAGTATGGCCCCCTCACAAGGTCATTTCACATCTCCAGTATGTGTTCAATGGGGATAGTCTACAATGAGTGTCATTGTCACCTGTGACATATAGACTACACAGAGGTGATCTGTGCCTTCCATATGAGGCAATGTGTGACCCTACTTTATTGAATATGCTGCCTATCTGTAGGAGGCATAGTAGAGAGATAACCCACTGTAAGGACATTAACCTCGTATGTGACATTGGTACTACATGCTTGTGGGAAAGATTTGTCTAGCATACCTAAACATACCCTTGAAACAGAACCCTGCCTAATGGCACAAAAGCACCTCAGTGCACCCCACCACATGCCATCTGTATGAATGTCTGGGTGACCATTATTTCAACACTGGGTATCTGCTTGTGTCCCTTGCAGTCTGGGGCAATATGTGCTGATCCTGTAGCTACGGGCATAAAGATGTCTGTGATTGTGAAGGCTGTATGGCCATTATGCCAGTGAAGTTCAAATGTCCTGTGGTTCCATAACATGATTTAAAATGCTCTAACAGGCTCACACACAACCATGGCTACACTGAGGCTAGCACCACTTCCAATCACTGTGTACAGGACATGCCAAAGCACACACATAGTGTAAGCTGACTGTATGTAGATGAGAACACTTACCTATGTAATGGTACACATTACAGATTACAGTACGTGATGCACGCAACAGACCTCATGTCTGCTAGTACTATCAGTTCAGGGCATATTATGCTTGATGACATCAGCAGGCCTTCTTGTGGTCAGTCCTTTGTGGGGGGGGTCAAATCATACGCTAAAAATAGAATACTGTAAAACCCTGAGTATTTCTATGTTACCAAGATGATCATATTTATGCCACTGGGACACACATGAGTGAGATTACAACCCCTATCTATATAGTTTTGCACATTGTAGATCACAGTATTTATCACATGTGCCACAGCTTAAGTCTTGATGCTACACTGGTAGTCTTGAGGTGGATGACATCAGGCCTTGTAGAAGAGAGCAGTGTGGAAGCCAGCAGCAGGTTACAGGGTCAAAAAGTACATATCCATTGCAGGTGGATAGCCCATGAAGGCATGGCAGTTGTTTTGCAGGGATATACACACACACACACACACACACACACACACACACACACACACACACACACACACACGCACCAAGTAGTCTGGGATGAGATCAGAACCCCTACCTATCTAGTCTTATTCACTATAGATCACAATACTTATTGCATGTGCCACAGGTTGAGTCTGTTATATATGTGATTGCAGGCACAGTACCTGTGCAATACACAAACTAGGCTTGTGTTGAACAGCATCTGTGGTCTGCAGAGTGATATTGCTTCGTATTGTTATCTGCATCTAGTATCATAGCAGTGGGATAACTGTTATTATCCTAGCCATGTGTGTACATTTACCAGTATGGCCATATGTGGCTGCTTTCAGTTAAATGGGCAAACTTGTGGACAGGAGCCATGTGCCCTGTTCATGTGTGCATTGACAATATTATATATTACACCACCTTCTCACCTGCATATCACTACATGGTGACATCTAGCAGGCACAGGGATCTGTAGGTAATTGGACTGTGTACTGTTGCGCCCTTGGTTCAGATCCTTTGAGCAACAGTATGGATGTGTGACAGTGCAAATTTACTCACCATTTTTAGGGTATGTAGGACAACACAGACATCCACACACGTATTTATGTAATTAACAGGGACACATGTTTGTGCGCCAAGCCACAGTGGGCAAACATGCTTTATAAAAAAAATAGAAAAAAAAAATTGGAGAAAACAAACTAATATTATGTGACAGTAATGTATTACAGGACCCTGTATGGAGTATCTGCAATGGTGCATTGCTGCTGTTGCTAAAGAGGTAGAGCTTTAAAGTGAGTAGTTTCCATGGAATCCTATGCAAATGAGGTGGAGTTACTGAATAGTACAAAGGGGTAATTGTGTCTGCATATCTCCTTCTTGTAGGCAAAGAACCATGTTGTTGTTTACAGAGGAGGTATCTGACACCAGGGGTGTGGGTCCAATGACTTCTAAGCTTATTTCAGCATGCTTGTGTGGCATGCCACAGTGCTGAGCATATCCTTACAGGGGGTGTGTACACTTAAGTCTGATGATGGGGCAACAGAATTGCGTTCATTGTAACTAAGTGTTTGGGCATGCCCAGAATGACTGTCAGTACGTATAAAGTGACTCCAGGCTAAACCTACCTGTACACCAGCCCAGGATTTTGTGAAACAGACTATACCTCTAAACTGTCCAGAGTTTTGTAGAATGTCCAGAGTTTTGACTCATAGTTTTGGTCTGTTCCTCATAAAATTCTGGCAAATCACTTGGATGAACATAGGACTGAAGTCACTAAATAGTGAATGTCTGACTTCAAATCATTCAGAAAATTGTCTGTTGAAACAAACCCTGTAATTTTAGCAACTGTTTACGTTTATGAGAGCAGTATTTAACATATGTCCCTATTTGTGGGCCTTTGTCTCCCCATTTTGTCAGGCTTCAAACAGATTTCTTGCACTAAGAGGCTGTGAGGTATGTTAGACATTGACATCTGTCCATGTTTATGCAGTACTGCACATCACTTAAAATGTCCACAGCATTCCCCATCTATCTGCTGTACTTAATATGTGACTGAAGTTCATAATGTTACACCACACACAGAATGACAGCCTGTAAAAACACCAACATATCAATACCTCACATGCAAAAGATATGCCTACTTCCAGATTAGAAGCATCAACACCATCAACCATGCTAACTTCCCTAGTCCACTGAGCCACACAGGCTGCCAGAAGGAGTGGAGTCATTCATCACACAATCAACAGCATAAATATGTACATTGTTATTCCTGAATTATGTGTGATACATAATGTGTGATCGAGTTCTGTGTTACAGCCTTGAGATTGCTTGGTTAGTTGATATACCTTTGCTGACTTACTGTTAAAGGAGTTATATGGGAACACTGCTGTGTTGTGGGTGGGGGAACAACAGCACATGATCTGCTGGGATAGACAGTAGTCCAAATGTCATGTGACCCCACTGTTTCACATCTCCCTTGACTGATGTAGTGTATATTCCAACCATGAGGCCTAGTGATTATTAGGGAGCACATACTATTGGGCTTGGTATCAGTAGATCCATGTGGATATTACTTCTGTCCACATAGCCTACTATATTTCCTTGCATAAATCCAGCAGATCCATACATATAATACCATATTATAGTAATCCTTACAAGTAGTGTGTAGGTTAGATACTTACTTTTTGAATGCAGCAGTTGACAAGACTGTAGTTCAGGGCTGACTCTGTGTGATGCAAGCAGTACACATCCAATATATGGATAGGTACCGGTTGCGTGGGTTGTCTGGCGTCAACAATTTTACTATATGTACATGAGCAGGAGTAAAGTGTCAGTCCCTAGGGCTGGGCTATGCATTGTCTCTTAGCTAAAGCCAGGGTGTATTGGGCACACCTACGTTTGCCTACAGGGTAGTGTGTTACACTGTAGAAGTGTTACATATCGCTGGTCCTCACCGGTGATGGGAAAACAAATGTGCTCACTGGCATGTGATAGCATGGCATCCAGGAACTGGTGGAGTACCCTGAAAGCAGACACCTGTAAGACCCCCATCATGTCTCCAGTTAGTCTTTAGAAAGTACCTGTAGCTAGTACCCTAAGGGCTATACATACCTTTATTTCCACTGGGATAGGTTGCCCTCTGTTGGCTCCGTGTCTGAGCTCAGTGAGTTCTTCTAGTATGTCCTTGTCCACCCTGTAGTGCTCTACAATCTCCAGCTCATTTAGGTCTTGGAAGGTTACCCTGGGTCTGAACACTCTTTACCTTCTCTGTCTAGGCTTATTGTCAGCAGCAACAGCACTGCCTCCAGCATGTAGCACATACAGATGTAGCAGACCTGCAGCAGCCCCTAGCATTATCTCAGTTAAAATTCACAAGTTAGTAATCCAATGGTGCAAAGTATTGGGGAAAATCAGATTGTAGTGTGTATGCATACTTTATAGTGCTCTGCTGTAGGTGCTGACTGTGTGATTGGCTACCTATGATGCATTCCACCTGGCTGGTATATCATTTACATCATTTAATGGCCCTAGTTTAAGTTAAATATAAGTCAAAACTAATTAATATGTCACTGGGTTTTAGATACAATCAGCACTGTGGCGCTCCACCCAAACACGTGCCCACATCGGTAAACAAAGTGTACCAGTCAGTGTACACACCCTCACAGACTTCCACACTCAGCATGGAGGTGTGCTGCATAAACAAGCTGAAACTCGCTCCGCTTAGCTAAACAAAGCTTAGAAATGAGTGCACACACACCCCCCTGTAAGGATGCGCTCAGCACTGTGGTGTGCTACACAAGCAGGCTGAAATAAACTTAGAAGTCATTGGACACCCCCCCCCAATGTCAGATATCTCCTCTGTAAACAACAACATGGTACTTTGCCTACACAAAGGAGATATGCAGACACAATTATCCATTTGTGCTATTCAGTAACTCCACCTTATTTGCACAGGGATCCATGCTCACAGCATGAAAACTACATGCCTTAAAGCTCTACCACTTTAGCAAAAGCAGCAATGCACCATTGCAGATACTCCATACAGGGTCCTGTAATACATTTCTATCACATAATATTAGTTTGTTTCTTCTACATTTTTTTTTTTTTGTATTTTTTATAAAGCATGTTTGCCCACTGTGGCTTGGTGCACAAACATGTGCAGATTATTAAAAAAATAAATTTAATTTAACTTATTTCCTTTAATTTTTCAGACACATAGAGGATAGTTTCACTCATATCTATACATGCTGTGCCATTTCTGTCCATCTATCTACATTTTTACAGCCCCTTTTATCTGTTAATATTCCTGTACTTGGAATTTTTCCGTGTACACTCCGGACGCTGACATATTGTCTGCAGAGCTGCCTTTCTGCTTGCTGGATCGCTCTACCTACCTCATTTGCATGAGATTCACCTGCTTATGAAGTGATCTGCATGCCACAGAAGTTTTAGTATTACAGAGCTCATGCTCACCACTCAGAGCGCTTACTGAATCTAAAAATGTTCACAGCCATGTTAGCGGCATGGCACGATACCTACATGAAAAAAAAAAACATGTAGGCTTTATTAAATCTCACCCCCACAATAAAAATATATATACATAACTTATTTAGGTTCTGAGTAATATATATTTACATATTAATATTAATGTCCAACAATAGTGGGACTTCCAGCATAAACAATAATACATTTTTGCGTGTTTAGGCTGACTAATATCTTTTTTATATAAAAAGTGGGTCTATTACCCACTGTATCTCTGATTTGTCTGTCCTCTACCATTATTCCCCTATTTTTACTTATGATGCCCCTAATGCTATTGGAATTAACACCATAGTCAAGTACCATAGCACCTTAGCTCTAGGCAAGTCTATAGACTTTACTACTTCCTCATTTTCTAAATTGTGAAGTTTTACTGATAAAAGCTGATTTGTATTCACTTAAGTGGGAGGTTGGCATACTGGTTAAGGTGTTTATCTTACAGACACAAGGTACAGGGTTTGATTCTCACATGGGGTAATTGACTAGGCTTAAAATAGCCCAGAAGGGCAGTTAGCCTAGTACTAATCTATGAACCTATAAAGGTTAAATAAATGTTTCACCCTTGGTTTGTGGCTCCCAAATAGTCCTTTTCACCTGGAAATATTTTTGGTTATTAATTATTAATTAATTAAAAGTTATCACTTTTGAATATTATAAATATTGTTTTCTGTTTGGAGCTTTTCTCCCTGGGCCTCCATTGAAAATGGGCTCATTTAGGCCCAATGGACTTTCCCGGTTAACAAACTGCAATAAATAAATCTTATTATCTGAGCTTTGCTCCAGCTAAGATCTACCTGAAGTCAACTGGATGTATAAGTGAATTTAAGTACACTTTTATCTGTTCTTTTTCATATAGTTCTGCATTTAATTTATTTATTTGTGTTTCTCACTGAATATTAACTCAACTGAAAGTTGTGGCTGTGTCTCTACAGTTAGTTCCCTACCCACCCTCCGTGTTCTTGTTCTGGTGTTAATGTTGGTGGCTTTGAAATTGCCCGCCCCTCTTGTAAATTTGTATTTGGATACTCCTTCTGGGCCCATCTCATTTGCTCACTCAACTGAGTGCAGTGAGATCACATTCTGATTTCAGGCACTCCTACTGTGTACACAGAGAGCATTTGGGAAGGACAACCCCTGTAGCCTCTTAATCCTGCTCTGTTCCCTTCCTCAAAAAATAAATAAATAAATAAAATGTATACAGATTTTATTCAGCTGCTCTTACTGTAACTGTCTTAGTTGCTGTTCTGCGTGCTATCTCTTCAGTCGCTCTTACTCTGCACTTATAACTGCTTGTCAGTAGCCTTCTAATTTACTGTCTTCTGCACTTGTTTTTTAATCATTTGTTAATTTAATTGCATTTACTTAAACTGTATCTGCCGCAATATTGCTACACACTCAAGTGTGCTAGCCTGAACTGCAAATTGAATTGTATTTACTGCTGTTTTAGCTGCTTTTCTGTAAACATAAAAAAAAAAAAAAAAAAAAAATTCTAAGCTTGTTTCCTGCCTTTCCTGTAGCTAGTCTAGTCCAGATACAGACTTGCTGTATCCAGGACTGTTGGTAAGCTTCTGAGCCCCCCAAGCCTTTCTGTGTTGGAGGGAAGCCTTCTAGCTTATCAGTGGGAATGGTAAGCACAAGGTAACCTATCTACCACAGGAGGAGTGGTTTCTGGCCCAGAAATTATAGTTTATTGGCTGTTTGGGAAGCTTTTCCACCTCTTTCAACTTTCTGATTTATAAGCCTGTGTTTTCGCTTGTTTCCTGCCTTTCCTGTTACTAGTCTAGTACAGGTACAGATTTGCTGTGGTGGAGACGTACTATAAACCAAAAGGCTGACATGCCTTGCCACGTACTTCACTTGTTCAAACCGAGTTGTAAGATTCACTTTGTGTGGAAGCAAGAGACATACTATAAACCAAAAAGCTGACATGCCTTGCCATGTACTTCACTTCTTCAAAGCGAGTTGATTGGCAGGATAAGGAGGCCTGTCCATTTGCAAAGGACATGATTGGTCCATCAGTATTAAAATCAGAATGTATGTGACTGGTGGAATGAGCGTTTGTGTCCGTCCAACAAACGTGTGACTGGCCAGTAACAGATGCACACCATGTACTGAACGATTGCCCTGTTTCAGCACAGGATCACGTTTACATTAAATTTGGAGTGACATGATAGGCGGAAAGAGAATTCTTGTCCTTTTATAAGGAGATGATTGGTCCTTCTTTGTGTCCTTTTGATTCAGTGGAAATCACAACTAAATTTATCATGCAAAAGTTGAAAACACTTATGACTGGTCAGATACAAAGTGTTCTTTGAAATTCTGAAATGTATTGGATGTACATCTTTTAAAAGTGTAAATAACAGTCCTAGTTTTACGATCTGAAGAAGACAAATTGTCAAAAGTGCTTATCAGACTTTGGAGGACTATATTTTATCATTTTATATGCTCTCAACTTTGGAATAAATATATTGTTTTAATTTTACTTTATCTACACTCTTTTGGAATTTTTGCCATGGCGGATTACCAAAGGTTTTATCTTTTTGATTTCACTTTTCCATCAGTATCCTTAACAATGTAAGAAAGTTTTTTTCTTGTTTTGCTTTTGGTCTTACCTTATACTGTACAGGGCTGATGTTCAACCAAATACTAAGAACAAGGTTAAATCCTACACCATGCCTGGCTTATCAGGTGGGTTATTGAACCGTTTGCTTGAACTTAATTTGAGTAATGAAGTTATGCATCCCACTACAATACCAGCTGATGATTCCTGTTTTCGTACCATTCTACGGGATGTTGAAAATACTGCTTTTCGTCTCAAGAGACTACAATGGCAATGCTTCCATTTGGAAGCGTGCATACACCATAAAATAGTGCCCAGAGGGATGAGAGTTAAATGTTTACCTTCCTATGGTAACACTTATCCTGACTTACTGGCCAAATGGCAGGCAATTAATCTTGAGACAAGTCAGAGCTACATGAGGTTAATAACTGAATTTTTTAAACCGGAAGAGGAAAACATTGCAGCAGTTATTTCCAAAAAACAAGAGGAGCTGGAGCTCTTTAACTTAAAGGAAGAGCATCTAAACGACCTTGAACAACTGCAGATTAATTTAAATATCTATGACAACAAGCGGAAACAGCAGAAGATTAAGAAATTAGCTCGTGATCATCAGGATTTCATGAATGGTAACATCTTTGAATGGCCCAGGGAAGAGAACAACATCAGAGGAAGAAGTAGGTTACCCATGAGAAGAAATGCAGATATTGCAAATGAACCACATACATGTGTTGGTGGGAACAATAACAGTGGGTCTCATTCACTCACTGGTAAAACACATCCGAATATACCAGATGAACAGGCTCCAGCATTTGAAATGGTGATCCCTAATATTGACTTAGTAGAAGCAAGCACTAGTGCCCCTGCTACAGATGAGGCCCTACATAAGAGTCAACCATCAAGTGGCTCAATGGCTGCAACTAGACCTAAAGATGGAGTAGTGCACACCCCAGTAAATTAGCCTTTGTCGGTTTTTGTGAAACAGACCAACTACAGGAGCCAGAGAATGTAGAGTCAAGAATGGAAATGGAAGAAATTCATGATATAAGTGAGACTCCATCCCACTTAGTTGATAATATCTCACAGACTGAGCTAAGCAATGAAGCAATCACTCTACTGGGCAGGGACTTGAGTTTTATACCAGCTCTACATTCAGATCTGAATGAATTTATGACGGATATTAGGCTCTTTTTCAGAAACATATCACTCAAATGTATTTTTGGACAGGGCAATACATATGAATCACATCCACTCAAGAAACGAAGTACCTTTACCCCTCCCAATCCTCCACTAGTGGAGCTGTTCTCAAGATTATCTGAGGATGAGCTATGAAAAATGAGGAGCCTTCCCAACAGAGTAAAAGGCTCTTTCCACAATATAACAGCAAAAGAAAATGAAGCATTAAGACAGCTGAAACAAATGGATAATTTGATTATCAAACCAGCGGATAAAGGAGGCTGCATAGTCGTGATGGACGCAGAATGGTACAGGAATAAAATGTTAAACATGCTGGAAGACCAGCTTACTTATAGCAAACTGAATAAGTGAGATGTCACTGTTAGGACTGATCGTTTCCACAGCTTTCTATATGACCTACTAATGGAAAGGCGTATTACCCAGGAGCAATATGAGTTTTTTGACTCTCCTAACCCTATGTTTCCTAGCATAAGTGGCCTGCCAAAAATCCATAAGGACCTTCATGATCCACCTCTACGACCTATTGTTTCTGGAAGAGAGTGGATAATGGAATCTCTTTCTATTTATGTAGAAAGCGAGTTGAAAAAGGCCTACCGTTAGCATGGACTGTACTGAAAGGCACAGGCAGTTTCTTGAGGGATTTCTTTGCACAAACTAATCACCGTAATAAATTTGATGACCTTCTACTTGTAACTATGGATATTACTAGTCTATTTACAGTAATTCCTAATGAATATGGTCTACATGCCATTAGATCTTTTTTGATAAGGAATGATGTCATAGCAGAACCTGTATGCTCCCTTTTGGAACTAGTTCTAGAGAATAATATTTTTGTCTATGGGGATGCCTTCTACCTACAAACATGGGGTGTGGCAATGGGCACCCCATGTGCTAATAGTTACTCCAACTTGGTATTAGCCGAATGGGAGCACAATGAAATCTTTACAGAAAATTGCTTATGGAAAAATCATCTAGTGTACTATGGTCGTCTTGTTGGCGATATTTTTATTTTACGGAGAGGCAAAATGGATGAGCTGAACAGCTTTATTGAATATATCAACAGCAGTACCAATTTCCTAGAATTCAAGGTCATCCATTCTAGTGAAGTGATTGACTTTTTGGATGTAAAGATCCATTTACATCCTAGAGAAGGCATAAGCACGGGAATCCACAGAAAAGCCACCTGGAGGAATCATTATCTACATAGGCAGAGTATGCATCCAGGACATATTTTAACAACATATTTGAAAATCAGATCCTGAGAGTCTCAAGACTATGCACTGGTGATAAAGAATTCATGGATGAACAATGAAAATTACAAATGCATTTGAAGGAAAGAGCCTATAAGGATAAGAATTTTCCACTAAAACAAAGTTATCAGGAAATAAGAAAAGGCGAATGGCACCCGTATTATTCCAACAGGATCAACTTATTACAACAGGGCAGTGTGGATATAACCAGCCAGCCACAGCAGTTGAAATGTATGCTAACCTTGCAAGTATGTGAAATAATAAAGAAATTTTGGTCCATTGTAACGATGGATGAAAAAATTAAGAATGTGGTAGGTGATCAACCAAAGTTCCTGTATAAGAACAAGGAAAATATAAAAAGACTCTTGTGTAATAAGGACGGCTTTACACACAATAGAACATGCTCAGACAAAAAAGGCACTTTTAAGTGCCAAGGGTGCAAAGCATGTGGCTTTATTGATAGTTCCAACACATTCTTTCTTCCTTATCTGAGCAAACAGTACACCTTCAATGTTTATGCACATTGCACTACTGCTCACATTATATATCTAGCTACCTGCTGCAAATGCTGAGCTTTCTATGTCGGGAAGACAGACCAGCGGTTGAAAGATCGTATCCTATGACATATGAGGGACGTATGACAAAAGGAGCTGAATAATGCACTTGCTGAACATGTTGCTAGCAACCCTTTTCATTGGTTTCTATTTAAAGTTATTGAAGTGGTTGTCCAAACCATTAGGGGAGGAGATGTTTTTATTCGTACTGAACTACGAGAAATAAGTTGGATTATAAACATCAGAGCAAATCGTCCTCCAGGACTTAACACCTTGGTTCCCTTAAAACCTATACTTAAGGCCAGAAGGAACCCCATTAGCCATAAATAATAATTTAAAAGAAAAGATGAACATAATTTACTTTTGTCTGTAAAAACGTTGTCCTTGTATTTGATAGAAATGGTACTATTTAAGGGCAAATTTCTTGGGGTAGATCTGCATGTGTCTTTGTGACTTTGCGGTTCATATGTGACATTCACATAATGTGTAAGTAAGAGATGAATTATGAACCAAAATGCTGACATGCCTCGCTACTCACTTCACTTGTCCAAAGCAAGTTGATTGGCAGGATAAGGAGGCCTGTCCCTTCGCAAAGGACATGATTTGTCCATCAGTATTAAAATCAGAATGTATGTGATTGGTGGAATGAGCATTCATGCCCATCCAACAAACGTGTGATTGGCCAGTAACAGATGTACACCACAAATCAAAAGAATGTCCTCTTTTTAGTACAGGATCACATTTGCATTAAATTTGGAGTGACATGATAGGCAGAATAAGAATGCTTGTCCTTTCATAAGGAGATGATTGGTTCTTGTTTGTGTCCTTTGATTTGGTGGAAATCATGACCAAATTCGTTATGCAAAAACTGAGAATACTTACGATTGGTCTAATGCAAAATGTTCTTTGCGGTTTATATGTGAGATTCACTTTGTCTGGAAGCAAGAGACATACTATATACCAAAAGGCTGACATTAATCGCCACGTACTTCACTTGTTCAAAGCGAGTTATGAGATTCACTTTGTGTAGAAGCAAGAGACGTACTATAAACCAAAAGGCTGCCATGCCTCGCCAAGTACTTCACTTGTTCAAAGCGAGTTGATTGGCAGGATAAGGAAGCCTGTCCCTTTGCAAAGGACATGACTGGTCCATCAGTATTAAAATCAGAATGTATGTGACTGGTGGAATGAGCGTTTGTGTCCGTCCAACAAACGTGTGATTAGCCAGTAACAGATGAACACCATGTATCGAACGATTGCCCTGTTTCAGCACAGGATCGCATATGCATTAAATTTGGAGTGACATGATAGGTGGAAAGAGAATCCGTGTCCTTTTATAAGGAGATTATTGGTCCGTGTTTGTGTCCTTTTGATTCGGTGGAAATCGCGACTGAATTTATCATGCAAAAGTTGAAAACACTTATGATTGGTCAGATGCAAAGTGTTCATTGAAATTCTGAAAGGTATTTGATGTACGTCTTTTAAAAGTGTAAATAACAGTCCTAGTTTTATGATCCGAAGAAGGCAACTTGCCAAAAGCGCTTATCAGACTTTGGAGGACTATATTTTATCATTTTATATGCTCTCAACTTTGGAATAAATATATTGTTCTAATTTTACTTTATCTACACTCTTTTGGAATTTTTGCCATGGCGGATTACCGAAGGTTTTATCTTTTTGATTTCACTTTTCCATCAGTATCATTAACAGTGTAAGAAAAGTTTTTTCTTGTTTTGCTTTTGGTCTTACCTTACACTGTACATGGCTGATGTTCAACCAAATGCTAAGGACAAGGTTAAATCCTACACCATGCCTGGCTTATCAGGTGGGTTATTAAATCCTCTGCTTGAACTTAATTTGAGTAGTGAAGTTACGCATCCCACTACAATACCAGCTGATGATTCCAGTTTTCGTAACATTCTACGGGATGTTGAAAATGCTGCTTTTCATCTCAAGAGACTACAATGGCAACGCTTCCATTTAGAAGCATGCATACACTATAAAATAGTGCCCAGAGGGATGCGAGTTAAATATTTACCATCCTATGGTAACACTTATCCTGACTTACTGGACAAATGGCAGGCAATTAATCTTGAGGCAAGTCAGAGCTACATGAGGTTAATAATTGAATTTTTTAAACCGGAAGAGGAAAACATTGCAGCAGTTATTTCCAAAAAACAAGAGGAGCTGGAGCTCTTTAACTTAAAGGAAGAGCATCTAAACGACCTTGAACAACTGCGGATTAATTTAAATATCTATGACAACAAGCTAAAACAGCAGAAGATTAAGAAATTAGCTCGTGATCATCAGGATTTCATGAATGGTAACATCTTTGAATGGCCCAGGGAAGAGAACAACATCAGAGGAAGAAGTAGGTTACCCATGAGAAGAAATGCAGATATTGCAAATGAACCACATACATGTGTTGGTGGGAACAATAGCAGTGGGTCTCATTCACTCACTGGTAAAACACATCCGAATATACCAGCTGAACAGGCTCCAGCATTTGATATGGTGATCCCTAATATTGACTTAGTAGAAGCAAGCACTAGTGCGTCTGCTACAAATGAGGCCCTACATGAGAGTCAACCATCAAGTGGCTCAATGGCTGCAACTAGACCTAAAGATGGAGTAGAACACACCCCAGTAAATTAGCCTTTGCCAGTTTTTCTGAAACAGACCAACTATAGGACCCAGCGAACGTAGAGCCAGGAATGGAAATGGAAGAAATTTGTGATATAAGTGAGACTCCATCCCATTTAGTTGATAATATCTCACAGACTGAGCTAAGCAATGAAGCAATCACTCTACTGGGCAGGGACTTGAGTTTTATACCAGCTCTTCCATGAGATCTTAATGAATTTATGACGGATATTAGGCTCTTTTTCAGAAACATATCACTCAAATGTATTTTTGGACAGAGCAATACATATGAATCACATCCACTCAAGGAAACAAAGTACCTTTACCCCTCCCAATCCTCCACTAGTGGAGCTGTTCTCAAGATTATGTGAGGATGAGCTATGAAAAATGAGGAGCCTTCCCAACAGAGTAAAAGGCTCTTTCCACAATATAACAGCAAAAGAAAATGAAGCATTAAGACAGCTGAAACAAATGGATAATTTCATTATCAAACCAGCGGATAAAGGAGGCTGCATAGTCGTGATGGACGCAGAATGGTACAGGAATAAAATGTTAAACATGCTGGAAGACCAGCTTACTTATAGAAAACTGAATAAGTGAGATGTCACTGTTAGGACTGATCATTTCCACAGCTTTCTATATGACCTACTAATGGAAAGGCGTATTACCCAGGAGCAATATGAGTTTTTTGACTCTCCTAACCCTATGTTTTCTAGCATAAGTGGCCTGCCAAAAATCCATAAGGACCTTCATGATGCACCTCTACGACCTATTGTTTCTGGAAGAGAGTGGATAATGGAATCTCTTTCTATTTATGTAGAAAGCGAGTTAAAAAAGGCCCTACCATTAGCATGGACTGTACTGAAAGGCACAGGCAGTTTCTTGAGGGATTTCTTTGCACAAACTAATCACCGTATTAAATTTGATGACCTTCTACTTGTAACTATGGATATTACTAGTCTATTTACAGTAATTCCTAATGAATATGGTCTACATTCCATTAGATCTTTTTTGATAAGGAATTATGTCACAGTAGAACATGTATGCTCCCTTTTGGAACTAGTTCTAGAGAATAATATTTTTGTCTATGGGGATGCCTTCTACCTACAAACATGGGGTGTGGCAATGGGCACCCCATGTGCTAATAGTTACTCCAACTTGGTATTAGCTGAATGGGAGCACAATGAAATCTTTACAAAAAATTGCTTATGGGAAAAACATCTAGTGTACTATGGTCGTTTTGTTGGCGATATTTTTATTTTACGGAGAGGCAAAATGGATGAGTTGAACAGCTTTATTGAATATATCAACAGCAGTATCAATTTCCTAGAATTCAAGGTCATCCATTCTAGTGAAGTGATTGACTTTTTGGATGTAAAGATCCATTTACATCCTAGAGAAGGCATAAGCACGGGAATCCACAGAAAAGCCACCTGGAGGAATCATTATCTACATAGGCAGAGTATGCATCCAGGACATATTTTAACAACATATTTGAAAATCAGATCCTGAGAGTCTCAAGACTATGCACTGGTGATAAAGAATTCATGGATGAACAATGAAATTTACAAATACATTTGAAGGAAAGAGCGTATAAGGATTGGAATCTTCCACTAAAACAAAGTTATCAGGAAATAAGAAAAGGCAAATGGCACCCGTATTATTCCAACAGGATCACCCTATTACAACAGGGCAGTGTGGATACTACCAGCCAGCTACAGCAGTTGAAATGTATGCTAACCTTGCAAGTATGTGAATTAATAAAGAAATTTTGGTCCATTTTAACGATGGATGAAAAAATTAAGAATGTGGTAGGTGATCAACCAAAGTTCCTGTATAAGAACAAGAAAAATATAAAAAGACTCTTGTGTAATAAGGACGGCTTTACACACAATAGAACACGCTCAGACAAAAAAGGCACTTTTAAGTGCCAAGGGTGCAAAGCATGTGCCTTTATTGATAGTTCCAACACAGTCTTTCTTCCTTATCTGAGCAAACAGTACACCTTCAATGTTTATGCAGATTGCACTACTGCTCACACTATATATCTAGCTACCTGCTGCAAATGCTGAGCTTTCTACGTCGGGAAGACAGACCAGCGGGTGAATGATCATATCCTATGACTTATGAGGGACATATGACAAATGGAGCTGAATAACACACTTGCTGCATGTGTTGCTAGTAACCCTTCTCATCAGTTTCTATTTAAAGTTATTGAAGTGGTTGTCCAAACCATTACGGGAGGAGATGTTTTTAATCATACTGAACTACGAGAAATAAGTTGGAGTACAAACATGAGAGCAAATCGTCCTCCAGGACTTAACACCTTGGTTCCGTTAAAACCTATACTTAAGGCCAGAAAGAACCCCATTGGCCATAAATAATAATTTAAAAGAAAAGATGAACATAATTTACTTTTGTCTGTAAAAACGTTGTCCTTGTATTTGATAGAAATGGTACTATTTAAGGGCAAATTTCTTGGGGTAGATCTGCATGTGTCTTTGTGACTTTGCGGTTCACATGTGAGATTCACTTTATGTGTAAGTAAGAGATGAATTATGAACCAAAATGCTGACATGCCTCGCTACTCACTTCACTTGTTCAAAGCGAGTTGATTGGCAGAATAAGGAGGCCTGCCCCTTTGCAAAGGACATGATTTGTCCATCAGTATTAAAATCAGAATGCATGTGATTGGTGGAATGAGCGTTCAAGCCCATCCAACAAAAGTGTGATTGGCCAGTAACAGATGTACACCACGAATTGAAAGATTGCCCTGTTTTAGTACAAGATCGCATTTGCATTAAATTTGGAGTGACATGATAGGCAGAATGAGAATGCTTGTCTTTTCATAAGGAGATGATTGGTTCTTGTTTGTGCCCTTTGATTTGGTGGAAATCATGACCAAATTCATTATGCAAAAGCTGAGAACACTTACGATTGGTCTAATGCAAAATGTTCTTTGCGGTTTATATGTGAGATTCACTTTGTCTGGAAGCAAGAGACGTACTATATACCAAAAGGCTGACATGCCTCGCCACATACTTCACTTGTTCAAAGCGAGTTGTGAGATTCACTTTGTGTAGAAGCAAGAGACGTACTATAAACCAATGCCTCGCCACGTACTTCACTTGTTCAAAGTGAGTTGATTGGCAGGATAAGGAGGCCTGTCCCTTTGCAAAGGACATGATTGGTCCATCAGTATTAAAATCAGAATGTATGTGACTGGTGGAATGAGCGTTTGTGTCCGTCCAACAAATGTGTGATTGGCCAGTAACAGATGCACACCATGTATCGAAAGATTGCCCTGTTTCAGCACAGGTTTGCATTTGCATTAAATTTGGAGTGACATGATAGGCGGAAAGAGAATGCTTGTCCTTTTATAAGGAGATGATTGGTCCTTGTTTGTGTCCTTTTGATTCGGTGGAAATCACAACTGAATTTATCATGCAAAAGTTGAAAACACTTATGATTGGTCAGATGCAAATTGTTCTTTGAAATTCTGAAATGTATTGGATGTACGTCTTTTAAAAGTGGAAATAACAGTCTTGGTTTTACGATCTGAAGAAGGCAAATTGCCGAAAGCACTTACCGGACTTTGGAGGACTGTATTTTATCATTTTATACGCTCTCATCTTTGGAATAAATATCAAATTGTTATAATTTTACTTTATCTACACTCTTTTGGAATTTTGAATGTGAATTAATATAGTAATGCTGAAAGGTTTTACCTTTTTGATTTCACCTAGTAATATAGGAGTTGATGCCAAGTTTGGTGAGTTTGTCAATATCTCCTGAGCAGGAAATGGTACCAAAGCCCTTGGAGAAATCGAGGTAGGCTGTATGAACTGTCTTGCCCTCATCCACAACTCTGGTGACTGACTCAAAGAAGTCAAACAGGTTGAGCAGGCATGATCTACCTTTCACAAAACCAAATTGCATGGGATCTAGAGTTTGGAAATTCCCTATATCCTTGTTAATTAGGTCCATGATGATGCACTCTATAGCCTTACATGTCAGACTCCTCGGGCTAATGGAGCAATAATTCCCAGGGTCTGTAGTCACTCCCCCTTTATGGAGAGGGATGACTGTAGCAGTGTGCCATTCGGTAGGGGCAAAGCCTGAGGTGAGGCTGTGATTGAACAGGACACACAGATGTGATGCCAGTTCACTTTGTAGTTCATCTAGAACACATGCAGGGATAATGCTGGGTCCCATGGAGGCTGTATTATTGGCCTTGGACAATGCATCTTTAACCTGTGCTATAGTAATGCTGGGTGCCTGGCATTCCCCCGGTATTGTGATTGGTCCTTTGTAGGGAAAGAGGGATAAAGTTGGCACTGAATCTGTTGTTCAGTATGTTGGCAATATCTGTTGCCTCAGTATAGAAGGTACCATTATGCAGTAACTCAGAGCAAACCTGAGTCTCGCCTTGGAGATTCTTGGTATAACTCAAGAGGGCTTTGTGGTTGTTTTTAGTGTCTGCCACAATTCTGCCTTCATAGCTGGCTTTAGAGGTTTTGATGAGGGATCTCAACTTTTTGTTGAGGTCAATAAGGGAGTTTTTCCAGTCTTGGGACTTCATATTTTCCTGCAACAGTTTCTTCCTTCTGTTGTAGAGTTTATTAATGGCAGGAGACCACCAGATTGGCTTCCTTTTTTTGGAGGAGAGCGTCTTGGTTCTGTTGGGTATGGCTAGTTCCATGCATTTACTTACATGTTTGTACAGTGCATCGGTGTATGATTTGGCAGTCATGCATCTATTTTCCGTTGACATGGCTGCTATGAAGTTAGGCACCTTTGTTTTTAGGACCCTAAAGTCAGCTTTGGAGAAGTTTTTCATGGTGGTTACCTTTGCGGGGGGATGTGTGAGATGTGGATTTCCATGGTGATTAGTTTGTGGTCAGATCTAACCAGGGAGGAATTGACTATTTGTGTAGAGCAACTGTTGCCCATGTTACTAATAACCAGGTCAAGAATGTTGCTTCCTCTAGTAGAGGTAAGAATGAGCTGATCCAGTGCATTGAAATTGATGAATTCCAGGAAGCGTCGGGCCAGTGTATTGGTGCATGAGTAGTTTTCCAAGTTGATGGAGATGTAGTTGAAGTTACCTAGTATGAGAGTGTTGGGTTGGACCCCAATAGTTTCTAGGGTGCTTAGGAATGAGAGTCTTGGGACATGGTTGGGGACCTATAGCAGGCTATGACCTGAATCTCAGTCTTACCCAATGTTAGTTGTACCTGAAGTATCTCAGATGCATTATGCTGGGCTACTAGTCTGGAGATGTACATATCTTTTATGAATATGGAGACACAACCGCCTTTGGAGCTTCAGTCCATGTTCTGATGCTGAAAGGTGTGGAATGAATTATAAACTGGTAGTGCAGGGGTGCATTCCACTGCTTTAAACCAGGCCTCCATTACAGCACAAATGTCAATGTTCTCCATTTTGAGGAGTGCTTCAAGCAAGTGCCTCTTGAGATTTAGACTTCTAGCATTGGGCAGCATGACGCTCAGATTGTATTTATTTGTAGCTGTTACGGTGGTAATTTGGTCTTTGGACATTGCCTACAAAAGGCACTATATGAGTGGCAATAACCTTAGCCAGTATCTGGAGACACAGGCAACAGATGCAGGCCATCTCTGGCAAAGCATCGAGGCCTGTCAGTCATGTCATCACAAGCAGACAGATAATGGATATAATCTGTAAAGGCTGAAGAGCAACTGCACTAGAGGAGCCTGCATTTTATGCTTTATATTTGCTGCTAACCAGATTTTATTGGATCCAATGTGTGCTTATTTTACCTGTTTTGTGTGACTACATTGTGGATGTACTACTGGACTGGACTATAATTCTAATAACATATAAAGGTAATCACTGG
The DNA here is from genome assembly GCF_019279795.1 of Protopterus annectens. Taxonomy (NCBI): domain Eukaryota; kingdom Metazoa; phylum Chordata; order Ceratodontiformes; family Protopteridae; genus Protopterus; species Protopterus annectens. The sequence goes on along the minus strand of NC_056732.1, from coordinate 786,718,387 downwards.
CTTCTTTCCTTGTGTGGTGGTGAGCTGTTCAGTTTCCGGTTTGTGGTGAAGTAGATACTGGATCCCCTTAGACTGACACCAGAAACTTAGCCAATTGTTGAAGTCAATCATTTTCTGGTTGTACTGCAGTATTATTCTGGGTGATGATAGGATGCTGCTCAGGGGTAAGGTCATACCTGCCTGGGCCACATAATCCAAGAGCTCATCCATCTTTCTTTTCATGTAGTCCAGGGAGGTGCATCTCTGGTCATTCACACCCACACAGACAGTGACAGAGTCATACTTGTACTTGTTGTGGCATGACCTGAGTGCATGTGTTATGGGTCAGATTCTGGCACCTGATAGACAGCTGACTGCTACCTTCTCCTTATTCAGCCTAGTGAGTCGGATATCAGTGTGCCTCACTATCTAGTCACCTGTGATTAGTGTATTGGGAAAGCTGTTTTGCCTTATGGGTCTAGGTTGAGGGGCACACTGTGTAGGTGAGCTATGTGTCCTGTGGTTTGTGCTGTGGTGTGGTGGTCCAGTGTGTTTCTGCCTTGGAGGTCTCTGCTGTTTGGGTAGATTTCCATTGACAGCCTCCGCAAAGGTGGGTGCATGGTTTGTGTTTTTATGTAAGATCTGTGATGGTGGGTGTTCTGGAGGGCTATGTGTTGCATGTGGTGTGGTGTAGGTGTTGACCTTCTCCTCTTTACCAGCTATTCCAGTCTTGTCTTGAGAGTGCATGGCTTCCAGTTTGGATATATAAGTGCATCTCTCACAAGTCCGAGTGTTGGGAGGTAAGAGGAGAAGGTTGTCTGTGTACATGAGGCAGTTGCTACACTGCCTCAGAATGCCCAAGTTCACCAGGGTAATAGGAGAAAGCACAGGGAACTGACCTTTAGACATGCCGGGAGGAATGGTCATTATTATTAAGTGCAAGTTTGACTTGTGGTTTAATATACAAAAAAGGTAAAAATATCAAGAATATTTTAAAATCTATTGGTGACAACAAGGAGAAGAAAGAAAAAATTAGTAAAGATATCCAAAAATGTGGAATGTGCAGCCAGTGTAAATATATATTGGGCCATTCAGTACTGTAGCTGAAAAATGCAGCAAAGTCTATCATCCACTCACAGGAAGGGGCTTGTCTATCTAAGGGGGTGGTGTATTTGGCTGTGTGCTTGTCCTACCCTGAATTTTATATAGGGAAAACAGCAAGGCAGTACAAGAAAAGGACATATAAACACCAATATGAGATACCTAATAAAAATCCTAACAATGCTTTGTATAGACATTCTGCCTGTTGTAATGATTTTAAGCAATTTTTGTTTACTATATTGAAAAATGTTCCTGTTGATCCTAGTGGGGGTGGTTGGAAAGACAAGTGGGAATTAAAAGATCTGAGTTGGCAAATTAAGCTAGATGCAACTCATTTCTCTGAAATTAATGACTGCCTATCCCTGGTGCCATTATTAAATTTAGGGAAGAAAAATATTAGTCAGCCTAAAGACACAAAAATGTATTATTGTTTATACTGGAAGTTCCACTAATGTTGGACATTGATATAAATATGTGAATATATGTTACTCAGAACCTAAATAAGTTATATATATTTATTGTGTTTTACATTGTGGTTTTACTGGGTATATTTATTTAGTCGTTATTACAGTTTCTCATATGTATACAGTTTTTATATTTTATTCAGTCTTTTTCACGTCTGAGAAAAAAATCTTTTAGTGGTGTGTGTTTTAAACTTCACTTCAGGTGTTTTCATTTTGTCACAATTATTCTTGATTAAGACAATCAGCTGATTAGTGTACATACACACACACACACACACACACACACACACACACACACACACATATATATATATATATATATATATATATATATATATATTCATATAAATATATATATACACACATATAGGAATTGATTCAGTGAGTCTATTGTATTCTAAAGACGTCTTACTGATGAAAAGCTTAAATAAACATTTCACCCTTGGTTTGTGGCTCCTGAGCAGTCCGTTTCACCTGGGAATATTTTTTGGTTATATTTCTAATTTCTAATGTTTCAAAAAGAATGAATACTTTATTCTAAAGCCATTATTGTGGTGTCTTGAGTAATGAATCATACCTTGAACTTACAAGTCTGTTGAAGATTCTTTGGGACTTAACATCAGAAAGAAAACACATACCAAGATTTAATCATCAGAAACAGAGCAGTTCTTACGTCAGTGCAAATAAATCATACCAGAGCAAGTTGTGGTTACTGGAAACAGTAGCTGTTTTGTAACAGGGCACTGAGCATGGATGCAATCCTTGTCAAAGCCTGATCAGATTCTGTAAACAGAAAATCAGTCACATACATTGATAGCTTATTCATCTGAAGGTTTATTGCTTGTCTTGTTCCCAGTCTTTAACTTAAGCACACATTTTCTTTTGTTAACAAACTGCATGCTCTCTAGGAACCTGGCCTATCAGAAGAAGAATAATCTTGCATATTTCTCAAGACTTCAGACACACACTCCACCACAAAATGTTTTATAGAAATGTTAAGATAAAAAATGCATGAATCTATGTATTAATCACTTCTGTGTTATCTAATTCATGATGGCAAGTATTGAGGGGACTATAGTAGTTTGGCTGTGAGACACTGTTGCATTCTTCCTTTCCTTTGAAGTTTTTTCCTCAAGTCTTCCTATATGGATTATGGCTCATCTTCTTATAACCATGTTCAATCTTTCGTACTACATGTTGTTTAGATTTACTAGCATTATCTTTCCCTGTACTTATGGTAAACAGTTTGCACGATACTGTAAATAAAACATTTCATAGTATGTGCATTACTATGTTCAGTTTGTGTAATGGATAAATGTTTCCTGACTCATTTAATCTAGGGTATAAAAGTATAAAAACAAACATTACATCCACACAATAACAGGTCATTGAAAACAAAACTGTCATCAGTGCAGATACTGTGCCATGAGGTAACCTACCTTTCATTAATGAGCTTAGCTGGCTATGGACTTTAGCCATATCTTTCAAATCATAATTGAATCTGTCATCTTATTATTAGACTATCACTGATCCATCTAGAAGGAGGAAGGAGTCATTCTCATTTTAAGAGTAAGCTGGTACTGCCATAATTCATTTTTAGTGACACAATTTTTTCTGTGTATAATATAGAAGGGATTTTGATGCATGACAATTTTATTTATCATTTACAATGAGACACAGAAATAGTCCAGCAGAACATTGCACATTTCTTTTGTGACACTGTTTCTCTTAAAGAGACCAAGGGTATTCTGTGATTCCACCTAATGGTTTGATGATAAAAATGCATAATTCAGTTTAGTACTCCCTCAATTGGTTTGTAGTCTGGATACTAAGCACTTTTTTATCTCCTCCAATTACAGAGAAGTTTATCTGTTTGACTTGGCATACTTTTCAAGACTTGCTATTACTGGTTAGATGCAGAAACTAACCTACTAGTGCTTGCTAGTTACGGATCATTTACCCAAGTCTCTTATCCTCACTTATTTATCCCATATAAGATGGTACATCACTGTTTTTTTAAGCATGCTTGTCTGATGATTTTCTTGTAGAATTGGACTTGTTTACCCTCTTAGTTAATCAAGTCACATTTAACTAAGCAGTTCAGCTAAAAAAATAAGAAATGTTTAATGTGAATAATATGAATATAAAAGGGAAGACTGCATGATACTAACACAAATTGTCTACTGAAACTTTTAAAAACTACTGACATGCTAAATAAAAATGCAGTTAAGTAATCCAAAGCAATCAAATGCAGTAATCAATAACTCAAACCAAAATAGATGACTGCTCATAAAAATCATATGAAACAAGGTGAATATAACATCATTAGATTATAAAATAGTTATATCTGCAGATACCATCTTTCAAATGTTGTCATTTTCTCCAAGGTTTTCATATAGAAATTGAATCTAAACAACTCCATCTCCAAGCTCACAGATAAAAAACACAAAAATACTAGCATTATCCAGTTAACTGTCATTAAAAGATATAATCGTAATTATTAATAGTTTAAGCCAGAGAGTAACCTTCCATCAACAGATACAATACCAGGGATGGACAGACAGGAAAGTAAACTAATATTATAAACCCATTGATAAGCAATGTGTCTCTTCAGACATCTTTCCATATAAGACTACCCTGAAAAGATTGTTGATATAAAATCTTGACAGCTCTGATTAATTAAAAGCCCATTTGCCAAGATGTTTCAGTGATGTTACATCATAAACAAGCAATGATATTGTATCAAAACATAACAACCTTCAAAAGCATATGAAGTGCGATTCCACAAACATTCAACTGCGTGAAAAGAAAACACGAAAAAATAATTCAGATCTTAACAAGATTCATGACAAGAGAAGATAGCATTCGACTATGAACATTGTAGCTGTAAACAGCTAAGTATATGCTGAGACATTTTGTACCAATCAGAGAATAGCAAATACAGCAGACTCATAGGTGTAAACATAGAAGGGATAGAGATTCAAAAAAGTAAGAGTCTGTTCAGCTAATGCTGAGTTAGAATGGTTAAATTGCATGGTTTGGACTTAATGTGAGTCAGGACATGTGGCATGTTGGTCTAGGAGTATGATTCTTATTTGGGACAATAATGCCCAAACTAACATACACCTCGTAACCTCTAGAAACTTCCTAACTAATATACCTTCTCCTAATAAACAATCAGGATACATAGGAATTATTTGGCTAGGCTTATGAAGGCCTAGTGGTCATTAGGCTACTTTATACCTATAAACCTATGAAAGATATGAATAATCAGTATATCTCCTAATATCTTAATTATGCAATCCAGACTTTGTGCATAGAGAATCTTAGCTGCAATCCCCTATGTGTTGCACTGCAGGGCAGTGACATAGCTTGCTCACATAGCACCTAGTCACATGTTCTGATCTGGTACCCCTCATCTCCTCATTTCTAAGGTAAGTACAGAACAAAGGTCTGTTCCCAATCTGGTGCTAAGGAGATAAGGCCCAGTGCCTCACAACACTTAAGTTGAAAAGCAAAAATTTAAAAAAAGTCCTATTTTGAGGTGAGGGCTAAAAAAAAAACAGTTTGCAACAGTTACAATACTCACCTGATTTTGAACAGCTGTCCATTAATAGCAATGTGCATGTTATACACTACCAGTTCCCACCTGTGGGATAACTTCTCATCCTAATACTCGACCCCTGCAAGCAACCTTGAATTCTTTATCTTATAAAGGCAGGTGTGCAGCACTAGAGTATTAGCCTCAAAGCTACTGGCAATCTTACTGGCATAAAATGTATTTTTTATAAACATTTCCCATAGGTTCATAGGTTCATAGGTTCATAGATTCATAGGTTCATAGGTTCATAGATTCATAGATCAGTATTAGGCTAATCGCCCTTGTGGGCCATTTCAAGCCTAGCAAATTACCACATGAGAGAATCAAACTTGTACCTTTGCCTGTAACGTAAGCACCTTAACCATTATACCAACCTCCCATCCTACTATATTATTCTCAGCAGTTATTATTAAAATAATCTACTATAAACTCATGGAAGACCCTTTAATTTTCAATAATCTCTTACATTTATAATGACAGTTATTGGAAAACATTATTTGATTTGCTTATTATAAACATAACTGTTAAATTTGATACTACGTTATCAGCAATGGTTTCTACTCAAAAAAAGTAAAAATGGAAAACAATTTCCTCCAAACATTAAAATGTTTGATATGAGTCTTTACTGTGTGTGTGTGGGGGGGGTATTCAAAAACAAATAACATAGAGAATGAGGGAAAACAAAATAGTTAGCAGTGATACACAGGGAAAAATCAATTCAGAGACACATGGTGCAATTAAGCTAGGTAGAAAAGTAATACAGTATGCATTTCATGCAAATGAACACATAATGACAAGCAAATAAGTATCAACATGCTAATTAAAGTCACAGCATATGCAAATGGCAAAATACAAACATGATGGCATGATTCAAGAATGTATAACATTTTGTTGATGAGCAATGATGATCAACTTACCTGTATACCATAATTTTGTGGTGAACAGACGTACCACTTGCACTACGATGTTATAGGTTGCATCTGCATTAGGTCCATGTGCTTTTATCTTCTGTGTATGCTAATGTCTTCTGTGTAGCAAGTTACCTCCCTCTACATCAAAAAAGATCTGTCAGTGGCTAACATATCATAAACTCTATAACCAGTTCTTAATCATCTGCTACCATGTGGAAAAAGGCATCATACAGGAGACAGTTGACATGTGCCTTCACACAGGATCAAGGTGAATGCTTGGAATGTCAATCCCAGAGGATGTGCACATTTGTGTAGCACTAAACATCCTTGCTAAAAGGACATCTCAGTATCTGACCGGGGACATGCAAAGAGTTTCATAGGCCTTGAACTTGCAAATCCTGCACCAGTAATCCAAGATGTGATGCCAATGTATGTGGAGAAGCATATCTGACTTCCTTGGACAGCACAGACAAAATAACATCTGTGCGGATATTCTGTGGCATAGCCCATTTCTTGGAAGCAATGGGGACCATTGCCTGTGCTCACACTGCTATCAAGGCAATGCCTACCACACATCTCATCTGGTATATCAACTGCAAGAGCTTTCACTCCACCAACTACCAGGCAGTATGCAGTGTACAGGGTATTATATTATTTGCATCTGTGCACCATCAGGCAGTTTCTTTGATTCCTACATCTGGCAGCATTTCATACACAGCAACTTTCTACAGGGTCATAAAGTTGGTAGGTGGACATGTTGTCGGCACTAAAGGCCCTGAAGGTCAAGTCCTATGAAAATAGGTAGCAGGTCACTCAGAAATGTGATTACTGGGGGTGTGGCCAAGGATGAACACAGGATAGCAGCAGATTTCTTCAGCTCCACCAATTTCATTACACTGACAGGAATTAATTACTTAAAAAATTAATTTTTGAAGTAATTTTCTTTCTAAATATGTTTGTTTTATATAGTTCTTGAACTATATCTAAAAAAGAAAGGAAATTTTAACAATATTCCTGTCAGAAATCTCTTTGGAAATTTTCCTGTCAGTTTATCAGTCTGAAATGAGTTCCAGTAAGACAAATTCTCAAGACTCCAGCATCAAGAAAGAACTTCAGTCTCTGATAACTATAATCCAGCAACTTACTGCTAAGATGGATAAAATGGATACTAAAATAGATACCTTCATAGAAAAAACTACAAAACAAATAGACTTGTTACATATAGACCTGCAACAACAGAAGATCCAGATGACAGGCATAGAAGAAGCTGTGAATGACATGGAAAATAGAATCCAAGAAGAGGAAATCAACATTGAGTTTCTGCTGAAACAAAATACACATTTACAAACAAAGCTGGATGACCTGGAAAATAGATCTAGGCGCAATAACATTAGGATTTTTGGACTGCCAGAAAATATTGAAGGTAACAATATTACTTCTTTTTTAACAACATGGCTCCCTAAAACTTTAGACTTACCAGAAGCATTCTCTTTTGGTATCGAAAGAGCACATAGATCTATAGCTAATACTAACTCTAACAAAAACTATCCTAGATCAGTTATAGTTAGATTTCTATCATCTTTTGATAAAGAGATGGTTCTTAAATCTGCTTGGGCTAAAGCTCCTGTTAAGATTAATGAGACAACTGTGCATTTTGACAATGACTATTCTTCCTTGGTAATAGCTAAAAGAAAAATTTTCTGCCACTAATAAGAGAGCTTAAAAAAGCACAGTTTAAAACATACCTTCTGTTTCCTGCCAAGCTAAAAATCTTCCTTCCTGATGGTCCTAAAATTTTTGATGACTTAGACTCTGCTTTACTGTTTATCAAAAAAAATAAGATTTTGGATAAAATAGAGGAAATGGAATGGGCTAGTCCTTCATTAAAGAGAATGGCAATTGAAACTTCATGGAAGACGTCAGAGAAGAAGAAGAGACTAAAAAACAAATGATTTGTTCTATGTTTTTTTTTCTTTTTTTTCTCTCATCATTTTACTTCATTATTAATCTTTTTAAATATAGTTCCTGCATTTCCAGAAAGCCACAAATATTCTGAAAAAGATTTAATCAAAGTTATTCTCTGTGTGCAAAGAAATGTTTTGTTTCATAATCAGTCAAAATATCTGAGGAACTAATAACATGCTATTATTCAATTTGTTTCTCTTTCTGAAAAAGAAGTAAGGTCAGTAATTTGATACATTTTTGTTTCTCTTTTTTTTCTCCTTTTCTTCTTTTCTTTGTTTAAACAATGACATTCTATTTAGATTATGTAGTGGGTAAAGGGTGGGGGAGGGCAGGGAGAGAAGAGTAATGAAAATATGATTAATAGAATAATAACATATTTATTCCTTGTAAAAAGTTTATATGTTCTTCAAATGCTATTCCTAATTATACTTTCTTGATTATACTGCTTATGCTTGTTTGTAAATAATCTGTCATGCTTTAACTAATAATAATTAGAACTAAATAATAGCAAATAATATGTTTTATTTTTAACTCTATTAATATAAACAGTAAGTAATATTCCATTGTATATACTTCTTATAGCTTTCTCTTACATTTTTTTATTTCTGCTTTACACTCTTTTATTTTCTACTCTCTTTTTTTTTCTTTATTCTTTTCTTTATTTTTTTTTTTCATATTAATATATAGAAATGCTTTTGATCATATAGACACAGTAAATAATAAGATTTGCATAAAAATTGAGTTGGGACAAAAATATTGAGTTTTATTACTTATTAATAACTTTGGGCTTAATTTCACTTACATAGAGGCTGTAATAACCTGTAAAATACATTGCAAAGGTTTTGTCATGTTTAGATGCATTTACACTGCTAAATGAATGTTTGTCACTAGTTTTTAACAAGTTTCCCGCCAAAATGTTAAGGGAGACAATCTGGGATGTGGCTACTTCATGAACAGTGTCCTCGAGTTGTTTCAAAAGCTTCAACTCTCAGAATTCTCACAGAGAAGCTGAAAGCAGTCATTTTGAACTTTGACCCAGATATCACACTGACACATCACAGATTCAGAAAGAACACTCTACCAGGAAGTAGAACTGATGCAAATGTGACTATGTGAAGGAAAATGAACTCTTTAACATCTAAATGTGAGTTATTTTATATAATTACTTAAATATATATGTTATAATTCATAAAATATGTCAGTTATAATGATTTTAAATGATGCAGTTTCTTGTAGTAAGTAAATGTCTTATTTTAGAAGGCATAGAAAATGAAACATTTATTCAAGTGTTTTTGAAAATCTACTTGATTGCAGCATACTAATCTGTGTTAAAAACTTATGCTCCAAACATATACATTACTATAACTCATTTAATTCATCTGATTGACAAGCATAAATAACTTTATAATTCTATTCTGGAAGAAATTGTCATGTGATATATTTTAAAGAAGTAGTATGGGCTTCTTTTACAATAATGCAAGTGTTTCTGAGAATTTGCATAACTATGCAGTATGATTTATAACAATTTCTATAAATATAATATTTTATTCTATTGACAATAATGAGTATGAGTAAAATGCTCATATACAAGCAATTCAAGGTTTTTTTTTGGAAGCTGTTGACTGCATTTACATGACAGAAAATAGATGCATCTTAATATATGTAATGTCTGAACCATATTAGCCAAAGTTTTTGATTTAAATGAATGTTAGAACTTATTTTTTACATACTTTGAATAAATTAATATGTAAATATGCCTTCCTTTTTTTTTTTTTTTCTCTCTCTTTCTTTTACTCTCTCTCCCTCTTTCACATCTTTTATTTCTCTCTCTCCTCTTGGTTTCTAATATCAAGATTATTTGAATGCTATTTGAATACAAGTGTATTATATTACATAGATGTATATAGTAGTATGAATAGTTTTTAAAAAAAAAAAAGTTTATTTTAGTTTATATGATACTGTTTTATCAAATGTGTAGTCTTGTCTTGCTAGATAATTGAATTGAAAGCTGTTAATTTAAGTTAAATATAACAAGTATTAAATTGATAAGGTGGTAGCTGAGGTACTGCTGCTTAGGGTAGGGGGTTAACTTGAGTGGTAAATACTACTCTAAGTTGGAGTTTTTAACTCCAGGCTGGATGCAAGGTTTAATCCTTACATTATTTTCACTTGTTCATTGTTATATGTATATAGTTTTGACATCCACAATATATTTTGTACACTCATTGTCACTACAAACAAAATTGAATCCTATACAAAATCCCATAAGAGATTCAATAAATACAGCTATATTTAAAGGTACACCTAAAGGAGGAGATGTAACATTACTTATGTTGTTATTTGTTATTTTGATCATAAGATTCTTAAGTTTTAAAAATGCCAAATGACATCTTTAAAAGGAATTTCTTTAAACATTAATGGATTGAATAATCCATGTAAAAGGGCAAGCCTAATAAGATACATTAATTTACATAAGGCCAACTTAGTCTTCCTGCAAGAAACCCATCTCTTGAAAAAAGATATTGATAAACTAGCCACAAACAAATATACAGTATTGGTTAGTTCAGAGCACACTCAGAAAAAGAGGAGTTGCTATTTTATGGAATAAAAGTATGCCCATTCCTAAAACCATTAAGTCTTATCAAGATGACAAAGGAATGTTTTGTATGGTTACAATACAAATTAATGGGAAGACTTACACTTTAATTAATGTATATTGGATAGCTGGAATTGGTATTAATACAGTGAAACATCATCTTGATAAGATCATATCATTCTCTATAGGAGATATTATTTTAGCTGGTGACTTTAATTGTATACTACATGAAAGTGATACTACCACTATAGGAAAAAAAAGAATTACATCTAATGCAAAACATTTACATGATTTTGCTAATTCTTATCATTTGAATGATATTAATAATCAGATAGATTCAAAATCATTACCATACACCTTTTTTTCTAACAGATACAAAACTTATTCAAAAATAGATAGGATCTTTATTTCTAACCAGATGGTAACAGATTTAATAAATTCCAAAATCATTTCATGTCCTATATCTGATCATAATTCAATTGTTTTTGAATTCATGATAAAAAATACTCATAATGTTCAGATCAAAATGATACCAGCATACTTAACTCAACTAAAAGACTATAAAGAATATATACTTTCAGAAGTAAAACATTTTTTAGACATAAGTAATACTCCTGAAGTCTCCATTGTCTATGTTTGGGATGCCTTAAAATCATATCTATATGGACAAAGTATCAGATGGTATAATAATAAAAGGAAATCTTGGGATAAGGAATTGTTAGATATTCAAAGTAAATTAGACTCTTATAAACATAATAATAAAGAAAATATTATGGACAAGAAAGTTATTGAAGAAATGAACAAACTAAATGAGAAATACAAAGAAATTTTAACTCATAAAGTTAAAATAACTTTAGAGAAATACAAGTTTTTGTCTTATTCAATAAGCCCCAAATACTTACATAGACTTAAAAATAAAACAAAAGGTTGAATAAACAAAACCATATCAAAGAAATCTTTTCTCTAAGGAAAAGAAGAATGTTTCTAGTATACCAGAAATACTAGATGAATTTAGAAATCACTTTCACAAAATTAACCATAATAACATTAACATGGAACCTAAAGATAAAATAAAGGAGTTTATAACCACAAACATGAATAAAAGCTTAATAAACAACAGATTAAACTATTGGACAAAAGTATTTCATATACAGAGGTTATTACACAAATAAATAAGCTTAAATCAAACAAAGCACCGGGTAATGATGGTATTATACCAGAGATATATAAAATCCTTTCTAAAAGTACATATTCATTAATACATAAGGTTTTATTTTGGCCCAAACTGAGTTAATAACCCCCATCTTGGCAATATACATTTATTTCGCCAATTTTAAAACCTAATAAAGATCCAACTAGATGTACTTCATATCGGCCCATCTCATTACTTAATGTTGATTATAAAATGTTTATGAGTATTTTTGCTGATAGATTGAAGACAATCATCCCGGCATTATAGATATAGATCAGGCAGGCTTCATTGTAAATAGAAATACTTTTGATAATATAAGAAGAACTTTAACATTAATTGATTTTGCAAATAGGAAAAAGAAAGATTTAACACTTATTAGTCTTGATATAAGTTCAGCATTTGATTCAGTAAGTTGGGACTATCTGTTTACCTTACTGAAGTGCACAAACTTCTCAGATGCATTTGTAAATCTAATTGAGCATTTATACAAAGGAACATTGGCTTATATTAAGGAAGGAACATATGTTTCACAAAAAATACCCATTTTTAAAGGTACAAAACAAGGATGTCCACTTTCTCCACTATTATTCACTTTAGTAATGGAGCCTTGGGCTAATTTGATCAGAAACAGTACTGACATAGAGGGTTTTGAAATAGATGAAAATACAACATCCAAAATTCAACTTTTTGCAGATGATGTTCTAATTACATCAGCAGGATCTAATTCTTCTATGCAGTCTCTATTTGATAAAATGATGAATTTTAAAAGTATTTCTGGTTTAATATTCAATGAAGAAAAACTAAAATACTACCTATATATACACAAAAAAAATATTCTCATTAGTGATTTTACTAAATATGTACCCAGTTCAGGTCAGATAACTTATTTAGGTATAATACTATCTAAAGATATTAAATCTATTATATATAATAATTATAATACATGTTTTCTTAATATACAAAATCTTTTTAATACCTGGAATAATATGTTTTTTACTATGGAGAAGAGACTTACAATTATTAAAATGATAATATTCCCCAAGATTTTATACTTAATACAATCAATAATACTTCCACCTACAAAAATAATTATCAAGAAACTGAATACACTAATGTTAAATTTCCTATGGGCACCTAATAGACCTAGGATTGCATTAAAGAAACATACTAATAGCTGGTCTTAAGGGGGTATTTCTTTTCCTGACTTTAATTTATATACTATCTCTTCTATTGTAAAAGTTATTACTTTATTAATAGATCAGTCATATGTCGCAAAATGGAAAGATTATTGGGAGCTAATTAGTATGCACTTCATGAAAATCTCCTTAACACATAAAAATATGATTGTAAATAACTCCATGTTATGGTTACTAAAGGAATTTTGTACTTCACCTATTACACCTAAACATATGGTTTGTTACCCATTAAATATTATTATTAGCTATCGTAACTTTATATTCATGCACTCTAAGTATAGGGAATGGAATTTTATTATATTTCCTATAATGTATACTCAGGGTATGCTTTTGTCATCTACTTCTGAAGGAACTCATTTAGCTATAGATAATGATCTAAAATACTGGTATCAGTTGATATCTGATAATAAAGTTAAAAATCTAGATTTCTTAAAACAAGAATTTGATCTAAGAGAAACTTGCTGGTTAGAGGTTCAGACCTTTAGACAACATCTCATTAATAAAATAGATCTAATGTCTATAACAGTTAAAGAATCTATTCCAACACTGATTGATTACTTGATATTAAATTTACAACATAAAGTTTCTGATAAAGGTAAACTTTCATACATACATAAAATTATCAGACAAGAAACTTTTACAGTGTAGATTCATACTGGAATTATTTCACTTCTATTAATGGGGACCCACCAAATCAACAAGATAAACAATATATATTGGAATCTGCCTATAGAACTACGTCTTCCATTGTCTGGAGACTTTATACATGGAAATTTTTACATAGATCTTTTATACACCTTTGATGATGAATAAAATAAATAATAAAGATAATCTATGTAAGAGATGTAATGTAGAAATTAATGCTGAGTGGGCTCATATGTTTTATGACTGTATAAAATTGAAAGAATACTGGAAGTCAATTAATGAATTTTTGCAGGCTCTTTTTACAGATAATTTCATTATTTCTAAATGTCTTATATTAGTCAACACACCTGTACCTCAAAGTGTTAAAAAGGTTAAGCTTCCCTTGTTATGGTCTATTCTAGCAGTGGCTAGGAAAATAATAACCAGAAATTGGATTTCAGATACACCTCCTTCATTCAATGAATTTAAAAATGTTATGAATATAGTGTGCCATATGGAAATAAACACAATTAGGTCAAGAACAACTAGAAAAACATCTTATTATATTGTATGGGATAATTTACAAAATTTGTTAAAAAAATCCTAATTTCAATAGCATGGTATTTTAGTTTAATTAATTGATCTGATTGTAGTGGATGTCTTTGTAAATACTTTAGTTGTTTTGTTGAATGTTATAATCATATCTATTTTTAATTACTTGTATAACTTGTTATGATATTTCTCTTGTATGTTAAAACAATAAACCTGTTTTGAAAAAAAAAAAAAAAAAAAAAAAGAAATGTGATTACTGTTGTGTGAAAGGTCCAGACCCATAATCACAGGTAGTAGGACCACAAATAATGTGTTCACTGATGTGTGTTTTGAGTAATGTCATGTATGCCTTACAGACATGGCTGATGATATTCATCCACAGCCCCATATAATGGTGGAGATGCAGTACCTCACTTCATGGGCACAGACAATAAATATTGTTGCAAGTGCTTTCAATGTGATGAACTCTTCCTTCTGCTGACAGGATACATGCAGCAACATGTTTGTGGTGTGCTACATATCACATTGCATAGTACTATGATAACAGCTACAGCAATGGGTGACCATAGCACTTGCTGACATGTCTGTGCCAGCACTGGAAGAGAAACTGAGTGGGGAGTCATTTGGGGATGTAGCTGCACTGGAATCCCTCACAAGGCAGAGACATGTGCAAAAATTCACATCAATAGCAAAAGTCTTCACCCACAACTATGGGTCATGAGAAGACAAATGCAGAGTAAAAGTGATGCATACATTTCATTGACTGAGCATGTTTTACATCAGACATTGCCATATCCACATTAGTTACAGAAATGGGCATCACAGAGTTATCCTCATATGCTCAGATGGAAGGAGCACAGCGGCACAGGACAACAATGTGAGTATAGTTTGAAGGGTCATGGGTGGTGCTTGTCGCAAGCATACCCACAGCTTGGATGTTGGTAGACGTCATGTTCTTAAGTAATACTGTGTAGTTTTAATGGGTGGAATCCTAGCTGTGTATATTGCAGTGTCAGGCATATGGTCCAAAGGGTGGAGTGACATGTTGGTAGTGTTTGTGAGAAAATTGACATGGTTCCTGTTTAGTGGTTCTTGCAGAGAGATGGCCACTATCATTAGACAGTTGGGCAGGAGAATGTGTCATCTGCTACAGGGAAAGTTGACTGATGTGAATCTGTGGAACCTTGAATGGGATGCCTGGGCATGTTCCATACCTCTCAACTGTACAGATTTTCACAGAATGTCCAGATTTTTGCCTCATATTTTTGGTCCGTTTTTCATAAAATTGTGGTTTTCTTGCAAATTAGTGGCAAATCATTAAAGACTGAAGGTAGAAAACAATGACAGACATTTCAGTTTCAGATTTCATACTCTTCAGAAAATTCATGCTAAAGCAAAACCTGTTATTCTATCAACTTTCTAAGTTTGTAAGAGCAATATTTTAAAAATGGCCCTATTTTTGGGCCTTTTCCCCACTTTTATTTATGGCTTTGTCCAGATTTCTTGCTTTAAGTGGTTGAGAGGTATGGCATGTTCCCATAGTAAAACTGGATGAATGTTCATCATATCCATGTGGTCATCCATGGTCTGAAATGGAGATGAGTGTGATCCTCATTCAGGTAACCATCCATGAGCAGGGATTTGGCCACATCCATTTGAACATCCACAGCCAAGGGTGCAGGCCACAGTGAAGCCAGCTATCAGCAAATCAAACAAGTTTCTTACTCTTATTAAATAAACAGAGAATTCAGCTGTTTTTAATGAAAAGGTAAAATCCATTCATGTTATTTTAGAGTGTTTAGATAAAATATGGGAATAAGTGCTTAGTGGCAGTGTAATGTGGGCAGCATAGTGCACCTCAGAGAGTTTTAAAAGAGTGATACAAAGTGGTAATTACATAATGTATTTAACATATTCCATTTCCATTGCTTATTTTTCTGTTTTTTTAATGTATACTAATTGGGTAAACTCATAAGGATTCACCACTGCCTCTTCTTGGAGTTATCTGTTTGTAGTCTCTGCTTAAGAGACTTCCTCAAGGCACATATAGCAAAAAAGAAAAGAAGACCGGGTGACTGTGTCATGTTTATTAAAGGTATTATGCTATCTTCTTTCACAATATTGAAAAGTGGAATATGAAGATACACCTAATAAGTACAAACTTTTATGCCAATTATTTTGTAATGGTGTGTCAACAACATCTGAACATTTACAAACAATATGGTACAATGCTGCACTTCATAAAAAAAATGTGACTTAAGACTGTAATAATTCGGGGTACATTGTGAGACATTGTTTGTGGCAGTCAAAACATTTGGAGTGCTTTCTGTTGGGAGTCTGTATGGCCTTGCTGTGTATGTGTATATATATATATATATATATATATATATATATATATATATATATATATATTTTGCCCACCCAGTGCTCCCACTTCTTCCATGCCCAAAAGGAATGCATTATCTAAATTGCCAGTCTTCCAAATAATTTGTAGGTGTGTGTACCACACGTGTGTATATATGAGTGTGTGTGTGTGTGTGTGTGTGTGTGTGTGTGTGTGTGTGTGTGTGTGTGTGTGTGTGTGTGTGCGCGTGCACGTGTGTTTGTGTATGTGTGTGCATCCTATGATTAATTGGTGCAATGACTAGCTTCTTTGATTTATGCCCTTTGAGCAGTGGGAAATGACCAGGCTCTCCTACTCCCATGAACTGGTTTAAGCACAATCTTAGAATGAATAAAGGAAAGAATACAGTGTATAGCTTTTCCAATTATATTATGCAATATAAGCAGCTTATCCTATGAATAATCAAAATGCTTGCTAATGGGACATTTGTTATGATTATAATGAAGAATTTATAAAATATGAACTGCTTTGTTACCATAACTTTACATGTATGTTTAAAATGAAAAAACTATTTTGATGCTCTTCATGGTGTCAATGTCCCTGTATTACTTCAAGCAGTTATTTGTTAAATTTGTTTTACCCAAATAGCCTAACTGAAGCATCTCTATCAGTTGGACTTTGATTTTACTTAAGCTTTCTTGTTGACACAATATACTTCATCTTCAAAGATATGAGATTGTTGAATATGCTTCCCCTGCTGGCTGTTGTTTCTATTTGCTAAGAATGATAATACACAGAATTGCAGTTTGGTTACTTTCAGAATAGCTTTACTTAATTCCATTAATTTTTACCAGTGATGCTTTCTTTTGTTTCTACTCTTTGCCATAATTTAAAAACACTGTAATATATCCTTTCTTTTCAGAGGGTTTGCTTTTATAAAGACATATAAAAATGCATTAATAGAGACACCTCTCAACACAATCTCAGTGTCACCATTAAAGTCAGGTAGCCTGATTAGTCTCAGATGATCTCCCACTTTGACTGGCATTGCATAATAACAAGCTATGAAACCTAGCACTGTCATTGCATTCATGGCTGCAGGTCAGAAGGAAAGGCATCAAGGCTACAAACAACTTGATGTATGTTTTTTTTCCCTTAGCCAAAGATCTTAAACAGCATGGTTAATGTGGGGTACAGTCAGGAAATGAAATAACACAAACGTCACACAAAGAGTGAAACAGGTAGGCCAAGTTCTGTTTATTCTGAACATTATAGGAACAATGTTGTTGGTATAGAAATGCATGTTATAAAAAAGAAACATTAGTTATAGAATGTAGCTGTCTTGTAATCTTCAGTCTGCCAAAAACTAAAAGTCATCATACAGTTCCTTCAAGTTGAACATGCTATGGAATTAATCCACCTTTGCTCTATACCATTAAAAATGATAACAGTGGAAAGAAGATGAAAAGTATGTACCCAACAATCCACTTAAGAAACAAATAAACAAATCCACTTTCCACACAACTATTTTTGATTATTGCTGTCTGTAGTAAACAGTATCTTTTTTGACAAAGAGAAAGAGAACAATATACAGTAGGTTGAATACTTCTTAATGAAAACAAAAATGGTGAAGATTCAGTAAAATCAACATGGCCCACTAAAACCGTGGGCAAGATAGTGCCACTTTGTATTTAATAAGTGGCTGTACACAGTGTGAAGTCATTCTAACACAGTACATGGGTGGCATGCTAATTACTGCATGAGCAACTGAACTGTATGCTAATCAACTAGTCAAAAATGGTGGAGCTATTCAACACACTATAAAGCAATTGTGTACACTTAGTGTAGCCTTTTGCCTTGTACTCCAAAACCTTCAGGAATGCAGCCACAGAAACTACACAGGAAAGAACAAATGCTAGGAGTTGCTGCTGCTGCTGCTGTTCGGCATGTGTATGTGCAACATGCTCAAGTCTATGCTGTTGCCTGATAGACCTCAGGCAAGGAGGTGAAAGGTATTTAGACCCTGTTTAAGTTTTTTTTTTTCAAAAACATTTTTTATTTTGTTTTCATTATAAACATACGCAAATGTACATCTAACAAATCCAATAAAACAATAACAAAACTCTTTACAATGTTTACATCCATCCATGATAAACAATCATTTTATCCTTGAGAAGTTATCAGTATTTCTTCAAAAGGTTTTCCATTTTTTGCCATACTATTTTTTTTATGAGTAATGTTATGAGTTCTATAACAAATGGTTTGCAGTTCATTTTTACAAACAACTTTTGCTAAATTAATAAAATCTTTAAACATCAAATCTTGTTTACTTCTCGAGTTCAAAGTAATAACTTTTCTGGCAATTGCAAGAATTGACCAGAGTAACTGAATCTGAGCTTTAGGTATTACATTAGGTATGGGAACATTGAATAGGATTAGTTAGTTAGAAATATGACAGTTATTAGACCATAAAGCATTTACAAAATAATTGAAGTATTTCCAGTATTGAACATTTCTGTATTCAATGAACATGTGAACCTAGTTGGCCTCTAGTAATTTATCACATTTCCAACATTTATTTTCACTGTTTTTAAGTGTAAGATTTATTTTATGTGGAGTATAGAAACTCCTATTCATACATTTCCATGTATTCAATCTCCAATATAATGAAGAAGAGCTACCATACATAGAATTCAATAACAATTTTTGGAGTCATCAGATATTTGTTCTCCATTAATCTTTACATAGAAATTCCAAAATTCTGAGTCAAACTTTAGAGTGTCATCTCTTAGTATCTTATAGATAGGTGAGATACTTCATTTTTGATTATCTGTCTTTAAAAGACACCTAATAAAAATTTGAATCAAACTAGGCATAGATTCAGTCTCTAGGTTGATTGATACTCTCATTTTGTTTTCTACAAACTGGCATAATGAGTGTATAAACAACCAACTATCTTGACTATTATCAAAACTACATAAAAGAGAGTTTAATGGTTAAATACTCTTATTTTCAATAAACTGATGCCAGAATATCAAGTTATTTTCCTTTAATTTTTGCAACACATTGATGTTGAAAGAATCTAGGCAATAAGGGGAGTATGCTATAGGGGATATAAGAAATAGAAATTGTTAATGTTGTAATTACAATCAATTATAGTTTTAATGTTATTAAATAGTTGATTAATGTCATAAGAAAAATGATCAAATATCTTATTAAATAAACAAAATTCATGTAAAAGCCAATGAACTCTACTTATTCCATATTGTTCCTTAAACTGATTTTCTCTAGTCCTGACATCAGTTATCTGAATCTCATGTATTGTTTTCTAGACAGATATATAGGTAGGTCTGATCAAATGTAATATTACATTAATTATAACTGATTTGGAATAAAGATCTAAGCTAGGGAATGTTATCCCATTACTGTTCTAAGCTCTAATATGCCATTTATATGGAATCTTAGGTTTTAAGGGGAACCATAAAAATTTAAGTAGCATGGAATCTAATTTTTTAAATAAGTTTTTGGGAGAGGGTAGTATCAATTACTGTATTTAAAACAAGATTTTAGGTAAAATTATCATTGTAATTAAAGAGACCCTATCCTCCATTGTGAAGAACATTTTATTTCATCTTTTGATTAGTTCACTAATGGTGGTTATTAAATGATTGTAGTTTAGTTTAACAGACTCTTTCCATGTACTCTTTATACTGACACCCAGCATCATTCTCCCAATTAAACAGACTATTCTATCTAAGGTTTTGGTTGATCTTTTTGTTAATTAGTAATATTTTGGATTTATTATGATTAAGTTTAAACCCTGAAATTCTTTCAAACTTACTTAAGGTATTTATAACATCTTGCAAAGAACCATCAATATCACCCAAAGTTAACAACATATCATCAGCAAATAATTGTATCTTAGGACAATAGTCCTTATTAATTTGAAAGCCTTTTATATTTTGCTTGTTTCTGATATATGTGGCAAAATGTTCCATTGAAAGAGCAAACAATAATGGTGACAAAGGACATCCTTGTCTAGTTCTCTTGAGGATTTCTAGTGGTGAGGATAGACATGACCCGATTTTCACATAAGCTTGTGCCCCACTATAAATTTTCATTAATAGGTTGATAAAATCTGAGGAGAATTTAAAACCAATCAGAATTCTTTGTAGATAAGACCAACTAATATAATCAAAAGCCGTTTCTATGTCTAGGCTGATCACAGTTAGTTTTTTTTTTGTATTTGCATGCTATGTCTATTAAATATAGTAATTTAATAATGTTATCTTGCATTTTTCTATGAAGAAAGAAACCTGTCTGATCATTATGTATTAGAGTAGGTAATATTTTCTTTATCTTATTAGCTAATACTATCATGAACATTTTATAAACAGTGTTTAGTAATGGAATTGGCCTATATGAATCACAAGATTTGGGGTTCTTACCTTGTTTTAATATGGGGAAGATAATTGAGTATTTTCATAATGGGGGTGTTAAACATTTTTGCTTAACCATAGTAAAGGCACTCATCATTTTCTTTATTATATATTCAGAAAAAATCTTATATAGTTATTATTCCATCCAGTCCTGGAGCTTTATAGCTTTATTATCTTTTTTTTTTTTTTTTTTTTTTGCTCTTTCACTTCCTTTAGTGTTATTTGTTTATTTAATATGTTATTTTGTTGCATTGACACCTTCTTGAATACATGTATTTATTACATTATCTGTCTCCAAAAGTGGTGTGTTATTATTTATATATTTATAGTAGTTTTTGAACACTTCTAATATGCCCATTAAGTTAGCTGTACTCTTAATTGAACCATCACTTTTGTATTTAATCTCAATAAGATTCTGATTGTTTATTTTTTGGAACTTACCACTATTTTATGTAGATAGTTGGGATTTACAGCATAAGATTGTAATTTAAATTTTTCCAGGTTTATGGCTACCTTGTGGATCACAACTTCTAAGTATGTTTGATTTAAGTTAGTAATTTCATTATGTGCTACTTTATTTGGTTTGCATCCATTTTTATCTTGTCTATTTTTTTTTTGTAAGTCTAAAAGTTCTTTGTCCTACTCTCTTCTTTTTTAAGGTACCAAGATTTTATTCTACCATATATATAAACTTTAAAGGTGTCTTATAGTATAGTAGCAGTCACTTCACCATTATCATTTGTTTCCATAAACATGTCTATTTCTTTCATTATCCATTCCCTAAAGCCATTTAACTTAATTATGTGAGCAGGAATTTTCTGCAGAAATCAGAAATCATCTGTATGTGTGTAGTTAATGTAAAGTTTATAGCATTATGGTCTGAAAGTAGATAAGTCATTAAAGAGACCACTATTTTAGAGTATATATTATTTGATACAAAGACCTTATCAATGTTTGTTTGTGTACCAAACCAATATGAATAGTGAGTATAGAATAAGGAATAATGTTCTCTTAGAGCATGTATATCTTTAAGGTTCATCTGGTTTGTAAAGTCATTTAACTTCTTGGCTTGAGATGTTAGTTTTATTTTACCATTTTAGAAGTATCATTGCCTGATAATAGGCAGTTAAAATCTCCTGTTGCTATAATTTCCCCTTTTGCATTTAAAGTAATCAGGTCCAGATATTTGTCAATAGATTTAGTACTTAGTCCTGCTATCCAGTATGTATTAATCAAAGTATAATACTTCCTATTGATTTCCAAAATAACCATGCTTAGCACCCCATCTTTATCTGAAATTGTATGTATAATTCTTGGCATAGTATAAGTATTTTTCCATAGAATAAGAGTGCCCCCTCTCTTTGTCTTAAAACATGAATCAGCCAGAATGGTATAGCCATTGAATGAGTATTTTTGTGGATCTCTTTTTAATAGATGGATTTCTTGTAAAAAGATTATCTGGGCTTTATGCATTTTGATATATTTAAGCAAACCAACTCTTTTGACATTATTGTTTAAACCATTAATATTTAATGATAAACATTTATAAGTTTTTGACTATAATGTGTATGTTATTGCTAAATGAAAGACCTTTCTTTCATGTTGACTTGAAATCTACTGAAAACTTACTTATCATGGATGCATAACATGCATTAAGCACTACTTTCAAAAACCCAAAACTATTTACAAACACATACATGGATCATAAAGTTTCTGGTTTAGTTAAAAACTTAACTAAACCATCCATCCACTACCTCTCCAATACCAAACAACACAAATTATCCAGCTCTGCTTAGAATATAGTATAAAAACAAAAAAGAAAAGCATTATGAAAGCAACTAAAGAAATCTGAATCCATGAACTATACATTAGAATGATAGTGTCCAATATACGTGACGCTATATGAATATGTTACATATGATAATAGCACCTCTAATACGTAGATATGCCAGAAATAAACATCAGATCAAAGTATGTACAAATACTAGAAGCAGAAGGTTAAGAAGATTCTCATTATTTCCAAGACTTTTCAAGAAACATCAGATAATCTAACCATCTTGTCAGTCATCTATCCAACATTTTTCATGTAAGTATCTGTTGAATATATATATATATATATATATATATATATATATATATATATATATATATAAAACACTTCATACAACATAACTATTATATTTTGCAATTATACAAATGTTACCCATATGTATTAACAATATCTATGTTGATGTCTTTCATCAGGAAGGGGAGAGAGAGAGAGAGAGAGAGAGAGAGAGAGAGAGAGAGAAAAGGGGCCTCACAACCCTCTGTTTAGTTACTAAAGGTTTAGTTATATAACATAAGTCTGATGTTACTATGCATAATGAGTTTTCTAATGCAGATCCTAATTCACTTGATGTAATTTAGTTACTAATAGTGTCATTGAGTCTGCAGAATGTATGCATCTATAAAAGAGCATAAGCATTTTCAAAGGAGTTAAACACTTTTATCAGAACTAATTATTTATCATTTGAAGTATCTAATGAAAGATAACAGAATTTCAAGAGAAAATAATTCTAAGTACAACCATTTAACAAGTTCAAAAGGTCAAATGATGTCATCACTGTTTCCTCAAGCTGCAGCTTCATAAACTTATTAAAAAGTATCTAAATAGGCTCATGCACAACAGAAGTTGTCTCTAGTGAAGAAAAAAGTATTTCCATGGGAAATTCAGATATTGAAGCTTTTAGAGTTTATAGAAAGCAAAAAAAGCACTCAAGCTGCGTTGTCAGTGCATGTCATGAATCTCTACAATGAGAACAGTCACACAGACCACCAGTTTCCTCACAGAACATCAACATCATGAAAAAATTAACCCTTTCATATAAAAACAGCTATTTAGAAGTAGCAACAGCTGCCACACATCAGAAATCATATTATAACATTTCAATCATTTACCCACCAGTTAGCCAGGCCAAAGAGAGGAAAAAAAAGGAAACCTAGTGTGTGTGCGTGTGTGTGTGTGTGTGTGTGTGTGTGTGTGTGTGTGTGTGTGTGTGTGTGTATATATATATTTATATATATATATAAACCTATATTTAGCTATCTATAAAACACCATTAATGTGCTCTGTTAATGTTTAAATGTATCTAAACAAAGAGTCTAAAACATCTAGTTAGAAACACTAATGAGAAACACCTTGTTACCCCACCATTGACCCATAGAAAAAAATGCGCTTTGGTATTAAGTCAAATTATACTATGACTGAAGAATTAGAAGACATACATCATGTGTAGTTATTTAAAAGGGAAAAGTATGTAAAGTACTTGTAATGGGGAAAAGTGAGAAAAGGAACATTGGTAACAAAAAAGAATAGGAGGAAAGAAGAGAGAGAGAGAGAGAGAGAGAGAGAAAGAATATTATTTAAATACTTAGTACTATATGTAATTAGAATAAGTAGATGTAGAAAGGAAAAGAGAAAGTTGATAATAAAAATGATTCACATTACCTTACAGCATAGAGACTTTCCAGAATCAAATATATTAATATTCATAAATCAAAGCATTTAAAATTAGAAGGAATTTATTAATTTGTCCTTTAGTTTCTTAGCTGGGTTTGCTCCTTCCTTCATAGACTATCCATTTTTTGTTGCCTGTCTCTTCAAACCCTGGGATGACCATTCCATTTCTTCTGTCTCTGACAGTATTTTCATTCTACTCTTCTTGTAGGGAATCAAAAATCATCACACCTTCTGGCAAGATGATTTTTATTCTTGCAGGAAAAATTATTTGAGCGTTAATATTGTTTTTTTTCAATTACTTAATTAGAGGAACACACTCATTTCTTCTGGATATGACTGTAGAGGTGTAGTCATTATCAAAACAAATAACTTTTCACCCATCTTGATAGGGGAATTAGTCCAAGCTGATATCAGCGCTAAGTCCTTGTCCTACGAGGAAAGACATCTAGCTATTATAGACCTGGGTTTAGATGAACTCAGAGATGTAGCTGGATTTGCCTGGGACCAATGAGCCCTCTCAATTCCAAAAGAGAGGGATTCAGGCATGATTAGTGCTGATGAAAACCACTTATTGAGGAATTGGATCATGTTAGCACCCTCTTCTTTCCCAGGAATTCCATATATTCTTATGTTATTCCTCCTTGATCTACTTTCAAGGTTTTCCAGTATCTCAATCAGCCTGGTGTTTTGTTTTAGAAGAAATTTATTGTGATGTTTATTTTCTGTCACTCTAGTATCTAGGTCAGTTACTGTTTCCTCTAAAGCAAAAATCTGTTCAGATTGCTTTTTTACTATTCCATTTAGAAGTTCCAGTTGTTAACTGCATTCTTGTTTGATAATATCCATTTTGTTTTCGAATTTGTCCATTTTAGTGACAGTTCTTGGATGTTTGTTATTATAAGATGTAGTTCTTTCTTCACTGCACTCTCCTGGTGTGGGTTCTTCGAGTTGCTCATGTTTTTAGTGACAGTTCTTGGATGTTTGTTATTATAAGATGTAGTTCTTTCTTCACTGCACTCTCCTGGTGTGGGTTCTTCACGTTGCTCATGTTTTTAGTGACAGTTCTTGGATGTTTGTTATTATAAGATGTAGTTCTTTCTTCACTGCACTCTCCTGGTGTGGGTTCTTCACGTTGCTCATGTTTTTAGTGACAGTTCTTGGATGTTTGTTATTATAAGATGTAGTTCTTTCTTCACTGCACTCTCCTGGTGTGGGTTCTTCACGTTGCTCATGTTTTTAGTGACAGTTCTTGGATGTTTGTTATTATAAGATGTAGTTCTTTCTTCACTGCACTCTCCTGGTGTGGGTTCTTCACGTTGCTCATGTTTTAGTGACAGTTCTTGGATGTTTGTTATTATAAGATGTAGTTCTTTCTTCACTGCACTCTCCTGGTGTGGGTTCTTCACGTTGCTCATGTTTTTAGTGACAGTTCTTGGATGTTTGTTATTATAAGATGTAGTTCTTTCTTCACTGCACTCTCCTGGTGTGGGTTCTTCACGTTGCTCATGTTTTTAGTGACAGTTCTTGGATGTTTGTTATTATAAGATGTAGTTCTTTCTTCACTGCACTCTCCTGGTGTGGGTTCTTCACGTTGCTCATGTTTTTAGTGACAGTTCTTGGATGTTTGTTATTATAAGATGTAGTTCTTTCTTCACTGCACTCTCCTGGTGAGGGTTCTTTGAGTTGCTCATGTTGAGATCTCCAGTAGAAAAGTTCTTGACAGGAATAATTAAAAAATTCTCTTGACTATGCATTAATTTTTAGAAAATAATAGAGTCTATGTTAATCTAACTTTTAGTATACTTTTAGTTAGATTTTTCTAAAAAATTAAAGTATATTTCCTGTTAGGATATTAAAATCTAAGCAGAGCTATGGATTTCTGATGCTATCAGACTGGCATATTGGCCACAACCCCCATTTAACATTTCATGGTCTGCAAGAGGTGGAAGAGTAGAGCACTACAGGGTGGACAGACACTCTCCAAAATATCTGAAACCTGTCATCCTTACCTAAGAGCAATGGCAAACTGAGGGAAAAACAATACCTTTGGAAACCAAGGTATGTGTAGCACTTAGAATATTAGCTACAGAAGCATTTCAGAGACCCACAGGGCACATGCTGGTGGCATCACCGGCATCAGCATCCATGATCCTACACCAATTACTTGATGCTGTGCTATAGTATGCCAGTGACTCTCTGCAGGATTTCTACCAAGTAGCATACTTTCCTGAAGTCTCAGGTGCCATACAATGCATGCACATTCATATCAAAGCACCACCTGGGGAGCAGGGAAGAGTCTACATCAACAAAAAGGGGGATTCCTTCCACTAACTGTCAGATCATGTGTAATGCTGAGTGAATCATCCTGAATGCATGTGCTGGCAACCCTGGCAGTTATCATGACTCCCATATCTGGCACAACTCACAGCTCTAGCAAAGGTTTCTCAGGGATGATATCCCACAAGGCCATTTATGGGGATGTTGAGATGCAGTCAAACCATGGCTGAAGACTCTCATCAGAAATCCACAGACACACACATGGAGCAATGCTATAATGATGTACATTTTCAAAATAGAAATATCATTGAGCGTGTGTTTGGGCTGCTGCAGACACAGTTTCAGTGCCTAGATACATCAGGGGGTGCTCTGCAGTATGATCACAGTACTTGTGCTAAAACTATCCCAGTCTGTGTTATGCTACACAATATCTTCCTGCAGAATCTGCTGCAACAAGAACACTAAGGGTTAAAAACAAACATTCTATCACCACTGGCAAGGTCACCACATCTAAACACAGGTGAGGAGTCAGAGGGTGAGCTCCCAGCTACTGTGGGTGTAGGTAGTTGTAGGCATAGACTATATGGCCTCGCCCTGGCCAAGAAGCAATGGATAACAACCAGCTGACCACCTAAGGGTACAACTTTCATCCTATGCACATACATACAATAAAATTGATGTCAGGCAATGCTCACAGTCTTTAATAATCATGTAATGGCTGTGTACTGCTAGCATCAGACAGAGTCAGCTCCATATGACAACGTTTGTAACTGCAAAACTATCATGCTAAGTGATGAACTTGTAAAAGAACAAGAATGAATGACAGATATTTGTATACTATTCCTTACAAATGTACCTAAGTAACATGTGCATGCACTGTCCAGCAATGATTCCATATGTGACATGACTGACTTATGTATATATATTTATGCAGTTTATCAGCTAACATGACTTATGCAACTGAAATACCTAGTATAGAAAAATCATTCCAAACTCTTCTTATACCAACATTTTCACAAGTGGAGCAATACGCATGACTGTGATATCACTGTTTTCAAGGCAGGAATCACAACACTTAGATGTTGTAAGAAATCTAAAAGGAATTCCAAAATACATCACCAATACATATCCTAAGCACTCATTTAGCTGTCAGTCATGTGCATCAGACAGTATACATATGTAACCCTGAATCCAAAAGATACAAACAAGGTGATGGCACAGTTATCATTATTTGTTCATGGTGTTGGGTGACAGTGGCAGCCGCAGGAGGCCAAGACTGACACCAAAGTAGTGAGTGAGCATGTGTAAGAAACACAGGCAGGCAGAAATGTAGATAATATGAAATGGCCATTAAGAAAGAATGACTTTCAACCCTCATTAATTTCTCATGTAGCTGCTGTGTGTGGGTGTCTGTATGGGCACTCAATGGGAAATGTGTGTGTGAGTGTATGCATGAAGACAGCCAATCTCTGTGCTACCATTATGTCCTGGCATTTTGGACAAGTGTGAGCCATGCATGGCAGAGGTATCGGTTAATCATCGTTGTCTCTGACTGTGAGAACTGGCTTTGCCAAGAATTGCACTGGCATGTCCATTCCCCATGGTCAGATGTGGTGGTGCTACCTGCATGTGACCAATGTCTGCTGGACAAGCTCTTCTCATGACTACACCCAGGTTCACAACCCAGTGGCCTATCTGGTCTGGGTGATGGAGCAGCTGAAGTAGTACCACTATGGGAGTGGGATTAGGCACAGCCACATTGGCTAACACCAGATGATGTTATGAGCCTACAGCCACATGGATGCTGTCCCCTTCCCAACAGATGTTCCATCATAGATACTGCCCATTCCATTGTGGAAGCTATCCAATTCACTGAATCAGCCACACGGTGGAGGCAGTCATGTGTGTCAGCTTGTGCACATCTAGAACCCTAAGCATGTCCTCAGAAGCCCTAGTAGAACATGCCTGTGTCTTCACAATGGCCCTAAACATTTTTCAAAGTGACATGTAATGACACACCAGCATTAGGTGGAGGGCAGAGAACAGGCCTTCTCCAGTCACCTCCACCAAACCCCTGCATGGCACCTCGCCCACACTCTGGTTGAGGTTAGAGTCAATTGACACTAAAACCACAGAAACCACAGCACTCAATTGTGTCACCCTCAGCCTATCCACTACCTGAGGGCTCAGTGGAATGGTAAATGTAGACATATTGACTGTGTGTGAAGGAAATCCATAGTATGTGTGAGTCACTACCTCAGTGTCAGATTCAAACTCTGCACTCCCCAACTGTGCCTCTGTTTGGCCACCATCATCATCAGAGCCTACCAATACTCTGACATCAGGTGGTAGGAGTGATAATAAGTAACAAACACAGGAATGAAATTACTACTTCCCTAACTATTAAACAAAATATCTGATCAAAAAGTAACACTATTTGCACAGGTTGCAGATGCTACAGCAATACAGACACTCATTACACACTTCTCACACGTACAGATAATAAATATCTAAAGAGTGCTTGGTAAGAACAAATCAAAACATTTGCTTGCCATGTGTAGACATCTCAACACTTTGCAGGGAGGATGGTCTTGGAAGCAAAGAAGCAATGAAAAGATGTCAATTAATCATCACAATGGGAATAACACAAGATTAGTTAATACACAATTGACTATATGCCCTGTTAGAAACAGCTCTAACTGAAGCTTGTCTGAGCCATCCTCCCACACCTGTATCTACTGAACAACTCTCTTGTATAACTGTATGACTTATCAATAGGCACAGATAGAGAAAACATGTATCACAAGCAGTAGCAGCCCAGTTATTCTTTAGTCTACAAGCCAATATAATGTTGCCATATGTAAACTTACCTGGAATTTGCTCCTGGAACACACTTGGCCTCCCAGCCACATCAGCACCAACATCAACTTCATGGTGCGCAGGATCCCCTGACCTGTCAGGATCCCTGACAGTGGACAAGAACTTCTCATTTGGTGTCAGAAGTGGCCTGGTAAAAGGATCCCTTCAAAGCCAACTGTTCTTGGGCAACTGCAGCCGCCCTCTTCCATGCCATTGAAATCATATCAGTGGCCTGAGGCCGCACCTGATTATAATCATGGCCATTACAACCAACTGCGTTTACATTGGTAACTAAATGTTTCCTTTCTGGTACCCATATCCCCCAGCCTCTCTCACATAGGAAGGCTCCATACTGCTTCATAGCTTGGATGATTACCTAATTTTTACCATCATTAAAAGGGAGTTTTAGTGGATTTAAAGGCTTGGGTGCCTTAATCCTATATGACATAAAACAGGGGAGGACAAAACACATTAATATCACATAAGTAATGTATTTGTTCACTAAAATAATCAGGCTATGTACCCTTTGTCAACATAAAGCACTTGAAATATACCTTTCATTTAGTACAACAGAATAGGACGTGGTTCCCCCACCTCCACCTCCAACATAAATGAAGGATAGTACAATCCAGTGAATACCACATAAGTAATGCTATATTTTTTCAACAAAATTATCAGGCTCTGTATACATTTTTAACAGAAAATAATTTGAAACACACCTCTCATTTAGGACAGCAGAATGGTAGGTGCCCCCCCCCCACACACACACACACACACACACACACACACACACACACACACACACACACACACACACACATAGAGACACACAAACAAAGGTTTGTACAAACCAAGGAATACCACATAAGTAATGTTATATGTTTTCAATAAAATTATCAGGCTTTCTACACATTTTCAGTGGACATGCACTTGGAATGCAGTTTTCATTTAGGGCAACAGAATAATAGGTTGTACTCCCACACACTTCAAACAAAATGTAAGGGTCTGTAGAAGCACCCATTCTTTCAACATTCATAAAGTGAAGACTGAAAAGTAATCTCAGTGATTAGTGAATAACAATTATCATTGCTAAATTGTAAAGAAGTAAATTTATGAATGACAGTCAATTTTCAGTGTGCCCACAGTTCCTGGGAAGGTTGTCCTGGGCCATCTGAGAAGCATACCACCAGTGTCAGCAACACATACTTTACATTTCTTTCCAAACCATATGAAATTACAAAAGCAAATGTTAAGAACATAGTTGTACTGAAAATATAGCCTGTCTATCTCACAAATGTAAAACCCTGCAAAAACTGCCTATGTCAGCAGTGAAGTACAAGAAGTGCATACAAATCAACCTTCATGCTTCTGTGATGCTCATGCCCTGGTCCAGTAATCAAGGAGCCTCAATACTCACCACTGAGGGGCATCTCATATACGAGGAAAGGATAACAAATACACACAGTAAAGTGCAATTTCCCTTAAGAGCACACAGAGATTACAGTCAGTCCGGGGCTGGTTGCTCCTTTGCTCTGCTGGTCCCCAATAAGACTCTCCACTGGCACAGCTATAGGGTCCAGATCTCAGCCTAGTCTGAAGCTAAAACCTCCAGCACCCTCTCTGTCCAACCAGTGCTTCGTGTCCCTGCCCAAGTAGCTGACACACACGCACACAAACACACTTTGAGAAGAGTTTATGCAACCACACAGACACTCCTGGGGAGGGCTTTCACAGGTTCTCCAGCTCTGCCCCCTTTTTCCCAGAGTAGACAGTAGTACCAGCTGCCACCACCCAGTAATATTTATCAGCTACTCAAAGGCCCTTAAAAGTTTGTCCAATTATTACTGTGCAATATTATTATCCAATTGGCAGTATAGCCTAAGGCTAAAGCTATTGAAGTGGCTTTGTACAATTTTACCAACGGTATGCAAGTACTCTAAAAAGCTTAAATTATCTCTACAAAAACAGCCACAGTTGAAAGGGTTTAAAAATATTTGCTAGCAAATAGTCAAAACACAAGACAATACTTTTACTACACAGTGCTATTCAAGAGTTCAGAAACACTTAGAATAATTTAGTAGTACAGTTCTGACATCACAGAAAAACACTTAGTCTAATCTTTCTAGTCTCTAGCTATTTTTAAGAGAAAACACAAGTCTAAAATAAACTTACATATAGAGCAAGACAGTGCTGGTGAGTTGGATGGTCAAGACAAAAATGCTTAATGCTCTCTGATTCGCTCTGCTTTTAAAATCACATTCCTGCTTCACATTACATCATTCATCACACTTCCCTTGGTTTCCTGGCTAACAGAAATGACATTTACATTCTTCACCTCTGGGCAGAAACCAGAGCAATAAAGGACATTTATGCAAACAAATTCTGGCCATTAACTCTGGCCTTAAAACAATAGGCATGATGCCTCACTCTAGACTGATGTTTTAACATCAAAGGGTCACAACATGTTTTACTTGGTCAGTCGAGTGCACTGTTGATACATTTTTGGTTCCAGTTTCACATGTAACACTATTTTTACCATTTAAGACAACAAGCCTGTGGTTTACATTAACATTTACAGATGACAAAATTATCTACAAAATTCTATCTGGCTATGCTGGCAGCCTTCACCTATCTTCGCCCACTCTTCACATATCCCCCCCCCCCCAGGAGAACTCAAACTAGTTTTTCAAGTGACCCTTGAGAAACGTTGCTTGAGGGAGTTAGGTCTGTCTGAGTATACCTTACCCCATTCCCTATCTTGAGAACCCATCTGCAATGGCATTGCTAATCCCACTGTGGTGCTGCATGGACATATATGCTTGCAACCACAGGCTCCATCTAAGCAACTTGGCATTTTGCTGGCTGGCTCTGTTTAACCATGTTAGGGGGATGTGATCTATCATAACAGTGAATTTCCTTCCATACAGATAAGGCTGAAGTTTCTGCAGTGGCCACACTTTGGCTAGACATTCCTTTTCTACAGCAGCATAGCATTCCTCCCTGGGTTGGAGCATATGACTGAGATAAACCACTGGGTGCTCTTCCCCTCTGATGAAATCTGGCTAAGTACAGCCCCCACCCTATGGTTTGAAGCATCCACCTGCACAACAAATTCTTTGCTGTAATCTGGACTGGCTAACACAGGGGGTCCTCCAAAGCTTCTTTAAGCTTTTGGAATACCTGCTCACATGCTGGGGTCCACACTACCTTATCTGGGCTGTTCTTCCTTGTCAGGTCTGTGAGGGGAGCAGCTATGGGACTATAACTGGGGACAAACTTTCTGTACTACCCTGCTATCCCTAAAAATGCCCTCACCTGCTTTTTAGCAATAGGTGCAGGCCATGCCTGAATGGCTTCCACTTTGGCAGGTTCTGGCCTTATCTTACCACTCCCCACTCTATGCCCTAGGTAGGAGACATCTGCCATACCCACCTGACATTTGCTCAGCTTAATGGTCAACCCTGCCCTCTCTAGTCTGCCCAGCACCTCCCTGACATGTTGAAGGTGCTCTTGCCAGGAATGGCTGTAGATAGCAATATCATCTAGGTAAGCAAGGGCAAACCCCCCTGCTCCTGCTAGGATATGATCTACCAGCCTTTGGAAAGTTGCTGGGGCATTATTCATCCCAAAGGGCATCTTGGTGAACTCATGCAAGCCAAAAGGAGTCACAAAGGCTGACTTCTCTCTAGCACTGGGAGTCAAGGGCACCTGCCAATAACCCTTGGTAAGATCAATGGTTGTAAGATACTTAGCCCCACCCAGCTGCTCTAGGGCCTCATCTGTCATAGATATGAGGTAAGCATCTGACTCTGTGTGACTATTTAATTTCATTTAGTCCACACAGAACCTGGTACTGCCATCCTTCTTTGGCACCAGCACCACTGGGGAGGCCAAGGGACTGTTGGACTCTTGAATCACCCCTAGTTCCAACATCTCCTGCACCTCCTCCCTCAGAGTCTGTTTGACTTTCTCAGGCACTCTATAAGAGACCTGCCTAATATGCCTTTGGGGTCCTATATCCTGCAATCCAAATTGTAGCTATTGTAGTAATCACCCACCATGCCCCAGGATTCCCACTCCTCTTTTCTTGATGTACTGGAAAATATTAGGGTTCAACCAAACACTCTAATAATGGGCGATTTCAACTACCCCACCATTAACTGGGAAAACTACTCATGTACCAACTCCTTCACTCAATGCTTTCTGGAATTCATAAACTCCAATGCCCTGGATCAACTTATCCACACCCCCACCAGGGATAACAATATCCTAGATCTAGTCATTACCAATATGAGTGACTGGTGTTCCACACCTGAAGTCAACGCCTCATTGGACAGATCCAACCATAAGCTAATTACCCAAGATATCCACATCCTGCCTCCACCCCCCATTAAGGAAACCATGGTAAAACATCTCTCCAAAGCCAACTTCATGCTTCTTAAGACAGAAGGGGTGAACTTCATGACACCCATGCAGATGGGCAATACAGTTACGACTACTGAATCCTACACAATTGCACTTTATAAGCACTTACATGAGTGCATAGATCGTCCTATCCCAAACAGAACCAAGACGCTATCTTCCAAAAAAAGGAAGCCAATCTGGTGGTCCCCTGCCATAAACAAACTGTACAACAGAAGGAAGAAACTCTTGCAAAAGAGAGTAAAATCCCACGAGTGGAGGAGCTCCCTGGTCAGCCTCAGTAAGAAGCTACGATCCCTGATAAATTCCTCCAAAGCTAGTTATGAAAACAAAATTGCCACTGATTCTAAAGACAACCACAAAGCATTCTATAGCTATGTCAAGAATTTCAATGGCAACACTCAGATCTGCTCTGAGTTACAGCACAATGGCACTAAATATACAGACCCAACTGATATTGCCAACATCCTGGCAGATAGGTTCAGTGCTAACTTTACCCCCCTCTCACCCCCTAAAGAGCCCATCTCTATACCGGAAGAATGCAAAGTTCCTGTAATCACGGCTGCACAGGTAAAAATAACACTCTCCAAAGTCAAGAACACAGCATCCATGGGACCAGACAACATCCCAGGCTGCATTCTACATGAACTACAGAACAAACTGGCACCCCACCTAAGTACCATGTTCAATCATAGCCTCACCTCAGGCTTTGTGCTGCTGAATGGCGCACAGCAATGGTTATCCCACTCCACAAGGGGGGAGCCACCACAGACCCTGGGAACTACCACCCCATTAGCCTGATGAGCCTTGTCTGCAAGGCCATGGAACGTGTCATCATGGAACTTATAAACAAAGACATTGGTAATCTCCAAACTCTGGATCCCACCCAGTTCGGGTTTGTAAAAGGCAGATCATGTCTCCTAAACCTGATAGACTTCTTTGAAGGAGTCACCAAAGCCGTAGACAAGGATAAGGAGGTTCACACAACCTATCTAGATTTTGTCAAGGCTTTCAACACCATCCCCCACTCTGCAATTATAAGTAAACTCACTAAACTATGTATAAATCCCTATGTCACAAGATGGGTTGCCAACTGGCTCACTGACAGAACCCACACTGTGAAAGTAGCAGACTCCAAATCCGACTTCAGACCAGTGACAAGTGGAGCACCACAGGGTTCAGTCCTGGGTCCTCTCCTGTTTGGTATCTACTTCTCTGAAGTACAGGCTAACACAGAAGGTCTTTGGCTAATGAAGTTCACAGATGACTGCAAACTAGGATCCATAATCGAAACTCCTAACGATGTGGACATCCTACAAAAGTGCCTCACTGAGACAGATGCCTGGTGTCAAAGCCATGGCCTCAAGCTCAATGCCAAAAAGTGCATTGTCATCCCCTTTGGTAAAAACTTTGTACCCATGAACTACAACATAGGCAGTAGTATACTTAACACAGAAAGTGTGATAAGAGATCTTGGGACACAGGTGGACAGTAGTCTCTCCTTTGATAATCACATAGCCACAGTAGTCAGGAAATCTTTCTATGTGGCACACCTCATCACAAAAGGTTTCTCATCCAGAAAAAAAGAGGTCATTGTTCCCCTCTACTCATCACTCATTAGACCCATTATACAGTATAACGCCCCTTTTGGTGTGTACCTCACAAGTCATCTACAACAACAGGAAAGGCCACAGAAATACCTCACAAAGAGGATTACCGGCCTCAAACAGATACCCTACACAGACCATCTCAAAAAACTCCAGCTTTACTCCGTCGCATATCACCTTCTCAGAGGTGAACTTTGACTAACATACAGAGCTATGTCAAACCCAGAGCTGTTGGACATGCTCCACTTAAAGAAATTCCAATCCACCTGAGCTACATGCTCTAGGGACCTAAACCTTGTCACCACAATAAACAGAAAATGCAGGAGGGATAGATTCCTGTCCCCAAGACTTCCCATACTCTGGAATAAACTACCTATCTATATCAAACAGAGCTCCTCATTAGCACTCTTCAAGAAAAATCTTGATGATTGGATGGGAAATAGGAAATTCACCACAGGGATCACCTCTGCGGCTCTGCTTGACAATGGCACAGGAAAATAATTTTCTTGGGTGGCAAAAGCCAGGGTACCTTTTTGGCTGGGCTTGTATAGGCCCCAGGGCCGATAGCCTAGTGCCTACCTATGAACCTATGAACCTATATCCACCTGGTGCTGCCTCAGGTGGGTGCACCCTGGTTTCCCAGTGAATATGTCCCCTAATTCCTGCAACACTGCTCAGATTTCTCGAACCTGGGTAGGAGATTGTTGCTGGGACATTGCTACCCCTTCCACTGAGGTGTCAGCCCGAGACTCACTGAGGAGATCAGTCACCAGATCTCCCTCAGACTCCTCCTGCAATCCACTGCAAATGCTCAGCACCAGGGCTTCCCTATCATTGTAAGGATTCATCATGTTAAAATGGTACAATTTGTGCCCCTTCCTTCTGCCTAGCACTTCCACCATGTAGTTAATATCACTTACCTTTCTTACCACCTTGCAGGGTCCCTCCCAAGCTGCTTGCAGCTTGTTGTGTCTGATAGGAATGAGAACCATTACCTGATGACCTACAGCATACTCTCTAGCTCGAGCATTCCTGTCATACCACACCTTTTTCTGTTGTTGGGCTTCTGCCAGGTTCTCCTGGGCCAAGCCCATGAGTTCCCTCAGATTTGTCCTGAGGTTTAGGACGTATGCCACAACAGACTCCTTGTGAGACTCGCACTCACCTTACCACTCATGTCAAATTAAATCTAGAGGTTCTTTCACCCTATGCCCATACAGCAACTCAAAGGGTGAAAAACCTGTGCATTCCTGGGGAACCTCTCTGTAAGCAAACAACAGATGGGGCAAATATTTGTCCCACTCCCTCTTAAACTGATCTGCAAATGCCCATAGCATGGACTTGATTGTAGAGTTTAACTTCTCAACAAGACCATTAGTCTGGGGATGGTAGGGGGTGATCTTCATGTGGTTCACCCCACAGGACTTCCACAGACAAGCCAGCAGGTCTGACATGAAATTGACACCTCTGTCAGTCAGTATTTCCTTTGGGAAACCTACCCTGCTGAAAAATCTCAAACAATGCATTTGCCACCTTGTCTGCCTCAATGTAGGACAAATCCACTGCCTCAGGGTATCATGTAGCGTATGTCACTACCACTAGGATATACTTTTTCCCTGTGGAATTTGGGGTACTCAGAGGACCCACAATATCCATAGCTATCCTCTGAAATGGCTCCTCAATCACAGGCAAAGGTATCAAAGGAGATCTTACCTTGTCTCCTGCCTTGCCTACCATTTGGAAATGCTCAAAGGCCCTGCAGTACCCTGTTACATCTCAGGAGATTCTAGGCCAATAGAAGTTCTGCATAATACACCTCTTTGTACATTTTATGCCCATGTGACCTGCAATGGGAATATCATGGGCTATGGCTAGTAGTGCCAGACAGTAGGCTCTAGGCACTACCAACTGCTGTACTCTTTCACCTTCTAGCCCTCCTTCAGGGGTCCACTCTCCGTATGGTAACCCTTTGTCCTAGTATACAGATTACCCCTTTCCTTGAGAATCAGGTGCCTCCCTAGCTACCGGTCTCAGGCCTTGCAATGTAGGGTCTGAGAGCTGAGCCTGTCTCAACTCTCTCCTTGTACCCCTTCCCAGCTCCCCTTCCGCAGGAAGTCTGGCATCCTCTGACAGTGGTGATTCACTGTCAGCCTGGGTACTATTTCTCACCTCTACCTTTGCAGTCACTCTGTCCAAGGGACTTTCAGTACCCCTAAGCAGCTGTGGCTCATCTTCAGTCTCACTGCTACAGTGTAGGTCCCTCCCTGAAGTAACCACCTCACTAGTCCTGGCTGCAAGTTTACAGTCTTTCTGGGTCTCCCAGAGGCTACTAGACTTACCTGCTTGTCTCCAAGCCTGACTGTGTGTAACTGCACACGCTCAGGGTACTGCACTATCAAAATCATTCCCTATCAGGAGGACATCTGCAGGTATGTCCTCAAACACACCTACTTGTTGGCTTCCTTCTCTGCCCTCCCAGTCAAGGTGAACCCTAGCCAAAGGTATTTGGAATGGGATTCCTCCTTAAGCCCTGACTGGAGTAGACTGCCCAGGCAAGTAGTGCTCTTCTGTAACTATTACAGGCTTTACAATGGTTATATCAGAGGATGTGTCTCTCTTTGCAATGGCCTCTTTGCCATTCACCACAATAGGATATAACCTCTAGGGGTAGTTTGTACCCCTCTTGTCCCAAGATAACCTATTATTGGCATTTTGTCTTTTCCACTCACTGGGTCCTTCACCTTTTGTTCCCCACCTTGCCTCTGTGGATACCTGTATGCAACATGGCCCCACTGGTTGCATTCAAAACATTTAAGCCTAGCTCCTGGATGTGTACCTGGACTAGTGTCTTCTCCTGCTACTGGCAGATTCTGTTGGGGCAGTCTGTGCTGCTCACCATGGGTTCCTTTAAACCCATGAGCAGTATTTGGGGTCCCTTTCCTGTGCAGGGCTGCCCTGCTTGCCAGGTATAGGTCTCCCTTCTTCCCCAACTCATCTGAAGTGGCACATTGTCTATCAGCTAACCATATACTCATGTCCTCAGGCAAAGTGCTTATTCCCTCACCAAAAGGTCTGCCAGCCCTTCAAAACTGGTGACCTGTGATCCACTCACCCACCTATGAAAATAAGAGCTCAGTTCAGCAACATATTCATGCACACTTTCATCTGTCTTGCGTCTATGCTCACAAAACTTTTTCCTATAACTTTCAGGTGTTAGCTTATACAATTCTAACAAGTGATTTTTAACAGCAGTATAAACAAAACATGCAATGTCAGACATTTTTAACAAAACAGTTACAGTTTTACCATGGAGTAAGGGGGTCAGGAACCGTACCCAGCCTTTGGTCAACCCCATACTGTTTGCATACCCTCTCAAACATATGAATGAAACTATCAAAAGTATCCCCATCTTTAAAGTGCAGAAGAAATTTACTGACCTTTTTTGCTTCTGGGGTCCAGTTACTCCCTTACCCATTACCTCCATGACTCTGGCAAAGAGTCAGCATCTCCTTCTAATGCTGCCTCTGCCTCTCCTTTTCCTCAGCTTCCAGGCGTAGCAGTTTCTCATTCTCCTCAGCCTGTAAACATTGCAGTTTCTCCTTGTCCTCACTCTCTAAACGCCTTACTCTCTCAGCTGCTTCTAGTTCCAAATGCCTGGCCTCCAATTCAAGTCTCTAGCTCCAGATGGATTTTTAAGTCCTCAGTAGAAAGCAAAATCAGATAAGGAACGCTGTGGCTTGAAAATGAAAGTAAAAGTTCAGTAATCCACTAAGCACTGTACACTCTACCATAAAGTAGATACTCCAGCTTAATATAACAGAACGTTCTATAATCAGTGAGCGCTTTCACCCCAATAGGGCTTCATCAGACTGTACAAAGAGCAAGCAAATAGCACAGCCTTATATATCCAGGGTTAATTAACCAATTAAAATGTTAATTGAACGTAATGAGTGTACAGTGCTTAGTGGATTACTGAACTTTTACTTTCATTTTCAAGCCACAGCGTTCCTTATCTGATTTTGGTTTACTTGGTTATATTTCTTGGAACGCTGCTCTTCTTGTGGGTTTTTTCGTTGTTTGAGATCCTCTGTAGAAAGGTTCAGCTGTCCATTCTCCGAGGGTATTATATCTCCACTGCCAGTCTGATAGTCCTCCCGGTTGCTATTTTCTGATGCAGCTGTAACCAAGGCTGCAATCAGGTGTACCTTAATCAGTTTTCCATGCACCAGTCCCCTAGCCTGGCACATCTCCGCCAGGTGGCTCCTTGTCAGCTTTCCATACTCCTCTGCTGACATGCTGCCTGCTCACCCTGATTAACTAAGTTAACAAAAGAAATAAAACAATTGTGATCTGAACTCTGAGTATTCACAGCGTGTCTGATTTAGAGTGCAAAACACCTTCAGAGCTCACTATACACCAGCTACAGGAATTCACTCTACCCACACCACTACAAGCCAATTAGTACTTGCCAACCAATTAATATGTGGTGTGGATATTCGACCACTGCCAAACAATTACCATGTGACACCCGTGCTCTGGCCCAGCAATCAAGGAGCCTGAATCCTCACCACTAACACCAGTGAGGGGCATCTCATATAGGAGGAAAGGATAACAAATACACACAGTAAAGTGCAATGTCTCTTAAGAGCACACAGAGATCACAGTCAGTCCAGGGCTTGTTGCTCCCTTGCTCCCCAGGTCCCCAATAAGACTCCCCACTGGTACAGCTATAGGGTCCAGATCTCAGTCTAGTTTGAAGCTAAATCCTGCAGCACCCTCTCTGTCCAACCAGTGCTTTGTGTCCCTGCCCAAGTAGCTGACACACACACACACACACACACACACACACACACACACACACACACACACACACACACACACACAGACACGCACACACACACACACACACACACACACACACACATACAAACACACACACACACACACACACACACACACACACACACACACACACATACACACACACACACACACATACACACACTTTGAGAAGAGTTTATGTAACCACACAGACACTCCTGGGGAAGGTTGGCACAGGTTCTCCAGCTCTGCAATTTTTTTCCCAGAGTATACAATAGTACCAGCTGCCACCACCCACTAATATTTATCAGCTACTCAAAGGACCTTAAAAGTTTGTCTAATTATTACAGTGCAATATTATTATCCAATTGATAGTATAGCCCAGGGCTAAAGCTATTGAAGTTGCTTTGTACAATTTTATCAAAGGTATGTAAAGGTTAAATTATCTGTACAAAAACAGCCACAGTTGAAAGGGTTCAAAATATTTAATAACAAATAGTCAAAACACAGGACAATACGTTTTATTACACAGTGCTATTCAAGAGTTCAGAGACAACAGAGAAATACTTAAAATAATTCAGTAGTACAGTTTTTATATCACAGAAAACACTTAGTCTAATCTTTCTAGTTTCTAGCTATTTCTAAGAGAAAACACAAGTCTAAGATAAACTTACATATAGAGCATGGTGAGTTGGATGGTCAAGACAAAAATGCTTAATGCTCTCTGATTCTCTCTGTTTTTAAAATCACATTCATGTTTCACATTATATCATTCTTCACACTTCCCTGGGTTCCCAGGCTAAAAGAAACTACAGTTACATTCTTCACCTCTGGGCAGAAACCAGGGCAATAAAGAACATTTATGCATGCAAATTCTAGCCATGAACTCTGGCCTTAAAACAATAGGCAGGATGCCTCAGTCTAGACTTACTGACTCTGAGTTTTAACATCAAAGGGTCACAACATGCTTTTTCTGGTCAGTAGAGTGCAGTGCTGATACATTTTTTTCCAGTTCCACATGTAACCCAATTTTTACCATTTAAGACAACAAGCCTGTGGTTTACATTAATATTTAAAGATGGCAGAATTATCTACAAAATTCTATCTGGCTAGGCTGGCAGCCTTCACCTATCTTCACCCAATCTTCACAGCTTCTACTGGCTATATAAATACATTTGTAAAAGTTTACAAAATCTAAAATGTCCTTGAATAATACAAGCATACCTTAGCAAAATAAGGGCTTCTCTGTAGAGAAATCCCCTTCAAAGAAATACCAATATTTTTTTTGTCTGAATATAGAAGTCTCCTCACCCTCAAGTTCCCTAATTACACAGTTACCTTTTCACAGTGTAGAGTCAGTCCTCTGAATACTGTGAAGATGCAAATGAAGTGTGATTTGATTAGAATTCTGAATGCCAAACGTTTGACTTTATGTAGCAGAAGTAAACATAGAGTAGCCTCTACTCCATTGTTAGGTGCTAAAGGCTTGCAGCTGTGAAAGATTAGTGTGAGTAAGAGAAAGCACAACAGCAATTCAGACACCCTTCTTTGCAGTGGATGTGTCAGTAAGGTTACACTTACAAAGTATGTAGCTAACTTCAGTGAACTTTAAATAAAACAAAACACCCCACATGTATATTTTTTTCTCCATAATGGCAAAAGTCTCTTGCCTTTGATGAAAACTGTTATTCACTGTTATATATTTTTATTACACTTAGAAAGCAAAATGATAGAAAATGCACTATAGACTGCATGTCTGATAATAAAGCAGAGATAAGGGAAGAATGAACAGAATAGAAAAAGAAGACAGAGCTGCATTTCTGCAAACATATTCATAAATGCTTGTGTGATTGCTCATTGCACTAAATATGTTAGCCACACATGTCCAACCAGCTGAGAATGTCCAACTGTATGAACTTTTAATACTGGATTTGAAATGTGATTTTTTTGTATGCACATGATTTGATTGCTGTTGCAAAGCTGTATTTGTGGCAAAGAAAGATAACCTACTCCAAATGTGTTTTATAAGTAGTGCATTAGTCTGATGGTTCAAATCCAGAGCTAATTGTTTAACCATTGTTTCACTTTTTGTATCTTTTCTGCTTTTTTTTTCTTCTTTTTTTTTGGCTTCAACATTTGTGCAGCACATGGTTGGTCTATATTAGAATGCCAAAATCTCACTTATGTGAATCCCAAAAGGTAGACACATACACAGTGAACTTTAAGAACACCGAACGTCCTTAAGCACGAAATTAAAAATATCGAATTGCCATAGTTGGCCAACCCCACCTCCCTCTACGTACTGCCTACCCAAACAAAATAAATATGAATGTATTACTATATATGCACTTACCTTAACCCACACCCTAACCCTAAGGTCAGTAACTATTGCACATATACGTTAGGGAGCTATATGGGATAAGGGAATCTCCTACTGACGTTTTACCTCACTAAAAATGGTGTGGACAAGTATGGCGATTCTGTATTTTGAATTTTGTGCTTAAGGACGTTCGGTGTTCATGTGGTTCACTGTTTATGTGTCGGTCTTTCGGGATTCGCGTAAGTGAGGTTTCATCATTCTAATATAGACACATGGCTTAGTGCAAACATGGATAACTGTCTAAAAACTGAAAATTTAATGTCTGTTGCCCTATTAAGCACAAACATGCTTAGCAGCATTGTGCGGCAGTCAGCAACATGGATGGTAATGACTGTAGAAATTAAACCTGTTACCTAACTGTGTAACACAAGGTGAAAATACATTGAGCTAAACAAGAGATAATATGTGTAAAGTGGGGTTGCAGCCCCACAGTGGTTATTTTTACTGAGGAATGATGATAATGAGCATTTATACATGTAATATATGTGCACTGTTTGCCTTTTACATTTGCACATTGCCTACCTTTACGCAAACAGGGTTCTGTACTTAAAGAAAATAGTGAAAAAATTAATTTGATTTGCCTCTTACATGCATACAGGCAAAGCAGAGATGCATGGCTGTCAGCACTCGTGACAATACTGAGTGTGGAAAATGCACATGTTGCCTAGCTTTCCCTTTGGCACCAGGTGAGCAATAAGTTCATGGTCAGAACATAGGTGAGCCAGGGATCCAGCACAATCCACTTTTTTGTTAGGGTGTCCATTTTAACTTTTCATAAAACTATGATCGTAAAGGTAATACTACATACCAGAAGCTATGTATAGCAGGTTGATTGAGCATAGGCATACTTGTGTAGGCATCATATGTATTATGTGGGTAAATGGTTTATCA
Source organism: Protopterus annectens (assembly GCF_019279795.1). NCBI lineage: Eukaryota > Metazoa > Chordata > Ceratodontiformes > Protopteridae > Protopterus > Protopterus annectens. The sequence continues at coordinate 786,674,664 of NC_056732.1, read as the reverse complement.
TGGCAATGATGATTATATAAAAAAATGCAGTTTCATATCTGTGATGGACACAGTAATTTACTGACAATCATCTAAAATCTTCCCATAGCACAGGTATAACTGTGGAACAGAATGTTAAGTGAGGTACGTACCAAAAATCACAAATCTATTACTAAAGTAATACAAGTCTATCCATTTCCAGTACATTGTTAGACATTATTCTTGCATCACAGATGAGAATGCATAAGTCAGGACCTTGTAATGTCAGACGCATGCAGTCTTAATGGAAGTATAGCAGCAGTTCCTCTTTAAACTGTATGTCTGTGATGACCATGATTTCCAAACCCTGCTGTGACAATGATGAAAAATCACCTATGTGGAAATGTATGCATTCTGTTTTTTAATTAGGTTTGAACCACACATTGTACAAATTACTTTTGACACTGTGTAAGTCCCCTGCAAATATGTGGCAAGCCATCCAATTGATTCCTCCAAGGTCATTTAACATTTCAGTGTTGACCATTGGACAAAGTGTGACCAGGTATAGCAGCACACATGCCATAAATCAATACCAAATGTCACATTATCCTTGCTGTTTTATAGCTTCCCTTCTTTGTTTGACAATGTTTTTCTCTTTGCTTACCATTACGTAAACATAGTTGACATGATTGTACATATTTCTGAACTGGTTATAAAATTCGATATCACAAATTGGTGTGAAAACACCTGTACTATTGTTGGAGGACCTTTGCAGACATGGTGGGAGATGAGAAGGATGGTGCCAAATTCAGGGCACAGAGGTGGGATGTGGAAGAGTCAGAAATATTCATTGCACTCCTCATGTAGTGCTAGAGCTGTAGGCTTCTGCACGGGGACTATGCCAGGTCTCAGTATAAGGCTGAGGCTTGGAATAGCATAGCAAAGACCATTTCCAGTGTGACTGGCATACCATGCACTGTAGAGCAGTGCATGCACCATTACAGTGACCTGAAATGGCAGAAGCAGGTATAAATTAACCAGTGGCTGGATGAGTTTAGAACTGCTGACATTTCAGTTGTGTAAGTATACTGATAAAACAACTGAAAATGATATGGAATAGTATGCATAATGCTTTCATGTCTTTTCTTCTCTCCTTCTTTATTTTATAGTTGCACAGGAAATCTCAGTGAATAGGGAGGTACATGGTGAGAGATTGGAGAGACTCAGAGAGAAAAGGGGTATGTATGCAGCACAACTGAAGATGATTGTATTAAATACATGGTGATTCTATTGATCAGTGACAATTTAAGCACTCAGATCTAAACTGTAACAGCAAGCATGCATGCTTTCTTCTGCAGCTGTTGATAATTGCATTAAGCAAGGGTAATACTGTGTTCAGATGAGATGGGTTCCTTTCCCACAAGTAACCTATACATTCACATTCAGCAAATATAATTTTTAAATTTTAATTGCAGCAATATTGGCTTTAATGACATGTTGTTAAGTGAAACTGTAATATATTTTAAAGCATATATGGAATATCTGCATATTCCAAGGATTACTTGTAATGATTCACAATCATTTTTGAGATTGGGAAAACTGTATACTAATATAATAATAAAAGTATATTTATTGTAATAAAGCATGAAGGTGACATATAATGGTTCTAATCATGTCTTTCCCTTTTTGTCTTACCCACCTTTATCTCTTTTTTTATTGAAAACACACCATTCTGATGTCATATATTTCTGCCAATAAACCAAATGCTTCTTAGCACAGGGAGGTGGACCAACTGCTGAGTCTCAGTCTGCCAAAACTCTACCAGCTGCCACACCAACACCAAACACCTCTGGGACGTAATCTGGCAGTACTGTCTCTGCATCCCCTGCACTCCCTGCCCATCTGATCAAGTAGCATTGCCCTGGCTACTGGTGTATTGATACCCACCAGGAGTATTATGGAGGCATTGATTATGTCATGCACCAGGAGCTGCTAGCGATGGTGTATGATGTCACAGAAACTGGCCCTAGTGCCCACGTACATCACCTGGAAAATTTGCTCATTATAACAGAAAAGAGACTCCCACATCAAACTGAGGAAGGAGACAGTGATGACAGTACTGAGGGTGAGGACTAATTTTTCACTGTTCTCACACCTGATGAATATGTGCCTCTGATGTCCCAAACCTATCCTCAGTCATGGTGTCCCTCAGCCCTTTGTGTCTACACCATCCCTGAGTTTGTCTTGTTTGTCCTGTTGATCTGCACCTGCTTCCTCACCTGCCCTGCCTACCTGACACCCATATTCATATATTCCTTCCCCAACTTTCCTTCTGTCTTGAAATTAACTTGAAATTAAAAAAAAAAGGAGGGGGCACCTGTTCCACACCAAAAAATAATTGTCCCATACATAGCTTTCCACTTTGTATATGTGTCTTCTAGACACACTTCATTTGATCCAATTAGATATACAACATCATTGCATTGTTGTCATCTATCTGTGTTGTTGTGACAGTCCAAAGCCATCTAATTTTCAATACATGATCACATTACAGTGTTGAAGAAGTGGATATCTATGGTTCTTTCATAATTTCCTCCTGCAAATTCCTTTATTGCTTCCCATTTGTTCTTTCCTCTGCTTGCACCCCCATTTCATCAATTCCTTTCAACTCCATTTTTGTAGCTTTAATCTGGTCAAAAATAGAATTATACACTATACACATGGCAGAGTTTGGCATCACACACCAATGGTGAGTGGCAGTGAATGCCTGTATACATCCTATGGCAAAACCTGATGAGTTTTTGCCATCAGCCACACTAATTCGGTTATCTCCAAGTAATGCTGCTTAAACTCACTGTGCTAGAGAAACACAGAGTTAATACAGAGTAAAGGAACTAGTTTGAAACAGTTACTCTGACAATTCTTTAGACTGCTGGATGTAACAAAATGAAAATTCATATATAGAGTGTTGACATAAATCACTTGACTGAAGTCTTTTTGATCGTTGCATCAAAGGTTCTATTCCAGATGCATCTCGCATCATTTCTTAGTGTGATGTCATATGTCTATGATATGTTTAATTACCCACATCTTAACATTTGCCACAGTTATGAGTTCCCATGGACATATATTGAATACTGGTCAAAAATGAGTATTTGAAGTGATATCCATCCCCACAACTATGAGATATTTATTCAGTCTTGTTCTACTTGTCATAAGGCTATTGTCCCTCTCATAACCCTTCTTTACCCCTATATCAGTCACTCCATGCTACGGAGCATGGCAGGTTAATTATGAGAACACACCAAAAATATGTCTATGAATGTTCCATTGCACCAAACATTGTTATGGGTATGTGCATGTCTGTTTGTATCCATCCGTTCACTCCCACCCCTCTTTATGTGAATGTGTAGCTATTAGGCTGATGTAGGTACAAGTCGTCTCAAGGTTTCTGCATACTGACATGACTTTGTTGATGGATAATACAAACATATTACCTTGACTTGATAGTTTATCAGTGTTCCTGTAGTGCATAAGGTTTAAAAATTTCTGTAGGATTTTCTTTCTGTCATGTTTAGGTGATGATGGATGAAATGTTCATCTAATGTGATACGGAAACTGTCCTTACTGTGAAGAAGCATATTGCACACACTTTTCAGGATGTATGGCGCTATACAAATAGTTAGCATATCTGCTGAATCATAATAATTATTTCAAAAGATGTACCACCCATTACCATTTCTAGAAAGCTCTACACATAAGTAAGTTGTGATTTGTACTGAGGCGTACAAAACAGCTACTACTTGCTCAATTGTGTTGAGGCAGACATTACTGATAACATTTGAGGAAGATACATACTTTAGTGTAGTTATTAATAGTCACATTTGCAGTTCTGATTAGATTTAATTAGCTAATTTCATTCTGACACCATTTTTTTAAAAAAAGAGAATGATCTGGATTTAAACCCTGGCCCACGTGCCAGGAGCTCACTGCTTTTACATACTGTCAATGAAAAAGCTAAGGAGGAGTTTTATTTTCCACTCTCACTACTGTCCGTAATGCTGATGGCCTTGCATCGCCACTGAGCCTGTTTGTGCAAAGGAAGGTGAATCAAATGAAATATTACAATTTTTTCCTTAAGCAGAGAACCACGTTTGCTGGGTGCTTAACGTCTCACAAACTGGGAAGGCAATTGCAGCAGTTATTTATGTAATAAATCTTTGGCCTCAACACACACACACACAGACACACACACGCACACACACACACACACACACACACACACACACACACACACACACGCACGCACGCACGCACGCACACACACACACACACACACACACACACACACAAACACACACACGCACATGGATATATATGTGTATGTGGTGAACAGGGGACCATATAAAAGACAAATCACAACAGCTATTTTTTATTCAATTCCTATGTTTATTCAAATACTTTGAATTTATTTTAGTGAGCTCAGACCAGTGATGATAAGTTATTTAAGTTATTTCTCCTTATCCCAAAGAGTTGATTATATATGTATATTTTTATACATACATATATATATATATATATATATATATATATATATATATGTGTGTGTGTGTGTGTGTGTGTGTGTGTGTAATGTCAACAAATTGTGGTGTAGTTTCTATGATTAATAATGAAGTGTTTTGGGATCTTATGTTTAGGAATAGATATTATATAAATAGAGTGGGATAACTTGCAAGTTTAATAGCTTGCTCACAGTTCACCTCCCTTTACATCTTTATGTAATCTTCAGTGCACTTGTGATATGTGATATATTTTATTTATTTATTTCATTTGTTGAATGCTATAGTCCAAAAGACAAGAGTTCATTTCAGTGGAGGCCTGGAGAAAAATGCTCCATATTCATTGAAAACAACCACACAAAAACTATGACCGCTTATAAGGCAAAACACACAAAAAATAAAAATAACATTTGCAAATACGCTATATTAATAAACAAAATTTTAAGTAGCCATTAGATGACAACATCTAAGTAACCCTTGTAAGATAATACAGAATATTGCAAAAGCATTATCCAATGAGTTTATATACATGTAGAAATAATAATTAGAAGATGAAGAGAGGGAAACAATTTAGATAAGGCAGATTAAAGTAAACTACAGGAATGAAAGGTTTGAAAAGCAAGATGCAGGAGGAATAGGAATAAGAAAGGAGGAGAATAATAAATGAGTAGAAATAATATGTGTTAGGATGCAGGAACAAAATGCAGTAAGTTTGTCTATACATTGTAGATATACAGGAAAAGGAATAAAGAAAATAAAATGAGGCTGAGATGACAATAAATGTATTAATGGTAAAAAAAAGAAAGATTGAGGTGATAGCCAATCATATGTGTTAAACAGTTAAGGGAAAAAAGGATGTGTGCTGCCATATAATCAAGAAATCTCTTTCTCAAACATGATATTGTGAAAAAGAATACACTCCCAACCCAAAAAATCATCACTTTGATATTTTGTAGATTAAACATCCTCAGTAATTCCTTAAGACAATTTTCATGTAATATTAAGTCATCTGGTAGAAGCCGCGGTGATGCAGCAGTAGCGTTGCCGCCTCACAGCAAGAGGATCTCCTGTTCAATTCTTGGCTGGAACGCCTTCTGTGTGGACTCTGCATGTCCTCCCCATGATCAAGTGGCATTCAAAAGACATGCGTGAATGGGCGTGCCTTCATTGAAGGTTGGGCATCGGGCTGGCACCTCGGTACTGTAAAAATCGACTGCCAATCATTAGCGGACCGGAGTTCCACTGCGTCGACCCCTAACCTGGAAAAGCCGAAAGAAGAACATTAAGTCTTCTGGTGCTATGCTCTTAGTCAACACACAAAATATATTTTCTCACACAAAAAAGCTAATTTTTTTGTATAGCAAACTAACTGCAATTGGTACAGCCATTATAAAATACTCAGTGAGTGAGAGTGCATAATCATACAACTTAATTGCAGAAAAGGTCAAGAAAAAACGTTTATGTTGGTTCTGTTTCATGTGAGTGAAAGCAGAAGATAATTTAATAAAGCAGCCAAGTTTTGTATTCAAAAATAGAGAGAACCTACAGAGATTACTTTGCAATAAAGATAGTTATATGCATAAGTCAGGATGACTATGAGGCTTATGTATAGTGAAAGTGTTTTGTGAAGAGTGGAAAAGCCTGAAATTATGAACTGTGTTCTGTAATCATACAGAAGAAACTATTTTGTGAAATACACACACAATCAACCTCCACTTATTCCAGTTATTTTTTTATATTTTTTATGTCTGTGTACTCTTTCCTTTCCAATTCAATGGAGTATATTAACTGCCTAACATTTTACTGCATTGTATCTTTAGCTAGTTTGGATAACTTTATCTATATGGTGTGCCTTGTGAAAGGCTTTGAGGTGAGATTTAATTTATATTTTCTTTTTGACATGCTCAGGAAGCACCCCCCCCCCACACACACACAGTAAAGTTAACTGCTATGAGGTTATAACCCCTACATATCTAGTTACACAAGCAAGAGAACACAATAGTTAAAATAAGCACTGTAGCACAAGTCTGACTTTAACACTGTCAGAGTGAACTTTATAGAGGATGACATCATCAGTGTAAGGTGAGAAGATGATGTTTGGAGGTCTGTATGAAATTGCTGTGGAGTCATATGTGTGTGTGTGTGTGTGTGTGTGTGTGTGTGTGTGTGTGTGTGTGTGTGTGTGTGTGTGTGTGTGTGTAGCTATTAACCACACTGGCCGTTAAAGAACTAGCTCTTCATGCAACCACATGCTGTAATGCAACTGAGGACCACAGTAATTTTTTTAATAACTAATGATGAATACTTTGATATATTCAAGCTTAAAATAGTGTGTCCAGACTCCTACAGTTTTTTAAGCAGTGATTGCTTTAATTTTTCATGTTCAATGGAATATAAAGCACTACCTACAATTCTTAGTTGCGTTTAACAGAGTTACCTACTATTCTTTAAATTGCAATACTGTCTTTGAGGCAACTATTTGTTTTGTGTTTTTTAATTTTAATCTACATATACAGATATCTCCCCTAGCCTCCACTGAACAAAGACAACTCACACAACTCAGGCTATCCTAGTCAACAAATGCAAGTAGATAAATAAATGAATAATAAATATTCACATAGGTAATATAAATTAACTACACTGGCACATAAAGTCACTCTTGGGTCTCCCAAGACCTAACGCATCGGATTTCATTCAATGCATATGGTCACTGGAACATTCCAGAATTACAATGCCACAACCAGAGAGACCTAGAAAGACATCTCAGCTCTACAGTTTCCTTTTGCCTTCTGTCTCTTTCTCTTTTCCGAGTATTTTCTTTTTCATTATGCTCCAATAGCTGGTTCTACTAGAGGTGCTCACATGCTACTGGCCTGCAACACACTTGCTTGCTGCCACTTGCTTAAAAAAGCAAGTGCTTGAATTTAGACTAGCTCAGTCTTCTGTTTTTACATAACCCTCCCAACACCCAACCCTATAAAACTATATAGACCTACCAGATCCTAAATTGTACCCCTAAATCTCTCACCCAGTTCCCAACCAGTCATCATTCCCTTATCCTAAATCTCCACTTCCCCTCCCTGACCATAAAGTCCCCAGTCACTTCTGAAATCTAAAACTCTAACCCCCTTAACCTAAATTCCATGATTATTTCCTAACCCTAAAACTTACCTCCCACTCCCTAAACCAAACCCACTTCCTTCCTCTGTAAATCCAAAACTCTTTTCCCAGTCCCTAACCATAAAATTTCCTCTCCTGCAAACTCCCTATGGCTGCTCTTCTGATCTCACAGTGGAGGTGTGAGTTGCAACCTACTGCTTGAATGCCTTGCTTTGGGACAGTGGTTGTCGAGTTCGTGTGGCTCAGGCACTAGTTGTGTTCCCCTAATAACCACCTGATCTTTTCTAAATCCTGCATCACACAGTATGAAGCACACACAGGGCCTTTAAAGGACAGAGGTCTACACATCTTCTATAGTAGCTGCTTCACCACTATGTATACAGTTTCCTTGACTAGTGGAGTGGGCAAAGTTTTCTTGATAATACAGCAAACAAAATGGAGGACTAAGAGCATCCTAAAAAATATTGAATGCATTAATGAAAATCTGAATTAATTGAGTTAAAAACAACACTAACATTGATGAGCTAGGTTTGATTAGTGTCCAAAGAAGTGGAGAAACTGATCACAAAGGGCTTCTATGAATGGAAAACACTAGCTCATCTATTCTGTGGTGAAGAAGACAGTCTAGTTTGTTATGGTACTAAGCCCCAAACTGAAACACGAGTAGTGTGCATTTTATAAGTTGAGGACATTTGCTCTGCCATTCTGTGATAAGCAGGAGACTACAGGTATATGCAGATGCACAAGTGGATGATGACATGAGGCGTCAAGAGGAAACCTTGACTGCTGCCTGATGATCATCTGTCACCCTAAAGATGAAGAGCAATGAATGTGCCATTCCATCATGATAATCCATCATAGGTCTAATGGCTGGTAGACAGTAGGGATAGAAACAATGCAAAAAAAAAAGCAATACTGTCACATTTTTCCAGAATGGAGTTTGTCCTTAATACAGAACAAGTTAATTTGTCCTCCTCCATAGCTTTGCTACATATTAACGTTTTTAATAAAATTTACCAACAGACTCATAAAACAAACACAATATGATCAACTGGTCTAGGCTGCTTTCACCAACAAATTCACCAACATACTCATAGAACAAACACAAAATGAACAACTGGTCTAGGCTGCTTTATACTAAGGGACAACTTGCATAATTAAGTTTATCTCTGTCTGTATTAGAATGGTGACAATCATCAGCAGTAGTCATATTTTCTGTCTTATAGGCTTTTAAACTGGTATTTTTATACATGAGAAAATAATACATATTTCAAAATGGGTAATGTCAGCTGATGCTAACATATTTTTTAGGAAATTATATGATGAAATTATGAATAATAGTAATTAGGAAAGGTAGTTTCTATTGATTGTAGTTGGGGTGGTGGGCAGGGGGGAGCAATACATAATGGATAAGAGATACCAATACCTATATCTTGGGTAATATTCTAGCTGAACATTGTCTTATGCTTTATAATTGAAGTATCAGCTTAATTTTTGAGGATATGCTTGCTTTGAAAATTATTACATTTCTGGACTAGACAGTAAAATTTGTATACATGCACATAAAATTATGCACTCACACACACACACACGCACACACACACACACACACACACACACACACACACACACACACACACACACACACACACACACACACACACACACCTTCAAGGATGAGTATCCTTTTCGGTATGTATGTTTTACTTTCAAGAAAGCTGCAGCTAAGGCACTAGAAGGAAACATTCTTTTTATATTATAAGAAGGGTAGAAATGGAGTTAATTGCGTCAACAATTAGATTTGCTATATCCTCTGGCTCAGTATAGTTGGCACCATTTAGAATCAGTTCTGCAAATTGCTGTGTGTTGTCTTTGAGGCTGTGAACATGGCTGAAGAAAGTCTTATGAATGTCCTTGGCCTGGGAGGCTAGTTTTACCTCATATTTATCTTTGGTAGACTTGATTAGCCACTTAAGTTGATTGTTTAGATTCGTGAGGGAGCTTTTGTCTTGTTGGGTATTCTACTTCCTAATTGTTGCCATGATTTTCTTTCTGTTGCTATACAGGCTATTGATGCTAGGATTCCACCAAGATGGTTTGTTTTTTGAGTTTTTTCATGTGCTTGTTCTAGGTAGGTGCAGCTGCCTCAATGCAGCTATTAGCATGATCATACCAGGACCAATTATGCATATGCAGTGCTGTTTGCATGGTTGGGGGGCATAGGATTTTGCTAGAGTGTCGCTTTGTAATAGAAAGTTTGCCTTAGAATAATTCCTAAAAGAAACAGGTTTTGCTAGGGTCCAAGATTTTAATTTTATTTCAAAGGAGACAGATTTCAGTCGGGCCTGACCAGTGAGGCTTTATATTAGGGAGTTGCAGTATTTCTATATTTATGAGGACCAGGTCAAAGTTATTTGTTCCCTTAATGGGCATATGGACTATCTGGTTCAGGATGCTTGTGTTAACAAAATCCATGAATGTCTGTGCCTACATGTTTATGGCTGTGTATGATTTTCAGTTTATAGCTAGGTAGATAAACTCACTCATGAATATGGTATTTGGTTGACTGGGGAGTGTTTCCATTACCTTTAAGTAAGAGTTAATAGATTTTCTGAGTCAGAGAGGGGGACCTATAGAGTACAAGGATATGATATGGGACTTTGTCTTTGGTGATTTAGGCTGGAGAAGTTCAAGAGCATCATACTGTTTGATGAGTCTTGAGGTATGTTTGTTTTTGACAAAAACTGAGTCACCCCCCATCTTTTGCTCCTTCCTTTGCAGTAACTGGTCTAAATGTGTGGAAGGCAGTTCCTTCCTTTGCAGTAACTGGTCTAAATGTGTGAAAAGCATTACAGCTTTACATTGCAGGGTTGCTGTCTGTAGCTTTAAATCATGTCTCAGTAAATGCGCAGATGTTTACTTTCTCCAGGGTGAGAAGATCTTGCAAGTAGTAAAGTTTCTTCTTCAGACTCCTGGCATTGAGCAGTAACACCTTCAGGTTTTGAGTTATTTTTATGTCAGAAGGTTTAACAGGTTAGCAATGTCTAAAGTGGTACTATGTAGATGGATAAGGTTTTATACAACATATGAGAAAACCACAAGAGGATAGGTGCAGACCATTTTTGGTAAACCATCTTGGTTTGCCAACCATATCCTCCAAAGCTGGAAAATATTGTACCTCCTTCAGATCACACCAAATTTTAAGCCAGTTATCCACAGCCAGTCATTCTGATTCCTTATGTTGCTGACTGGATCTGGTTCCTTATGTTGCTGACTGGATCTGGTTCCTTATGTTGCTGACTGGATCTGTTTTTTTATGTTGCTGACTGGATCTGGTTCCTTATGTTGCTGACTGGATCTGGTTCCTTATGTTGCTGACTGGATACCTCCTTTCTTTCCTGTTTCCCCTTGCTCAGTTGGTTCCTCAGTATTCTGGTGCATTGATACAAGCATTTCAGATGTCTAGGGCAGAGCAGAACTGCACTTCTCCTGGAGGATCTTTTCAGCTCTCACAAAGGATATTTTAATACTTAATATATACATTTACAGTAATCTAGTTATCCTTTAGCTTTACTTTCTGTACCCATTGTTGCTCTTCTAACAAACAGCTGCATGTTGGTGGTATTTGGAGGGCTGCTACTTTCCTGCACAATGTCCCAGTCTCTGCCAGCCTGCATGTGGAAACAATCATTGGGGTACAGTAGAGAGGGAGTGGAGGTAGTACATACTCAGTGTATACCTCCACTTACTCAGCTATACCTCCAATTACTCAGCTATACCTCCAATTACCCAACCTGCATGTGGAAACAATCATTGGGGTACAGTAGAGAGGGAGTGGAGGTAGTACATACTCAGTGTATACCTCCACTTACTCAGCTATACCTCCAATTACTCAGCTATACCTCCAATTACCCAATCTGCATGTGGAAACAATCATTGGGGTACAGTAGAGAGGGAGTGGAGGTAGTACATACTCAGTGTATACCTCCAATTACTCAGCTATACCTCCAATTACCCAACCTGCATGTGGAAACAATCATTGGGGTACAGTAGAGAGGGAGTGGAGGTAGTACATACTCAGTGTATACCTCCAATTACACAGCTATACCTCCAATTACCCAACCTGCATGTGGAAACAATCATTGGGGTACAGTAGAGAGGGAGTGGAGGTAGTACATACTCAGTGTATACCTCCACTTACTCAGCTATACCTCCACTTACTCAGCTATACCTCCAATTACCCAACCTGCATGTGGAAACAATCATTGGGGTACAGTAGAGAGGGAGTGGAGGTAGTACATACTCAGTGTATACCTCCAATTACTCAGCTATACCTCCAATTACCCAACCTGCATGTGGAAACAATCATTGGGGTACAGTAGAGAGGGAGTGGAGGTAGTACATACTCAGTGTATACCTCCACTTACTCAGCTATACCTCCACTTACTCAGCTATACCTCCAATTACCCAACCTGCATGTGGAAACAATCATTGGGGTACAGTAGAGAGGGAGTGGAGGTAGTACATACTCAGTGTATACCTCCACTCACTCAGCTATACCTCCAATTACACAGCTATGCCTACACTTACTCAACAGCAACGATTGTCATCTTCTGACTTAGTACATTTTTTATTTTTTATTTATTTATTTTTTTTTATTTTACATTTGATAACTAGGAAAGTCCAACTGGACACAGGTCAATTTTCAGCGGAAGCTCAAGGAGAAAAGCTCCAAATATAGTACAGTACATAAGTGAGGATTTGAGCTTACATCTAAGAATACATTTCAGCATGCAATATGCAGATATTAACAACTTGTTGCTGAAAGGAATATATACAGTACATTACAAAACTACATTTCAGCATGTAATAGTCAGAGTTTAACCATTTTTTGTTGTAAGGAATATATGCACTACATTATAAGATTAAAAGTAGAACAATAATTGAGAAAAAAGTACAAAACTTTTGATAGGAGTACATTTTGAAAAGCCCTTATGTTTGGGATAGAACTGGTATACCTGGGTAACTAGAGGAAGAAACAGGTGATCCTTAGCAGAAGAATTCATGCAACAGTGCAGTGGTGTGGTTTAACCTGGGGATACAGAAGAGCAAAGCCAGTTGTTTGAATACTGGGTTTTGAAGAGGTTTTTTTTAAATTGGAAGGCAGAGGTTGTAGAAGTTATGTGGTTTGAGAGTTGGTTCCACATTCTGGCTATAGTGCAGACAAAAAGAGATTTACCGGCATCATTTTTGTGTTTGATGACATTTATAAGGTTCTGGTTACTAGATCTTAAAGTTCTGGTGGTTGTGTAGGGCTGAATTAGATGCTGTAGTGATGGGGTTTTGTCAGGCAAGTAGTACAGTTTGTGTGGTGTTGACAGTTGATTAGGTAGCAGTAGTTGGAGCAGCTCAAGCCAGTTGAGCTGCTTCAGGGTAAGACAGTGCTGGGATCTATGAGAGGCCTCAGATGCGAACTTGGCAATCTTGTTGTAACACGATTCCATTTTGTTAAGTTCAGTGTGGCGAAGATTTGTCAGTATAGGGGAGGCATAAAGGAAGATGGATAAGAGATGAGTTCTTGCAATTGTGTATTTGGCATTCTTGGTCATGAACTGTTTGCTTCTATAAAGGACACCCAGCTTTTTGTTTACTTTCTTGATTGTTTGTGCTATGTGAATGTCAAATCTGAGGTTGTTGTCTATTACTACCCCTAGCAGTTTTGTGTGGGTTGTTGGGGTGATTTTGATGTTATCTCTGGAGATTATGGTGAAATCACTACTTAGATGAGGAGGTCTACCAGGGCTGAATAGAATTGTTTTTTTTTTTTTTTTGGGGGGGGATGTTAAGAAGACTGTATGCTTCCAGTATAAACAATCTTTTCAGTTATAACTCAGCCTATTACATTGTGATTGTCTTACAACATTTGTCGTTTTACCCATCTGCTCTGCAGTAGTTCCCCTGTCCTCCATGATACATTGAAGCAATTGAAAGCTCTCTAGTAAGAGCAAGATTGCATCCACAAGATGGCAGTGACCCTATGACTTCTCGTCTTCATCATGACATAATTTCATGCCTGTAGCTGGTATAACATGCTGGATGTCAAATAACCCCTTTGCCATTTAGGTAAACCAAGCCGCGGTGGTGCAGCAGTAGTGTTGTCGCCTCACAGCAAGAGGATCTCCCATTCAATTCTTGGCTGGAGTGCCTTCTGTGTGGACTCTGCATGTCCTCCCCCCGGAGTGGCGTTCGAAAGACATGCGTGAATGGGTGTGCCTTAATTGAAGGTTGGGCGTCGGGCTGGCACCTCGGCACCATAAAAATCGACTGCCAATCATTAGCGGACCGGAGTTCTGTTGCGTCGACCCCTAACCGGGAAAAGCCGAAAGAAAAACATTAAGTCATCTGGTGCCATGCTCTTAGTCAACACACACAATATATTTTCTCTTACAAAAAAGCAAATTTTCTTGTATAGCAAACTAACTGCAATCAGTACAGCCATTATCTAATACTCAGTGAGTGAGAGTGTATAATCATACAACTTAATTGCAGAAAAGGTCAAGAAAAACAGATTATGTTGGTTCTGTCTCATTTGAGTGAAAGCAGAAGATAATTTAATAAAGCAGCCAAGTTTTGTATTCAAAAATAGAAAGGACCTACAGAAATTACATTGCAATAAAGATGGTTATATGCATAAGTCAGGATGACGATAAGGCTTATGTATTGTGAAAGTGTTTTGTGAAGAGTGGGAAAGCCTGACATTATGAGCTGTGTTCTGTAATCATACAGTAGAAACTATTTTGTGAAATACACAGACAATCAACCTCCACTTATTCCAGTTATTTTTTTTATATTTTTTATGTCTGTGTACTCTTTCCTTTCCAATCCAATGGAGTATATTAACTGCCTAACTTTTTTACTGCATTGTATCTTTAGCTAGTTTGGATAACTTTATCTATATGGTGTGTCTTGTGAAAGGCTTTGAGGTGAGATTTAATTTATATTTTCTTTTTGAAGTGCTCAGGAAGCACCCCCCCCCACACACACACAGTAAAGTTGACTGCTATGAGGTTATAACCCCTACATATCTAGTTACACAAGCATGAGAACACACTAGTTAAAATGAGCACTGTAGCACAAGTCTGACTTTAACACTGTCAGAGTGAACTTTATAGAGGATGACATCATCAGTGTAAGGTGAGAAGATGATGTTTGGAGGTCTGTATGAAATTGCTGTGGAGTCATGTGTGTGTGTGTGTGTGTGTGTGTGTGTGTGTGTGTGTGTGTGTGTTTAGCTATTAACCGCACTGGACTTTAAAGAACTAGCTCTTCATGCAAGCACATGCTGTAATGCAACTGAGGACCACAGTGATTTTTTTTTAATAACTAATGATGAATACTTTGATATATTCAAGCTTAAAATAGTGTGCCCAGACTCCTACAGTTCTTTAAGCAGTGATTGCTTTAATTTTTCATGTTCAATGGAATATAAAGCACTACCTACAGCTCTTAGTTGCGTTTAACAGAGTTACCTACTATTCTTTAAATTTGAATACTGTCTTTGAGGCAACTATTTGTTTTGTGTTTTTTAATTTTAATCTACATATACAGATATCTCCCCTAGCCTCCACTGAACAAAGGCAACTCACACAACTCAGGCTATCCTAGCCAACAGATGCAAGTAGATAAATAAATGAATAATAAATAATCACATAGGTAATATAAATGGACTACATTGGCACATAAAGTCACTCTTGGGTCTCCCAAGACCTAACGCATCGGCTTTCATTCAATGCATATGGTCACTGCAACATTCCAGGTTTACAATGCCACCACCAGAGAAACCTAGAAGGACATCTCAGCTCTATGGCTTTCTTTTGCCTTCTGTCTCTTTCTCTTTTCTAACTATTTTCTTTTTCATTATGCTCCAATAGCTGGTTCTACTAGAGGTGCTCACATGCTACTGGCCTGCAACACACTTGCTTGCTGCCACTTGTTTAAAAAAGCAAGTGCTTGAACGTAGACTAGCTCAGTCTTCTGTTTTTACATATCCCTCCCAGCACCCAACCCTATAAAACTATATAGACCTACCAGATCCTAAATTGTACCCCTAAAACTCTTACCTAGTTCCCAACCAGTCATCATTCCCTTATCCTAAATCTCCACTCCCCCTCCCTAACCATAAAGTCCCCAGTCACTTCTGAAATCTAAAACTCCAACCCCCTTAACCTAAATTCCATGATTATTTCCTAACCCTAAAACTTACCTCCCACTCCCTAAACCAAACCCACTTCCTTCCTCTGTAAATCCAAAACTCTTTTCCCAGTCCCTAACCATAAAATTCCTCTCCTGCTCACTCCCTATGGCTGCTCTTCTGATCTCACAGTGGAGGTGTGAGTTGCAACCTACTGCTTGAATGCCTTGCTTTGGGACAGTGGTTGTCGAGTTTGTGTGGCTCAGGCACTAGTTGTGTTCCCCTAATAACCATTTGATCTTTTCTAAATCCTGCATCACACAGTATGAAGCACACACAGGGCCTTTAAAGGACAGAGGTCTACACATCATCTATAGTAGCTGCTTCACCACTATGTATACAGTTTCCGTGACTAGTGGAGTGGGCAAAGTTTTCTTGATAATACAGCAAACAAAATGGAGGACTAGGAGCATCCTAAAAAATACTGAATGCATTAATGAAAATCTGAATTAATTGAGTTAAAAACAACACTAACATTGATGAGCTAGGTTTGATTAGTGTCCAAAGAAGTGGAGAAACTGATCACAAAGGGCTTCTATGAATGGAAAACACTAGCTCATCTATTCTGTGGTGAAGAAGACAGTCTAGTTTGTTATGGTACTAAGCCCCAAACTGAAACACGAGTAGCGTGCATTTTATAAGTTGAGGACATTTGCTCTGCCATTCTGTGATAAGCAGGAGCCTACAGGTATATGCAGATGCACAAGTGGATGATGACATGAGGAGTCAAGAGGAAACCCTGACTGCTGCCTGGTGATCATCTGTCACCCTAAAGATGAAGAGCAATGAATGTGCCATTCCATCATGATAATCCATCATAGGTCTAATGGCTGGTAGACAGTAGGGATAGAAACAATGCAAACAAAAAAAGCAATACTGTCACATTTTTCCAGAATGGAGATTGTCTTTAATACAGAACATGTTAATTTGTCCTCCTCCATAGCTTTGGCTACATATTAGCGTTTTTAATAAAATTTACCAACAGACTCATAGAACAAACACAATATGATCAACTGGTCTAGGCTGCTTTCACCAACAAATTCACCAACATACTCATAGAACAAACACAAAATGAACAACTGGTCTAGGCTGCTTTATACTAAGGGACAACGTGCATAATTAAGTTTATCTTTGTCTGTATTAGAATGGTGACAAGCATCAGCAGTAGTCATATTTTCTGTCTTATAGGCTTTTAAACTGGTATTTTTATACATGAGAAAATAATACATATTTCAAAATGGGTAATGTCAGCTGATGCTAACATATTTTTTAGGAAATTATATGATGAAATTATGAATAAAAGTAATTAGGAAAGGCAGTTTCTGTTGATTGTAGTTGGGGTGGTGGGCAGAGGGGAGCAATACATAATGGATAAGCGATACCAACATTTATATCTTGGGTAATATTCTAGCTGAACATTGTCTTATGCTTTATAATTGAAGTATCAGCTTAATTTTTGAGGATATGCTTGGTTTGAAAATTATTACATTTCTGGACTAGACAGTAAAATTTGTATAACTGCACATAAAATTATGCACTCTCACACACACACACACACACACACACACACACACACACACACACACACACACACACACACACCTTCAAGGATGAGTATCCTTTTCGGTATGTATGTTTTACTTTCAAGAAGGCTGCAGCTAAGGCACTAGAAGGAAACATTCTTTTTATATTATAAGAAGGGTAGAAATGGAGTTAATTGCGTCAACAATTTGATTTGCTATATCCTCTGGCTCAGTATAGTTGGCACCATTTAGAATCAGTTCTGCAAATTGCTGTGTGTTGTCTTTGAGGCTGTGAACATGGCTGAAGAAAGTCTTATGAATGTCCTTGGCCTGGGAGGCTAGTTTTACCTCATATTTATCTTTGGTAGACTTGATTAGCCACTTAAGTTGATTGTTTAGATTCGTGAGGGAGCTTTTGTCTTGTTGGGTATTCTACTTTCTAATTGTTGCCATGATTTTCTTTCTGTTGCTATACAGGCTATTGATGCTAGGATTCCACCAAGATGGTTTGTTTTTTGAGTTTTTTCATGTGCTTGTTCTAGGTAGGTGCAGCTGCCTCAATGCAGCTATTAGCATGATCATACCATGACCAATTATGCACATGCAGTGCTGTTTACATGGTTGGGGGGCATAGGATTTTGCTGGGGGTGTCGCTTTGTAATAGAAAGTTTGCCTTAGAATAATTCCTAAAAGAACCAGGGTTTGCTAGGGTCCAAGATTTTAATTTTATTTCAAAGGAGACAGATTTCGGTCTGACCTGACCAGTGCAGCTTTATATTAGGGAGTTGCAGTATTTTCTATGTTTATGAGGACCAGGTCAAAGTTATTTGTTCCCTTAATGGGCATATGGACTATCTGGTTCAGGGTGCTTGTGTTAACAAAATCCATGAATCTCTGTGCCTACATGTTTATGGCTGTGTATGATTTTCAGTTTATAGCTAGGTAGATAAACTCACTCATGAATATGGTATTTGGTTGACTGGGGAGTGTTTCCATTACCTTTAAGTAAGAGTTAATAGATTTTCTGAGTCAGAGAGGGGGACCTATAGAGTACAAGGATATGATATGGGACTTTGTCTTTGGTGATTTAGGCTGGAAAAGTTCAAGAGCATCATACTGTTTAATGAGTCTTGAGGTATGTTTGCTTTTGATGAAAACTGAGACACCCCCCCCCCCCCATATTTTGCTCCTTCCTTTGCAGTAACTGGTCTGAATGTGTGGAAGGCAGTTCCTTCCTTTGCAGTAACTGGTCTAAATGTGTGAAAGGCATTACAGCTTTACATTGCAGGGTTGCTGTTTGTAGCTTTAAATCATGTCTCAGTAAATGCACATATGTTTACTTTCTCCAGGGTGAGAAGATCTTGCAAGTAGTGGAGTTTCTTCTTCAGACTCCTGGCATTGAGCAATAACACCTTCAGGTTTTGTTTATTTTTATGTCAGAAGGTTTAACAGGTTGGCAATGTCTAAAGTGGCACTATGTAGATGGATAAGGTTTTATACAACATATGAGAAAGCCAAAAGAGGATAGGTGCAGACCATTTTGGTAAACCATCTTGGTTTGCCAACCATATCCTCCAAAGCTGGCAAATATTGTACCTCCTTCAGATCACACCAAATGTTAAGCCAGTTATCCACAGCCAGTCATTCTGGTTCCTTATGTTGCTGACTGGATCTGGTTCCTTATGTTGCTGACTGGATCTGGTTCCTTATGTTGCTGACTGGATCTGTTTTTTTATGTTGCTGACTGGATCTGGTTCCTTATGTTGCTGACTGGATCTGGTTCCTTATGTTGCTGACTGGATACCTCCTTTCTTTCCTGTTTCCGCTTGCTCAGTTGGTTCCTCAGTATTCTGGTGCATTGATACAAGCATTTCAGATGTCTAGGGCACAGCAGAACTGCACTTCTCCTGGAGGATCTTTTCAGCTCTCACAAAGGATATTTTAATACTTAATATATACATTTACAGTAATCTAGTTATCCTTTAGCTTTACTTTCTGTACCCATTGTTGCTCTTCTAACAAACAGCTGCATGTTGGCGGTATTTGGAGGGCTGCTATTTTCCTGCACAATGTCCCAGTCTCTGCCAGCCTGCATGTGGAAACAATCATTGGGGTACAGTAGAGAGGGAGTGGAGGTAGTACATACTCAGTGTATACCTCCACTTACTCAGCTATACCTCCAATTACTCAGCTATACCTCCAATTACCCAACCTGCATGTGGAAACAATCATTGGGGTACAGTAGAGAGGGAGTGGAGGTAGTACATACTCAGTGTATACCTCCACTTACTCAGCTATACCTCCAATTACTCAGCTATACCTCCAATTACCCAACCTGCATGTGGAAACAATCATTGGGGTACAGTAGAGAGGGAGTGGAGGTAGTACATACTCAGTGTATACCTCCACTTACTCAGCTATACCTCTAATTACTCAGCTATACCCCCAATTACCCAACCTGCATGTGGAAACAATCATTGGGGTACAGTAGAGAGGGAGTGGAGGTAGTACATACTCAGTGTATACCTCCAATTACTCAGCTATACCTCCAATTACCCAACCTGCATGTGGAAACAATCATTGGGGTACAGTAGAGAGGGAGTGGAGGTAGTACATACTCAGTGTATACCTCCAATTACTCAGCTATACCTCCAATTACCCAACCTGCATGTGGAAACAATCATTGGGGTACAGTAGAGAGGGAGTGGAGGTAGTACATACTCAGTGTATACCTCCACTTACTCAGCTATACCTCCAATTACTCAGCTATACCTCCAATTACCCAACCTGCATGTGGAAACAATCATTGGGGTACAGTAGAGAGGGAGTGGAGGTAGTACATACTCAGTGTATACCTCCAATTACTCAGCTATACCTCCAATTACTCAGCTATGCCTACACTTACTCAACAGCCACGATTGACATCTTCTGACTTAGTACATTTTTTGTTTTTTATTTATTGATTTATTTATTTTTATTTTACATTTGATAACTGGGAAAGTCCAACTGGACACAGGTCAATTTTCAGCGGAGGCTTGAGGAGAAAAGCTCCAAATATA
Source organism: Protopterus annectens (assembly GCF_019279795.1). NCBI lineage: Eukaryota > Metazoa > Chordata > Ceratodontiformes > Protopteridae > Protopterus > Protopterus annectens. Next base: position 786,654,194 of record NC_056732.1, on the reverse strand, counting down.
GTACAGTACATAAGAGGATTTGAGCTTACATCTAAGAATAAATTTCAGCATGCAATTTGCAGATATTAACAACATGTTGCTGAAAGGAATATATACAGTACATTACAAAACTACATTTCAGCATGTAATAGTCAGAGTTTAGCCATTTCTTGTTGTAAGGAATATATGCACTACATTATAAGATTAAAAGTAGAACAATAATTGAGAAAAAAGTACAAAACTTTTGATAGGAGTTCATTCTGAAAACCCCTTATGTTTGCGGTAGAACTGGTATACCTGGGTAACTAGAGAAAGAAACGGGTGATCCTTAGCAGAAGAATTCATGCAACAGTGCAGTGGTGTGGTTTAACCTGGGGATACACAAGAGCAAAGGGAGTTGTTTGAATAGTGGGTTTTGAAGAGTTTTTTGTTAAACTGGAAGGCATAGGTTGTAGAAGTTATGTGGTTTGAGAGTTGGTTCCAGATTCTGGCTATAGTGCAGGCAAAAAGAGACTTACCGGCATCATTTTTGTGTTTGATGACATTTATAAGGTTTTGGTTACTGGATCTTAAGGTTCTGGTGGTTGTGTAGGGCTGAATTAGATACTGTAGTGATGGGGTTTTAAAAGCCGAAAGAAAAAGAAGAAGTGATGGGATTTTGTCAGGCAGGTAGTACAGTTTGTGTGATGTTGTGAGTTGATTAAGTAGCAGTAGTTGGGGCAGCTCAAGCCAGTTGTGGTGCTTCAGGGTAAGACAGTGATGGGATCTATGAGATGCCTCAGATGCGAACATAGCAATCTTGTTGTACCAAGATTCCATTTTGTTATGTTCAGTGTGGCGAAGATTTGTCAGTATAGTGGAGGCATAAAGGAAGATGGATAAGAGATGAGTTGTTGCAGTTGTGGATTTGGTATTCTTGGTCATGAGCTGTTTGCTTCTATAAAGGAGACCAAGCTTTTTGTTTACTTTCTTGATTGTTTGGGCTATGTGAATGTCAAATCTGAGGTTGTTGTTGAGTACTCCCCCTAGCAGTTTTGTGTGGGTTGTTGGGGTGATTTTGATGTTATCTCTGGAGATTATGGTGAAATCACTGCTTAGATGATTAGGTCTACCAGGGCCAAATAGAATTAGTTTTTTTGGGATGAGATTAAGAAGACTGTATGCTTCCTGTATAAACAATATTTTCAGTTATAACTCAGCCTGTTGCATTGTGATTGTCTTACAACATTCGTCATTTTACCCATCTGCTGTGCAGTAGTTACCCTGTCCTCCATGATACATTAAAGCAATTGAAAGCTCTCTAATAAAAGCAAGATTGCATCCATAAGATGGCAGTGACTCTATGACTTCTTGTCTTCATCATGACATAATTTCCTGCCTGTAGCTGGTATAACATGCTGGATGTCAAATAACCCCTTTACCATTCAGGTAAATCAGATGACTAATTTTTTCTTTGACCACTGAGAAGTCAGATGCTCAGAAATCCAATACAGAGGACACCAGGATGCCCACAAGGATATAACAGTGTTTTGAAAGAACTAAGCCTAGAGAAATGCCAGACACCCCTTAAAATGATCAGAGTAGCTGTAACAAGCTTGATAGGCAACAGGGTAGCCTTTTAATTATCAAAATTAATGAACTTATTGACTTAAGTGTTCAAATAAAAGTTCTAAATCCTCAAATTCCAGCATGAGTTAACATGAAAGAAAAGTACAGAAAATTCCCAGTCAACTGCCCCTGAGCCCAGAGCAATTCCATACCTCTTTATTTGAACATTTCACCACACACTCATCACACATTCTTACCTTAGCATTCAATCTACTGCCAGCCAGGTGCATTGCAACACTGAAGTGGAAACCTGTGTAAAGCTGCACTTCTTAGCACAATCGTCATACCTCAGAAACAAAATGGGTAAAACTACCTCCAAACACTTTCCCTGTTACTGCTGGAAGTTACCAACATCTACCTTCGGACAATCTCTGACCATATTCTTCAACAACAGTAAAGCATCCCAATTTTCTTCAGAATGACCAGTATTCTTTATTTTTATTATTATTATTATTATTATTATTATTATTATATGCAGCCCACTACAACCACTTTATCTTACAACTACAACTAGGGTTGCCAACTTTTCATATCAAAAATTCTGGACATGTACATGAAGTTTTAGTATGAACAAAAAAACAATACAGTAAATATCAAACAAATCAATTGACAATTTTATAAGTTGTCTGTCGGTTAATGCAGAGAACTAAACATAGAAACTTAGAAACAGAAAAAGAATTCCAAAGTGCTACTTGTTCCCTTTTATAGATAAGAAATAGTCAATTGACGGTTTTGTAGCACATCAATGTCCTCTGTCTAGCAGAGACATAGGTGTCAGACCAGGGAAAAATGTTCAGTTTCCCATCTATTTGTCGAGATTGTCTTTGAACTAGATCAGGGAAGTAGTTTGTTTTACATGGATGGGAAGTCTGTTCCAGAGCAGTGGAAGCCTCTGAGATGTATCTGTCTCTCTGGTATATCCTGTTTAGATTGCTGGAAAGGTTAAAATCTTTATGGTGATTGTTTCTGATACTATTTTTTTTTTTTTTTTTTGCGGATATGGACCAGTTCCATCAGTACAGAGTCTAAGGAGGCCTTAAAGGCAAGGCAGAGGTCACCCATAGCAGTCTATAGGCCCTGAAATAGGGAGAGTGATCTAAGGCAGTCTCCCATAACTTATGTGTTGGACTTCCCTGGATTCTTTTGGTAAGGAATTTCTGTTTACATTTTGAGTTAAAGAATGAGCCTTTGCAGATGCATACCAAAGGTATTATATTCGATGATTACTAAGAGCTGAGTACAAAGGAAAAATAGCTTTCCTGGTTATGGTTGCACTATATAAAATGACTTCATAAACATTTAAACATGTGTTGGCTAAAGGGCAGATCACTGTCCACATAAGTCCCTAGATCCCCTAACTACTTTTTCTACCTTGTCAGGTATATTGCCAATGTTGCAGTTTCTGGGGATAGATGATTTACCAAAGAAGATTATTATGCACTTTTTGCATTTAGTTTCAGCCTATCATTCTTATACCAATTGTTCAATTGTGTGAGACCCTCCTGGAGGATGTTTGTGTCTTCAGGGGATTCTGTGACTTCCTCGAGCTTGTAGTCATCTGCAAACTTGGTCAACCACTTGTATTGGCCTGGACATCTAAGAAGAGAATGCCAAACAGGAGTGGTCCCACTACTGCTCTCTGAGGAACTCCACTGGTGACTGGCCTTTTAGTGGAGGTGGAGTTACCTATTCTTATTTTTTGTGTCCTCTGTGAATGCCAGTTGGCTTCCCAGTGGGTGGAATATGGGTATATTTGTCATTTTTGCATTTTTTTTTTTACTATAGCTGAATAAGAAATTGCATTGAATGCTTGGCAATGTCCAACTAGGCCATATGAACTGATTTGCCCTCATCCATGGCCTTTGTGACCTTCTCAAAGAAGTTCACCAGGTTCAGCAGGCATGACTTCCCCTTGATACATCCAAATTGACTAGGTTCTAGTGTTTGTAGCTTTATTATGTCTTTACATTTAACATCCACGACAATTCTTCCCATTGTTTTAAAGATTAAACTTGTTAGACTAATAGGTCCATAGCTTCCAGGGTCAGTAGAGTGGCAATACTTGTGCAGTGGAATGACAGTTGTCATCTTACAGTCCAAGGGGAGAAGCCCAGTTTCAAGGCTAATATTAAATTGTTTTGCTGTGGGGGGAGAGTGGTGGACAAGTAGTATGTCATGTCATGTAGGAAACTCCCTTGAATGTTATCAGAACCCATAAATACTGTGTTCTTTGCTTTGGAGAGTGTCTTTAGGACCTGTTCTCTGTTGATGACAGGGGTGGTATGGATTTTGGTAACGCCATAGTGGTGATTGGGGGTTGGACTGATGTTTGAACTGAATTTACCCACTTTTAGGTTTGCAATCTCATCTGGATCAGTACATGTGATGTTGTTTACCACCATTTCAGCATACTGCCATATATTACCTTTCAGCTTCCTAACAGAAGCGCTGCAGAACACCTTATAATGATTGTGACTAGAGTCTTTATCTACTTGTTAAGGTTCATGACTGTGTTTCTGTCATGTTTACTGTGTTTAGTTATGATTTTGTCCTCTTGTTGTTCAGCTTGTTTATATCTGGACCACCAAGGTGGTTTATTTTTTGAGATTTTCTTTTGGATCTTTTGACTGGGGACAGATACCTAAATACAGTGGATGAGGTGGTGGAAGAATGCCTGGAAAAATAATTCATCATAGGAAGCAAAATTATCTTGGTTTGGGGGGATACAGATTTTTGTAGCATGCCACTCAATAGAATAATTTTTTGAGCATTCTAGGGGTTGAAGGGGATCTCCATTCCAGGATAATTTCAAAGATACGGCTTTGTGGTCTGACCTCACTAGAGAGCGTGATACATGGGGGGGGGGGGGTAGAGTATAGCAGCTCCCCATATTTGTGAAGATCGAATTGAAGATGTTGTTCCCCTTTTGGGAGTTTTAACTAGTTGTTCCAAAACATTCTTGTTAAGGAAGTCCAGGGATTTCTGGTCCTGTCTTTTTGACGATGTGTATGCTTCCCAATTTATCGATGGATAATCAGTCTCCCAGATGGCGCAGTGGTGCAGCAGTAGCATTATTGCCTCACATCAAGAGGTTCTGTGGTTTCCTCTGGGTGCTCTGGTTTCCTCCCACGTTACAAAGACATGTGTCTGGAGTGTTTCTCCCTGGGCCTCCACTGAAAATTGTCTCATTCCAAGTTGGACTTTCCCAGTTAACAAATGTTAAATAAATAAATAAAGTACCATATCAGGTCCTGTGCTTAGCAACTCAAGTTCATTTAGGTATCTTATGTGAGTGTCCTGGGTCTTGGGGGGGATCTATACCTAGTAATGATATGATAATGTTTTTTTCTATAGTGGTTTGGATATGGAACATTTCTAGCTCACCATATTGCTTTACCTTTCTGGAGGTGCAGTTATTTTTGATAAAGGTAAAGACACCTACACCTTTCTTTTCCTGCATAATACCTGGTATAAAAGTGTGGAAGTCATTATAGCCCTGCAGTGCTGCACAAAAGCTCAGACTTGTTAATGAGCTGCTTCCTGTGTCATGGGTACAGGGTTTGAATCTTTCCACCTTCATTTGCCTTCTGTATGACATTGAATAAATCACTTAACCAGTCAATGCTTTTGGGCAATTGGGAATTTGGGTAAGGCCCCTTAATGGTCTCCTGGACTTTGGGCCTAGAAATTATCTATGAACTTAATACATTGCATCCATACATCAATTACCCCAGTGGGCATCACCACATCCAACTAGTCGATATGGTCAATGGGTGGAATGCTCAGCACAGTCATCTGGTTGTTTATTTTACTAGATCCTGACAAAAAAGCCTGATAAAACAGATGACCTGCCTACATTAGGATGCTGACATCCCCTAAAGGCCTAAACACCCAGGTGTATAATTGACACCTAAGCTCTTCTCTCTCTGAACTCTAATTCCTGTAGCATAGCTAGGGCAGGGCACAAAGTGTTGAGGCAGTACAATTAGCCAGATCAGATCTTTCTTTAATGCAGTACTGGCTTTTAAAAGCAGGAATTGCATTTGTGGTCAAACCTGAGTGCTGTAGTTCTGTGTGTGGGGTCTAGATTTTAGCAACTGCTTGGTACATTTTTTTAAGTAAAACATGAGTGCTGTAGTGCTCCATGCAGGCAGGGTATAAACTGTAGCAACTGTTTGCTACATCTGTAGCAAGCAGTTTGGTACAGCTTAATAGGAGAAACTTTTATTTATTTATTTACTTATTTATTTATTTATTTGCTTTTTTAACCAAAGCGTGAGCACTGTAGCTCTCTGTGCAGGCACAGTATGTTAAAGCAAGGTTGGGGCAGGGATACAAAAACAGGACCTGAATGGTTGAATCAGAGGGGGGGGGGGGTGTCAAGCATTTGGCCTCATGGTTGGTATGTCTGTAGCGGGAACATCCACTTTTTTTTTTTTTGCTCTTAAATACAAGAGCTGAAGGTCGGGGGGGGCATAGAATTAACTGTACTAAATTCATCACTTATCATTTTTTTTTGCTCTGGAGTGGAGCTTTGGTTCATAGTACTGACCCAAAACACTGCTTGAACCAGCTACACTTCTGTCTGATGATTTCAACTAAGTCTTCTATGCATATCATTTCCAGTACCAGGGTGAAGGAGGAGATCCAAAATGGAAGCATGTTGATCTGCTAAAAAGAAGTACCAAAACCAAACTGTAAGCCCCTTTCAGCTAACCTCAAACTTTTTGCACCACCTCAAGAGTTTACATAATAGCAGCATGTTGCTCAACACTGGGGTAAAAGGCAAACAAATTATGTACTGAAAGTGTGGTTCTCTGAATTTACTCACAGCAAAGATATTCACTGAAAAATTGCTGAAGCAAGTGGTGGGCTCAAACCAGTATCTTCCCAAATTCCCATTCTTTTTTTCTTTCTGTTTTTTTCCTTAGCTATTATCTCACTCCACACACAGTCCCACAGTATGAAAGCAATACTCACAACAGAAGTACTACCCTAATCTTTAAAATAATTTTTAAAATGTTATACTTTTCTTCAGGCTGTGCCACTTAGTTTTCATGCTTTCTGTAAGCAAATGTGATCATTTAAGTGGCAGTGTATTCTCCCATTCATGAGCTCCATTTGTTGACTGAAATGCACTAAACCTGCTCTCCCTGCTAAATGTTTTCTCCTGCAATAAAAACCTTTCATAATGATCCTTAACTATCTGACCCTCAGCTTTCTAGAGTTTAATTCCTAGATATGTGGTGATGATGGAGACCAAGGACAGGAAAATATTAGGGTGCAGGAAGTTTTGTCTGAGTACTCAGAAAAGGTCACTGAGATTCAGGCTACATTGTTCATCGATTGTTACACCATTTTCCCATTGTTAATACTTGGCTGAATTAAGCATGCCCTAGTTAAAACTAGTGCAGGGCCATAACTGCCTTAAAAGATGCCATACTGAGATTACCTACTGACCTACATACTAGCCAGTTTTTACTTCTCCTAGAACAAGATTCAGTTGCTTTCTGAAGGCTATAAACATTTACTGCTGTGTGAGTGAGTTACAGAAACCTGATTCAAAGCTACAAAGAGCACCCCAGCCATACCAAGTTACTCATCCTGTCATACATTCAGACCCCAAACCATGGGCAGCAAAGCAAAATGAGGTGGCATTTCAATATATATTAAAGACATATACACCTCCAGGCTGGTAAAACTGAATGATGCACAGGAGACATTCCAGATGCAGTTAACCATTGACAAGACCCCTATTTAAATCATAGCTAGCTACAGGCCTGCAACTTTGACTCAAGATGCTCACTCCACCTATCTGAACCTCTGAATCTATCAAGATTCAACCCTTTACTCTGATCCTGGGTGACTTTAACTATCCAACCATAGACTGGAAAAACTACTCATGCCAAAACACAAATGCCTAGACATTCCTTGATTTTGTCAATGCAAATGCCTTGAACCAGCTGGTTGACACCCCCACAAGAGGTTATAATATCTTGGACTTGGTTTTAACCAACATGAGTAACCACTGCAGTATCCCTACAGTGTCATCCTGCCTGGTAAGATCTGTCCACAAAGCGGTCACTTTCAAAGTCATCATTTCCCCAGACCCCCCCCCCTGCTAGGGTCAAACAAAAAACTTCTCCAAAGCTAATTAAAAACTCCTGAGGGAAGGCATAAACAGCTTCACAGCCCCCCTCCCCCTCCATAGGAACTGGCACAAATGTCCAAACCTATACCAAAGTATTATATGAGCATTTATATAGCTGCATGGAATCAGGAATACCCAACAGGACAAAATCGTTCTCCTCAAGGAAAAGTAAACCTGTCTGGTGGACATCTGCAATAAATAAACTCTATAATAAAGGAAACGATCGCTGTCCAGGATCAAGAAGGAGCAGGGGCCTAATTGGAAGCAATCTCTCCTTAGCCTAAACAAGCAAATAAGAGCACTAGTGAAACCATCCAAAGGAAACTTCAAGTCCAATCTGGCCACATCTACTAAAGGCAATTATAAGGCCTACATTACATATACTGGCAGTCTCAAAGGAAGCACTCAGATCTGTTCTGAACTCGTGTGCAAGGACACCACATACATAAATGCTGTAGATATAGCCAACCTGCTGACAGACAGGTTCAGAGAAAACTGCATCTCTCTGCCCCCCCCCCCAATCAGTAAATCAGGACATTCCCAGCACCTGCCCCCTCCCCTTATCTCTAGGGAACAAGTCATCATTGCCCGCTCAAAGGCAAAAAATACAGCCTCCATGGGACCCGATAACATCCTAGGCTGTATCCTACATGAACTCAAGACAGGAACTTGCAGCACCATTAGGCACGCTATTCAACCAAAGCCTGAGTACCGGCTTCATCCCAGCCAAGTGGAGGACAGATACTGTCATCCCTTTGCACAAAGTTGGAGCATCTACCGATCCAAGAAATTAAAGAACCATCAACCTAACTAGCCTGATCTGCAAGGTCATGGAATGGATTATCATGGACCTCATTAACAAGGACATCGGCAACCTCCAAACACTCTATCCCACACAGTTTGGTTTCATGAAGTGGAGGTCATGCCTGTTAAATTTGGTCAACTTCTTTAAGACAGTCACCAAAGCCATGGACAAGGGGAAGAAGGTACACATTGTGTACCTTGACCTGGCCAAAGCCTTCAATACTATTCCCCACTCAGGTATAATAGACAAACTCTCTCAACTAGACATCAATCTGTATGTTCCCAGATGGATAGCAAACTGGCTCACAGATAGAACTCACCTAGTCAAAATAGGGGAAGCCACCTCAAGCAGTAGACCCATAACGAGTGGTGTACCCCATGGATTGGTATTGTGGCCTCTGTTGTTTGGGATATAGTTTTCTAAGATGCAGGCCAAAGCCAGTGGGCTATGACTGACCAAGTTGCAGATGACTGCAAGCTGGGCACTGCCACCAATTCCCCTAGTGATGTGGACATCCTTCAAGAGGTTCTCACCCAAGCAAATGACAGGTGGCAGAAGCATGGCCTCAAACTGAATGCCAAAAAATGCATCATCATCATCATCATCCTTTTTGGGAAGAGTGACATCCTCACAAATTATCACATTAATAACAAGATCCTAAGCACACAATCAGTCATGAGGGACTTGGGCACCCAGGTTGATAGCAAACTGACTTTTGACCATCATATTGCCTCCGTTGTATACAAAGCTTTCTACATGGCCCAACTTATTAGGAAGGGTATCTCATCCAGGGACAAGGCAGTCATAACATCCCTTGTATTCTTCCCTTATAAGACCCATTACTGAGTACAACACTCCTTTTGGCATGTACAACACAAAATACATGCAGCAGCTGGAGAGACTACAGAGGTTCCTCACCAGGAGAATCCAGTACCTCAAATATTGTACCCTACATAGATAGGCTAAAAGCCCTGTCCATCTTCTCAGTCTCATACAGGGTCCTCGGAGGTGACCTCTGTCTGGCATACAAAGCAACCTCAGACCCCACCTTGATGGGACTGCTGCATATCTGCAAATGAAGCTCCACTCGAGTAACCCACATGTGCAACCTCAACTTGGTCTGTGACATCAACAGGACTTTTGGAAGGACAGATTTGTGTCCCAGAGGCTCCCGCTTCTGTGGAAAAGCCTCTCTCTCCATGTTAGGTGAGTACCTCATTAACCATTTTTAAGTGCAACCTGGATAACTGGATAGGGAACAGAAAATACACCCTTGGGACTCCACTTGTGTCCCTGCTTGACAGGGTCATCAGGTGCTGACTTGTCTGAACATGGGCTAAATTCTTGGCTAGGCTTTAAGGACCTCAGGGCCAATAGCCTTGTAACTTTCTATGATCCTAGGATCCTATGAAAAGTGCATCAGAAATTACTTGCTCAATTGTGATAGATTGAGAATACTTTTTGCACAAGACTATTGTCTGCTGTTTTAGGGAGTTTGTTTTCCTTTCCCACTGTCATACAACCATGGAGTTTGAATATATACATAAGTATCTCTCTATCTTACTATATATATATATATATATATATATATATATATATATATATATATATATATATATTTATTTATTTATTTATATATTTATATATATATATGGGTTAGGGTATATATATGGTGCGCAAGAGTCTTGCTCCCCATGTGGGTGGTGAAGAGATGTATGTCTCGCAAAAAAGGTTTTGCCACATTTTCACACCCTGTATGTGTTAGTCCTTGTAAGTATTTACACAAAATGTTAAGACCTTTTTGAAGGAATTTCTTGTCAGTGGAAATATTTTGAATGTTTGTGAATGACTGTATGCTTGCAAAGAATAAATTGGATTTAGTGCTTCAGGGATGCTAGAGGCTTAAGGGGAAGACAACTGAGGACAATTATGAAACGATATTATTGCAGGTAAAAACTTTGCATGGCAGGTGGTCTAATAAGGTAAATAACCTTACAGAGAGAATCAGTTTTATATAGATGATGATGCTCTCCAGGGATTTGTAGCTTTTGAGATATATTTGCACCTCTGAATGGTGATTAGTCTTGGAATCCCAAAATCAAATCATACTGTGATAACTGTATAGATGGAAACAGGTAGCAAGATGATGAGTCAGGGAGTAAGGCTAGGCAAACGTTGGTAGGAAAGCATGCAAGGTTTTTATTTATATTTAGTGGCAGCCTCTGCCTTAAACATATTGAGAGAAACAGGGGGGTGGACAAAATTGGTGGGGGACAAAGGACAGGAAAATAGAAGCATGCAGGGGGAATTGTCTTAGTACTGGAAACTTAAGGCGATTTATAGTGTGTTTCCCTAGGCATGTTCAGGTTAGAATTATAGAAAAAAAAGAGACTGACATGGTGGTATATTGGAAACAAAAATGAAAGAGAAAAAGAGTGTCTAAAACTGGTTATTTATTTATGCAGCAGGTAGACAAAGAGGTTAAAAGAAGATTTTCAATGGAAAGAATGAAAACACGATACCTACTCCATTAAGGATGGTGGTTGCAATTCAAACAACTAAAATGGCAGTCCAGGCTTGAATAATTAGGGGGAGATGCTTACTAGCATTCAAGACAATGTGGTAGTGAATGAAAAATGATGAAGAAGAAATGTGGGATGCTAAGTTATGGTAGGCTGAATGCAGATCTACATTTTTGTAAGTACAACAAGACGATGGAGAGGTTGGGGCAGAGAAAGAGAGTAACTGAAAGTATTTGATTCTCCAAGGTGGAGAGGAAGATCTGAATGGGGAAGATTGTTAGGTTAAAAATGTTACTGGTGGTGTATGATCTGTATATTAATTTGTCACATAAATGGTACAGAACCCCTTGTAACCACCGAGAAGTTAGAATTAAAAGGATGGGAAGTGATGGAGATGTGGAGAGCGTGAGGTTAGGTATATGCAAAAGGTTCGGGAAGAGAGTTTGGTGAGACACATATAGAAAAAATGTATGGTAGAGTGGGAATAATCCATAGCCACTGCAGCCCTGGGTGTTGACACCTGTAAGAATCTTACACAACATCACCAAAGAGCAGTAAAACTTCACTAGAAGCAACAGGGAACATGCGTTTCACCTGTTGAAGGCATGTTTCTACTGTCTAGATATGACTGGTAGGTCTCTAGAGAGTGCCAGTGCTGCTGTCTGAAAGATGTATGAGCTCTGCACAATACATAATATGTTTATTAAGCATGCAGGCCATCTATCAGACTAGGGAATATCAAGGCCAGCCATAGCTGCCCTTGCCACAGCGAGAAAACTGTGTACCCTGCAATGGATTGTCAATGTGCCCCCTAAATGCACATATCCACTCAGACTTTTAAGACCATGTCTGGACAGGGCAGTGAGGGTGACACTTGGAACTCTCTGAGAAGAGGTAAAAATAGCAGCAAGATGTGCCACCATCACCCTCATAAATCCTAGAATGGCATCATCCCTGGACACCATGGTGACAGCAAGGTATTGACAGTGATGAGTGACATTGTCATGGAAACTATGCACCACACCAATCATTTCCATGTCAGCAGGGGTATCAGCAGAATGATAATAGCTCAGCACAGCTGTTGACTGAGTCCAGCCATAAATCAAATATTAGTGGCCAACTATGACATGTGATAGCAAAAGCATCCCCTGCTAAGCTGCTGTATGGATCGCATAGCCACAACATAGGGAGTGCAATTCTCTCTTGCTGCAGGCACAAGGGGAGATCCACTGGTATTATCAAGTAAAGGGGAGCCTCCACCCTACACAGAAATTAGACTCACTCTAGCTGTACAGCCTGTACCTCAGGTGTGGGCAAGGCCATACCTTCACCCTAAACAATGGGTGGGGCACCTCCCAACAGTGTGACAGACAGCACGTTTGTGTTACTGGACTGTGACTCAGTCAGTGTCTGCATATCATTTTCAGTTACTGCACTGGTGCTTATGTCAGCAAAATGTCCTGTCCCAGTCTGTACAAGTGTTACCATAGCAGTGATCTGGCTGTAAGTACGCAAAATGTACAGTTGTGTACCTACCATAAATGTAGATGTTCGAGTGTATTCACTGTTGCAGTCATTACTCTTGGGTTATCCTGCTGGCAGGCTACCCGCAGTCGGCCTGAATTCCAAAGTCTTGGTTCGGCGTCGGTTGCTGTCACCTCTTCCCTGATGTCAGTGCACCAGGGGTATAAAAGATGCAGCCAAAACCATTTTCTTCAGTTTTTCTTGCCCCAGATGTCAGATGTCCCCAAAAGGGTAGGCTAAATAGATTATGCCAATAAACATGCATGCACTAAAGTAAAAATTTCCTTCATCTACAAGCAAATACACCACATAGGTAGTATAGAGTAGAGAAGTACAGATAAGACCCAGCAAATGAAAGGGGGATGGTGGGAGGGTAACCTGGACTGCAACAGTGAATACACTTGAACATCTACATTTATGGTAGGTACACAATTGTACTATGTTCATCGTGCTTCACTGTTGCAGTCATTACTCTTGGGTTGAATCCCACAGCTGAGGATGGGTGGCTGGGTTAAAGAGGATTACGAGAGGCTATGAAGCCCTGCAGAACTGCAGTGGCAAAGCCTGCTCTGGATTTAAAGTAGAGAGGTAAGTGGTAGTGCTTTGTAAAAGTGTGCACTGAACTCCAAGTTGCAGCCTCTAAGATGTCTTTGGTTGGTACTCCTCTGAGGAAGGCTGCTGAAGTGGCTGCTGCTCTGGTAGAATGTGGCCTAATGCCCTTAGGCACTGATTTGCCATGCTGAGAGTAGCAGAAACAAATACAATGGCCTATCCATTTTGAAATAGTCTGTTTTGAGATAGCCTTTCCTTGTGATCCTGTGGTATATGCCACTAAAAGTTGCTCAGCCTTTCTGAAAGCTTTAGTTCTCTCCAAGTAGAAGCGTAGCTGTCTGTGTATGTCCAAAGAATGCAGAAGTCTCTCACCCTTGTTCTGTGGGTTTGGATAAAAGGTAGGCAAGTGAATGGTTTGGTTAAGGGCCACACTGGACACCTCCTTAGGCATAAATGTAGGATTCGTCCTCAGGGAAACCCTGTCTGGATGGAAAATGATAAAAGGTTCCACAGCCATGAGTGCCTGTAACTCCAAGACTCATCTTGCAGAGGTTATTGCTAGGAGCAGAGCTGTTTTCCAGGATAAGAATTTTATATCAGCTGTTGAGGCTGGCTCAAAAGGAGGCAGTGTGAGTTTCTCCAAGACATAATTGAGGTCCCAAGCAGGTATTGGTGCTCTCCTTGGAGGTCTTATGTTTTTGGCCCCTCTGAGGTACTGCCTTATCAAAGGATGAGAAAAGATAGGTAGTTCCATATTATAATGGGCTGAAATGGCAGAGGCATGAATCTTAATTGATGAAAAGGATAGGCCTTTGTCCATCATCTCAGTTAAGTATTGTAAAATCTGAGGAATATTTGGTACTAACGTGTCAATTCCTTGTTCCTGGTTCCAAGCACAGAATCTCTTCCATTTTTCTGCATAAGATTTTCTGGTACTGGGCCTCCTGGCCTCCAAGATAACATCCATTACAGCTTTGGAGAGAGTGAATGGCTACATTATCCGCCATGCTGCCAGATTTAAGGTCCTGAGTTGGCTGTGCAGGATCTGATTGTTTTGTTGGGTCAGTAAGTGAGAAGTCTGAGGCAATGTCCAGGCTGGACCTTGAGACAAGTTCTTTAGGATTGGGTACAAGTGCTGGCGTGGCCAATCTGGGGCAATCAGTATCATTTTTGGCTTCTCTTGTCTGACCTTTAGGAGTACCTTGGGGAAGAGAGGCAGTGGAGGAAATGCATATACTGCTAGGTTTTTCCAGCTGAAGGATAGGGCATCCACTTTCCATGCTTTCTTGTGATAAATCATTGTGCAGAATCTCTGTAGTTGGCAGTTGTGAGGGGAGGCAAATAGATCTATGTCTGGGCATCCCCATTTCTTTGTTATCATGCTGAAGACTTGTGGATCCAATTTCCACTCATGGGGATCCATGAGGTTTCTGCTTAGTTCATCTGCCAGAGTATTTATTTTTCCTGGCAGGAATTGTGCTTGCAGGTGAACTTGATAAGTCAATGCTGTGTCCCACAAAGTCATGGCTTGTCTGCAGAGGGGGGTAGGAATGTGTGCCTCCCTGCTTGTTTATGTACCACATGACTGTAGTATTGTCCGTCTTTATCAGTATTTGTCCTGGATGAAGTAGATCCTTGAAAGCTGTCAGAGCATTCTGAACAGCTAGCATCTCATTTTGATTGATATGAAGATGCATCTGGCCTGCGGGCCATGTGCCCTGAATACATTTTCCTGCCATGTGGCCCCCCCCAGGCATAATCTGATGCATCTGTTGTTAGTGTCTGCTTGGCTGTGGGTAAAGTGAATGGCTGTCCCTTGTTGTGGTGACTGGCCTGTGCCCACCATCGAAACTCCTGTTGCAGGCAGGGAATGAGGGTAATTAATGTTTCCAGGCTGCAGCAATGTTGAGTCCAAACACTTTTTAAATACCATTGTAGTTTCCTCATATGCAGTCTGGCATATGGAATTAGCAGAATGCAGGATGCCATGAAGACCAAAGCCTGCAGAATTTTTCTTGCAGATAACTAGGTCTTTGTTGCCAACATTTTGAAGTAAGAAGTCAGTTGCCTTTGTTTGTCAGGTGTGAGATAAGCCATCTGGGCAGTTGTATTTAAGCTTGCACCCAGGAATATTATCTCTTGAGAGGGTACTAGTTTTGATTTCTTTTCGTTCACTGTGTACCCTAGGCAAATTAGTAATCTTTTTACAAACGCCAGATGCTTTAGTAGAATGTCTTTGTTCTCTGCTTGAATAAGGCAGTTGTCCAAGTAAGGGTATATTTGAATTCCTCTTTGTCTGCAAAATGCAATTACTGGTGCCAGGCATTTTGTGAAGACCTGGGGTGCAGTAGATAAGCCAAAGGGTAATGCAGAGAATTGGTAGTACATTGAGCCAGCTACGAATCTGAGGTATCTTCTGCAAGATTGTCTGCCTGGGACATGCAGGTATGCCTCTTTTAGGTCCAAAGTTACGAGACAAGCCTTCTTGCCCAGCATGGGCAGTAGCTGCTGCAGAGTCAACATTTTGAATTTTGGAACATCCAGAAATGTGTTTAGAATAGACAGGTCTAGTACTGGTCTCCAGGCTTTGTCCTTTCTGGGCACCAAGAAAAGTCTCGAGTAAAATCCTTGTCCCTGCTCTTGTTGTGGTACTTGCTGAATGGCCCTCATGTCCATGAGGGATGAAACTTGCTTTTGTGCCTCTGCCCATTGATTGCGTGGCAGGTCTGGCATACCTTTTCCCCTTGGCAGGGTGTGAAAGTGGAACCTGTAGCCCTGAGACACTATGTTCAAGACCCATTTGTCCTGGGTAATCGTGCCAATTTGATGAAAAAAGTGCTAGTTTTCCCCCTAAGGGGGCTGCCAAAAGATAAGTGCTTGGTTCTGGCAGAGGAAAGTCATTGGGACTGTTTTCTGTATGGTTGTGATTTGTCTACTCCACTTTTGGAGGTAGAAGCACCCCATTGTTTAGGCCTGCATGAGCCTTGGGGCTGGAATCTGCCTCTGGGGGCATCTGTATCTGACTCTTTGTGGCCTGTCTGACACTGGAAAGGACCAATTCTTTGTAGGCCAGTTTCTACTAAATCTGGGTGGTTGTACCTGTAGGAAATCCTTAACTGTCTGCATGGATTTCGCTTTATCCTCCATTTTCTTCAACACCTCTTCTGCCTTAACACCAAACAAAGTATCATGCTGTAATGGAGCATCCAATAATTTTGCTTTAACATGATCAGGCAGATTCTGTTCCTTTAACCAAGCATGCCTTCTAATGACAGAGCCCGTAAAAGTGGCCCTGCAAGAGGCCTCCAGTGAATCAAAACCACATTGCAAAGTATTCTTACCCACTTGTTCAGTTGCATGCAATAAATCCTGCATTTCCTTGTTATCAGAACATTCAGAATTTGTCAACATTTTCTGTTTAAGCAGTGACATTAAGTATTGATGATATTTAAGCATGTGAAACTGACAATTTAAAGCCCTTACAGCCAAGGTAGCAGAAGTGTAAACTTTTTTCCCCCATCTGTCCAGTGCCCTAGAATCCCTATCGGAGGGGAGAGGGTTTTTTGCAGTGGAAGCCTTGACCCCTTTGGGACCCTGAGATATATTTTTTGGGTCAGAAGCATTGTTTTTATATAGGAATTTATGGGAGTCTGGAACCCTTTAGTATCTGTCTAGCTTAGCAGGTGCAGGGGGTAAAGAGTAGGGGGACAGGCCAGACTCTGAAAATACATCATCTACAATGTCTAGAACAGGTGGAATAGCAAGAGGTCTGTGTTGAGGTAGTAAAAGAAAGTCTCTGAGCCTTTTCTTAGATTCTGAGTAATCTTGGCTCTCCCAGTGAAAATGCTCCCTTGTGGCAAGCAGGGTTTCCCCAAAAGAATAATCCTCTGGAAGAGAGGCTGAAGGAATAGATTCTTCAGCATCAGAATCCTCATAGGGAGGAAAAGACTATCCCTGTTCAGAAGAGGAGTCAGAGGAAATTGAAACCTGATTAGAAGAGTAATATTCTGTCTCTTGCCTAGGCCTCTTATCAGGAGGGGGATGGGAACCCCTTATCAAAGTAATTAGGTCTTCGGCCATTTTAAGCATCTGTTTCTTAGGCATGGAAGTCTGTCCAGGAGAATGCTGTACTTGTTTCTTTGTCTTTAGAGCTGTTTTAGTCTTTGTCTTTAATGCTGAGGAAGGCTTAACATATAATTGTGTAGGTCTGAAAACACCATCAGAAGCCGATGCCTGTTCAGCAGCTCCGGACCCATCCAAGGGATTAGTTTCCGAGATTCCAATACCTTGAGTATCCAGAGGCCTAGTCGGCTCCATGTGGGAGTCGGAAGCGGCCTGTGGCTCTGAGGTAGCAGGCGTCAGGGGCTTCGAAAGCACCTCACTGAGAACTGGCAAACCGGCGAGTGGCCTAGCGGGGGCCTCATCGTCGGTTTTGGACCTCGGATGCCTGTCCTTTTCCTTGCGCTTTTTATAAACTAGGGTCATCGGCTGTTCCGACGACATTATATAATTAAACCTTCGGCCAAAGCTTATGAAAGGCAAAATCATACCGACACTTAATAGTGCGTTGGTTAAATCTAGCACAAAACCGACAGCTAGCAACGTCATGATCAGGGCCTAGGCAAGGAATACAGTAAGAATGAAAATCCTTATGAGGTATTTGCTTCCCACAAGAAATACAATTGTTAACTTTTTCTGACATCCGTCTGGAGCAAGAAGAAAATTTCCCCAACAGGGTACTTAGCTTTAATGAAGACTTCGGATTTGAAATTCGATTTTGAAAATCTCAGGAGTCGGCCGACCAGCACTTGCGAACTGCTTTTGCTTAAGGCACTGCGCAGCAAGAAAGACTGAAGAAAATGGCGTCGGCTGCATCTTTTATACCCCTGGCACACTGACGTCAGGGAAGAGGTGACAGCAACCGATGCTGGACCAAGACTTTGGAATTCAGGCTGACTGCGGGTAGTCTGCCAGCAGGATAACCCAAGAGTAATGACTGCAACAGTAAAACACGATGAACATCAAGACAGAATGGAATTAATCTGATTACCCTTTCTGTATGTGAGGCCTGTGTTATGCATGTAAACAATGGCACACACTATGCAGATATAGACTATGCACTTATCTCTGTTGCATTTAATTGGTGTCTGCACACCTGACATTCCTATGCAGTGATACATGTGTCTTCTGAACATGCAATGCATGGCTGCTATGTAAGCATGCAATATGTTTACAAACATGGTGCATTTTCCATTGAGACATGTGAGGACTGTCCATTCCTGGGAGGTGTGGTCACTCTTCCAGGTACAATTCTTGTGCCTTAATAATCTTTATGCAAGGATACTGGGAAATCCTCCTCATCAGTTAGGCTTGTCATGAGATGTGGTCCACTTCCAGTGGCTAACCACCCTGTGTTATACCATGTGCCTCCTTACAAGCCTATTGCCACATTATGTCAGTGACTTTCTACTGACATTGGTGTTTTCTGTGACTCTTACTGCCAATTATACTGATAACATGGACTATTGTCTTTCAGACACAGTCCCATAAAGGATGGTGATCACCTTCAGGCCCTAACACATGCCATCCTTAGATCGTAAGTGCCTGTAACAAGATGCCATTCTCAGCTGAGATGAAGTTCTCCAGCCTCTGCTGACCATCTGCTCTAGAGAACATGACAGCCCCTATGAGAAGAAGACATTTATCTATAGGCTAGTGACCATCGGGGATAGTAAGCTACCATGTATTCACAGCGGGTAGCTGTAGTATTCACAACAGTATAGTTATGGATGAACACACAAACACAGTAGGTACCACAAATATGCTGTGCAGTGGATTATGGGGTACTCCATTGATTATGTACGACAGGCATGGATGGAAATAAGTATGCATATAGATGGGCATTTGCACACAGAGACCCACAGGGCTATACAGGGTTTGAAGACAACAATACTGTAGGATGTGAGAGTGGACCACTGTTTTTTGATGTTGAAGTTACACCCGGGGATCTACAACAGTTGTCCTAACATCATACGCTCACAGCACATATGTGTACAACAATATTCACGATAGTATAAGGTTAGGCAGTCCTGATAGTAGGCTGTCTTTCCTTACCTATATTATAGATATACCTCGGCATATATTACGTATATATGCAGGTACATTTTGCATGAAAACATTAATAAAGATTAATATATTTACATATAATCTATTCCAAGGCAAGAGTTCACATGTACATCATACTTGTTACCATAGTACTGTAGAACACTAATTAATTCATTAGAAATGCTTCTTCTGAAAAGTAGGCTTCTCTACTGCCTTAAATCTGTTTCAAAATGCTTTATTTGTGGTGTTACTGCTGCTTTTGCATAAGTAAATAGTTTGCATGCAAATAAGGCTAAGTTCCACATATGTCTGTGAATAACTATAATTCAATGATGTGCACAGTCAACATGATGTATAGGTAGGGCCCACAACACGCTGCAGATACACTAGGAATGTTATCTTGTGTAAGCTGACTGCATCAGCATGCTCACTGTACTTTCCATCTGTGGTAGACTGCACTGCTTGCAATTCAGAAATTATATGTCCAGCATGAATCTCTGATCACCACCAAATTTTTCAAGCACCTGTGACAATGACTGAGAGTGCTAAACCCCTTAGAGATTGCCTGCCTAGTGTGCTGTACATTTTACATAGCCAGAGGGGCAGATTTCTAGATCCTATCAGGGCGCATTTCTTGTGATGGATACATAGTATGAGCTTGCTTAGTGAAGCTACTGACAACCGCATGACTAGTGATAAACGTAGGCATTGATAGGGTGATCCTTGGCAACTCAACCTTGAAAATCTCTGGCAGTGGAAAGCAAATGTTAGGCAGACAAGTTCTAAAATTTAAAGTATTTACAATAGCTACTGATTTTCAGTTTCCACCGTTTCCTTTTTTCTGGCATTCAGAGATGTGTTTCTAAGAAAAGTCAAGCCAAAAACACACCGTAGTAAAAAACAAACAAATGAGCTGGAAACCAAATTCCCAAAGAGAACGATTTAATTAGCAAACGCTTTTGGAGGGCACAGTGTCTCTCCTTCTTCAGACATAAAAACTACACAACAGTACTCACTATCTTTATATACAAGTATGTATTAGGCAAACAATTAAGCCCAATTAAATTAATTAACAAATTGCTTAAATACGCTTCACTTCAACACTGTACCATATACAAATTAATACTGTGTTGCAAATATGTAAGCAATAGAATAGGACGTAAACAAATAATAATGTTGTGTTACCCCCTACTTAAAACAACCCCTACTTTAAAATAACATAACATATATTATATATTACACCTTAATAACACCAATCCTAGCATTTTTAATTCAATTAAGCTAGTTTTTAAAAGTCATATAACACCCATCAAACACTAGAAACATTAAAAACATATTAAAATAAAAAATAAAAAATATGAAATGTATGTATATATACATTTAATAGACAAAAAATTCCAACATTACACTCATAAAATTTAATTTCACCTCTTCATAGAAAGGTATTTTAAAAAACAACTAATAGAGACGTGGTCGTTCAACCCAGGGTACATGTAGGCACCAGTACGGATTTGCCAGACCAGTTCATCAATCTCTAACTGGATTTGCCATGGACCACCCCTAATGTCAACAGATGTTTTTTTAAAAATGGTGAATTTGAAATAATGGTCAACAAATTCACCCACATGCCTTGCAAGAGCGTTGTTAAATTCGTACCTATTAATGGCATACATATGTTCATAAATGCGCTTTTTTAACTTCCTTTCAGTCTTACCTATATAGAAGGTAGCGAATTTCTGGCACAAAGCCGCATAAATGACACTGTTAGTCTCACAATTAAATTTCCCCTTTATAGTAAACATTTGATCCCTGATTTTAACCTTGGAATCAGTGCAGATGTGCTTGCATTGTTTACATGCCCCACATTTAGTCATGCCAAAAGACAAATTGTTGAATGCATGAGAATTAACCTCAAGCATAGCTTTCAAATTATACCCCCTTCTGAAAGTGATCTTTGGGGCATCACCCAATTTACTACTTAAATTACTGTCCTCCATTATGAATGCCCAATTCTTATTTAACAGTTTCCTTATCTCAAAATGATCAACACTAAATGTACACAGAAAACTAGTTACGAAAGGGATATTTGTTTTACTATTATCATGAAGAACATGGTTCGACTTAGAATCACACTCCAAAATGCTGATGACACTTGAAAGAATTGGTTTATAGAAACCAGAATTCCTTTTACCCATAACTTCCATTTTGATATCCAAAACAAGACAGGAAGGATAGCCTCTGTTAATAAACATCTCACATAAATGTTCACATTCAACAAGAAAATCATCAATATCCGAGACCACCCTTGCCGCTCTAACCATCTGCCCCTTCACTACTGCTTTCTTTTGATAACCGGGGTTAGTGAAGGAAGTGAAGGAAGGCATTGGAATATGTGGGTTTCCTGTAAATTATGCTCTTATATTTCATATTAACTGTGTCTTTAATGAGCAGGATATCCAAGTAATTAATACTTGTTTCTTGCAAGTTGTATGTGAATTCAAGAAAGGGAGTCATGTTAGAAATTATTTTTAAGAATTCTGGAACTTCAGAGAGTGATGCTTTCCAAATTAAAAACATGTCGTCCTGGTACCTAGTGTACCAGGCAACACTTTTCACAAACAAATCATTAGGGAACAGAAATGTCTTCTCCCAATAGGCCAGAACACTATTGGCAAAATTGCCACCACAGGGGGATCCCATTGCCACCATGGATTTTTGTAAGAAAATCTGTCCATTAAATAACATAAAGTTGTTACTTAAAACTACTTCTAAAAGAGTCTCAATCACAGAAATGTTGTCATCAATCCTCCTATCATGCATAAATTCACGAACCCAGTGAATGCCTAACTCTTGTGGTATCACGGTATATAAGTCTTTAATGTCTATAGTTAAAAACCAAAAACTTTCATCAAAAGGGATTTCATTCATACTTTGCAAAAAACTCCAGGAATCTTTACAAATCTTGGTTTCCTGGTTAATTAGTGGCCTCAGAATACTATCTATAAATTTAGCGCATGCAAAAGTTGCAGAGCCACGACCATCCACAATGGGACGAAAAGGTGGATTGGTTAAGGATTTGTGGATTTTTGGGATACCAAACAGGACCGGTATCCTGGGAGCTAAAACATTCAAATATTGATATAAATCAAGATCTATAAGCCTTTCCAAGAACAGGTCCTCAATGATTCCTTTTATCTTGGCATAAGCAATATTGACTTTGTTTATACTGACTACCCCATAGAAATCAGTATTTAACACTGCTGTCATTTTCTCAACATACAAAAAATGATCCATAAAGACAAGGCCACCCCATTTATCCGGCTTCATAACCCTAATGTTACATTTTTGTAATACACCTATAAATTCACGCTGATGTTTAGTAATATTAACAGCCTGTTTATGGATCAAAAACTTATTAGCATTCAAGGCTCTTAAGTCATACTCACACATTTTCTCAAAAAGGTGTAGCGTGTCATTCAAAGGGGGATTGAAAACACTGGAGACTCTAAGTGAACTAGCGGTGAAACATTTATCACCCATGTTCTTCATGATAATAGTAAAACAAATGTCCCTTTCGTAACTAGTTTTCTGTGTACATCTAGTGTTGATCATTTTGAGATAAGGAAACTGTTAAACAAGAATTGGGCATTTATAATGGAGGATACTAATTTAAGTAGTAAATTGGGTGATGCCCCAAAGATCACTTTCAGAAGGGGGCACAATTTGAAGGCTATGCTTGAGGTTAATTCTCACGTACTTAATAATTTGTCTTTTGGCATGACTAAATGTGGGGCATGTAAACAATGCAAGCACATCTGCACTGATTCCAAGGTTAAAATCAGGGATCAAATGTTTACTATAAAGAGGAAATTTAATTGTGAGACTAACAGTGTCGTTTATGCGGCTTTGTGCCAGAAATGCGCTGCCTTCTATATAGGTAAGACTGAAAGGAAGTTAAAAAAGCGCATTTATGAACATATGTATGCCATTAATAGGCACAATTTTAACAACGCTCTTGCAAGGCATGTGGGTGAATTTGTTGACCATTATTTCAAATTCACCATTCTTAAAAAAACAACTGTTGACATTAGGGGTGGTCCATGGCAGATCCAGTTAGAGATTGATGAACTGGTCTGGCAAATCCGTACTGGTGCCTATATGTACCCTGGGTTGAACGACCACGTCTCTTAGTTGTTTTTTAAAATACCTTTCTATGAAGAGGTGAAATTAAATTTTATGAGTGTAATGTTGGAATTTTTTGTCTATTAAATGTATATATACATACATTTCATATTTTTTATTTTTTATTTTAATATGTTTTTAATGTTTTTAGTGTTTGATGGGTGTTATATGACTTTTAAAAACGAGCTTAATTGAATTAAAAATACTAGGATTGGTGTTATTAAGGTGTAATATATAATATATGTTATGTTATTTTAAAGTAGGGGTTGTTTTAAGTAGGGGGTAACACAACATTATTATTTGTTTACGTCCTATTCTATTGCTTACATATTTGCAACACAGTATTAATTTGTATATGGTACAGTGTTGAAGTGAAGCGTATTTAAGCAATTTGTTAATTAATTTAATTAGGCTTAATTGTTTGCCTAATACATACTTGTATATAAAGATAGTGAGTACTGTTGTGTAGTTTTTATGTCTGAAGAAGGAGAGACACTGTGACCTCCGAAAGTGTTTGCTAATTAAATCGTTCTCTTTGGGAATTTGGTTTCCAGCTGATTTGTTTGTTTTTTTCTAAGAAAAGTATTTACTCTGGCAAATACCAGGGAACAACATTTAGGTTACTGGGGGATAACTCTCTGCTGTGTCTGTTACTTGTCTGTCTGTCTCTGTCTTGACACTGATGCTTATTGTGAGGTGTTTCATATCTACTCAGTTGTAAGGCTAGGGTACCATGTCAAGCTTCTGCTATCTGGCATGTAATTGTAGGACTGTAGCTTAGTTGTAATGCTGTAGGAACATTTCCAAGCATCTGCTATCATGCTTGTCAATGTGGAACTGCAGTTATGCAGGGAAGTCCATCTCCCCTCCACCACAACTGTGTGAGATGGTTGTTCTATTCCTTCTGTTTTTCAGTAAGGTCAGAGTATGAAGCGACATATTGACTACTACCGGGGCAGCTGAGACTTGCAGCAAAATATGCTAAGTGTGGCATTAATATGCTAAGTTGTACTGTATTACCTGTGCCACTTGTGGTATACCTTATTTAATATTATCCTTTCCATTGTGTCTTCCCACTGCAACTCATGAAGTCAAGGACCACACCTATGCATGTAGCCCAACTTAATTCCCTGCTGCAGGCAAGTTGGCAGGGTAGCAGAAGTTGTGGGATGTACAATGATCTGCTGAGTGGCCAATACCATGCCATTCCTGGAGTTATACATAGCAGATGCATTTCACTGTAAATTGCCCATCTTCTGGCCAACAGTACAGGGTGTGGCCAATATCACCAGCTACCATGAACTATCTGAACTCTTTTCCTTGATAAAAGAGAACACTGGACTGTGCATAAATTACGGTCAAGAATGCAGCTGTTGATACAGATTATAGATTATGGCAGTACTACTGCAATATTACACAGTTCTGAAGCATCAACCCACTAGAAAGTACATAGAACAACATGTTTTGCATCAGTGTATATTTTCTTACCAATATTTGTGAAACTTGAATGTCTAGCATTATTGACTGACTATGATCCCCAGTGATTTACCAAAAATAAAAAAATATCAGAGACAAAACAAAAATATTGTGCAAAATCAGAGATGTTCTGCAAAACCAGGCAGTTGTAAAACATATGTTATGCCCAGTTTTGGAGGTAAGCAGCATTAAGTGCTTGACAAGGATGGACATAATGTCTAGGCCTTGGTCCCAATGATCCCTTGCTTAGTATTAATCCCATGTACTTCAGGGTAACTTCAGATATTGTTTCCTTTTTTTACTTGTTTTCTAGAGTTTCCCCTGATGCAAGTTTTCTTAAAATACAGTCATTGATAAAGCTTAGAATGATACAGCTGCAGAGTGTAGTTGTCAAACCACACTATTGGCATTACATTCTAAACAGTACACAAACACACTACCATAGTCCAGTATCCTCCATTATCCTCCATTTCCTGAATCCAGTTGACCACCTCTCTGAGGTTGTTAGCAACCTGCAAAATGCCCATACTCATTTTATCCTCAAGTCAGGTGTGCCCCAATCAAGTAACTCCATAACCCACACTCTTGCATTGTCCACTCCTCTCCATAAGCATTTATCCACCTTCTATTTGTGCCTGCCTAGTCCACATCTGACATATCTAGTGTGTACTCATCCAGGCATGTTCCATGTTTGTGTGCCCCAATGCTTACTATTCCCCTACCTTTCTTCTCCTTGTTTCTTTATCACCCTTCATATCATCCCTTCTCCCCAGATTTATTTATTTATTATTTAATATTTGTTTATTGGGAAAGTCTGATTTGGAACAAAGCCAATTTTTAGCAGAGCCCGGGAAGAAACACTCCAGATGCATGTTTTTGTAACTTGGGAGGAAAATGGAGGACCCGGAGGAAACCCACATGAATGCAGGGAGGACATGCAGACTCCACACAGAAGGCACTCCAGCCAAGAATTGAACAGGGGAACCTCTCGCTGTGAGGCAACAATGCTACCTCTGAACCACTGTGCCATCCAAAATGAGACACATCATTGGCCAGGAAATGAACCCATGTCTTCTGCATGTGAGGCAAGAATTCTATCACTGAACCACCAATGGCAACATACAGTTGTACAAGGAAAAGGGTTACAGGCTCATAGGTTCCTAGATGTTTCCTAGGCTAATGACTACAAGGGCCTTTTAAGTCTAACTATGCATCCAAAACCTCTGACAATTTCTGGTACCCTTGATAAGTTTAAGCAGCGGCTTGGGAGCCAAAACATTTACAAGCAAGGGCCTCAGAGATGAACCATTTACAGGCTGCCTGTGCCCATTAAAGACACAAGTGCCAAGCCAGGGATGAATTTCCTTCTCACCATCTAATTGCCCAAGTTACACATGGATGGGGAGCCTGTTCCAGAGACAGGATAGTCACTGGAATACATACCTGTCTCTCCAGCAGGTCCTATTTATAGTATAGGCAAGGTTTAAGTCTTCAGAATGGATAATTCTGATGCTGCTTGTTTTGTAGATATGCAGGAGCCCCATCACAGTGGGGTCTGACAATGCCCTGTATGCCAAGCATAGATCTCCCCTCAACAGCTTGAAGGAGACAGAATACAGGGATAGGGTCTTGAGGCAGTCTGCATAGGACATTTTACTTATGCCCTGTATTCTTCTAGTGAGGAACTTCTGTGGAAATTTTATTTGTTGGATATGCCTGGTTAGGTACATACCAAAGGGGACATTCTACTCAAAGATAGGTCTAATGAATGCTGAATACAGTTGAACAATGATTTCCTTGGACCTAGATGCCATACCTTTGTTATCTGTCCCCACAAGAAAAAATATCCCCTGCATTCCCTACCACATCTGTTTTTCCATTATGCTTCCTTTCTGTATGTACATCTGCTTCATTTATTCTCGCATTTATTACTGTCTTAGATTCCACTTTCCTCCCTTTCGTAAAATCAGAAAGTGCCCCCTTGAGTGGAGATGTGATTGCTGGTATTTGCAGTGTGCTGAACGTTATTCATATATGGCACTTGCCAACAGGTTGCTTGACAGTATATGCACTTACTGTACCTACTTCCTTCATGCATCAAAAGATCCATACTAGCTGATGTATGGTCACTTCCTTGCTCCATATGTTACTGCATTCGTTGGCTTGTAGTTGTTTACCCTTGCCATGCCTCTCGACTGTCCAGATTTTTGCCTCATATTTTTGGTCCATTTTTCATAAAAATTGTGGTTTTCTGGAAAATCACTGGCAAGTCATTAAAGATTAGAGTCAGAAAATAATGGCAGACACTTAAGTTTCAGACTTCATACTCTTCAGAAACGTCATGCTAATGCAAAACCTGTTATGGTATCATCTTTCTAAGTTTTTAAGAGAAATATTTAAAAAATGCCCCTATTTTTGGGCCTTTGTCCCCTCATTATTTATGGCTTTGTCCAGATTTCTTGCTGTAAGAGGTTGAGAGGTATGCCTTGCACCAGTTGTGCAATGGAGCACAGCTAGCTTCTCAACTACGCAGATTTTCACAGTTTGTATATTCGTGTGTGATTTACACTAGTCTGTCACCCTCACCAGTAAGCTCATGAGCGTACATAAAAAGATGTGTGAATCCTTGCCCAGGTAGGTTTCACACAATTGTCTTTTGATTTCAAATAGTAAAAGCAAGGAGGAGGAGGAGGATATGGCAGACATCACAACCGATGAAATTTAGGATTTATTTTGCACACAAACGGAGGGAGAATTTTTCAAGGCTACAGAAAACAAAATATTTTGCAGTATTGAATTCTGCAACTTTTGAAATCTGTACTTATGGCCTTATATCCACAGCCTAACAAATAAATAAATAGATTAATAAATAAAAGTTAAAAATGGCACATTTTTCTTTTACTTGTCAGGCAAAAAACTTCAACAGAATTGGCACTCTGAGAAAGCAAAAAGAAAAATCAGATTAAGACGGGATGAGATAGGGTCTATTATAAACTGGCCTGCTACAGTTTATTGTTATCTCTTTGCACTTTTCAGTGTTGAACATTTATGCTGCAAAGTTTAGTCATGCAGTCATTTCATCTAGGTAATGCATGGAGAATGAAGATATTTTCTTTGATTCAGCATGCTTTCTATGCAATCACACAGCCTATTGTCTTGTCTTAGTTCCACATAATAATTAACATCTTGTTAGCTTTCTGACAGCTAGAATCTGACAATACAGTGATTCACTTGCAAATTTTAGACTTATCTGATCTATTATGTCCAATATACACATGTAGTTTGTTGCAGGGATGTGAGGCATTGCTGTACACACCTACACAGCTCAGCATTGGACAAGTGCAAGGCCTTTGCTGTGACAGGCATGTGCAGAATTGCATCATGTAGGTCAATGGCAATTACTGTGAGTCTTGCTTTAGGTGTCACAGCTGCTCAAGGGAACAGAGCAGCATGTTGTACACTAGATAATTGGATACTAGAAGTCATACAAAAGCTAAGATGCATCATGCATCAAAGTTTGTAAGCACAGTACATCCTACAACTATGCCAAAAGCAGCAGATCATACACAAAACATTAAAAAAGTGCATTTTATGTCTTGGTAAGGAATAAATTGTGTTTATTTTATTTTTAAGTCCTCATGAAAACTTTGTCAATATACAAAACCTGGCATATAGATCTTTGAAGGATACTCATAGAAAATAACGTATGCATTGTGTCCAAAATGAAAATACACAACTAAGTTAAATTCATAGAAGCAAGTTTTGCTAAGAGGTAATGAGCCAAAATGCACAAAAAAGTGTATGTAAATTATGGTATAATTACATGCAAATGGATAAGGGCAGTCTACTGAGTCCATAATGACAAGGATGGGGAAAGCACATTGCAGCTCATAGTCAACAGATGTAAAATAGCACAGAGACTTGCATCTGAGAATAAAATCAAAGTGCGTGGTAAAACAATGTGGACATCTAAACAAAGGTGGCAGCAGCTGCTTCATATGTTACAGCATATATGTTTATGACAAGTAAAGGTCCCTCTTAGGTGTGACATGGTCTAATGCATAGCCAGTAATGATACCTACATTTGATAAGCGAACACCACACAAAGTTACAGGTCCTGGTTTGTCTGCAAGTAGACAGCAACATCATACAAGTGTTGGGGACAGGTATTGCTCACAGACTTGAAGGAAAGGAATGCATGGGCTACTTATACCAATGGATACCATGGTATGTACAGCACTTGCCATACTGGCCACATGACACTTTCAGAGACAAGCAGAGACACACTGGGCATTTTGCTGGTGTCAGCTGTAAAATACCCAAGATATTCTTCAATATACTACTTCTACACATGGCTTCTAGGATATCACCCCACCTTCCCTGAAGTGCTGAGAATTATAAAGTGCACTGCAATGACAATAAAGGGCCTGCCTGGTGTCCATAGGCAGTGTTGCCTCAATAGAAAGGGCAACTATTCCATTAGTTCTAATGTATTGTATAATGCCGAGCAATTAATATCAAATCTCTTGCAGTTTCATGATTGCACATATGGCATACAAGTCATCTGTATTACTTCTTCCCTGGAAAAATCTCACAGGGATACCTAGTATGTTAGGACACTGTAATGGCACATCTATATATCTACAGCCATGAACATAACATATAAACATCACTAAACTCCCACCATTCCCCCCCTTCCCCCCAAAGTGTCACAGGTCAAGTAGGTTTCCACCTAGAGTCCTGCTGATAATGCTCATATGGGACCATTAAGGCATCCCAGTCAGTAATATGACATTACCAGCACACAAACTAGAAATGCCACTGTGCCAAAGCACTGAAGTATACAGTCACCACAGTATGCAAATATGTGTGACATGCTTCATGCTTCACTACATGATCCAGCATTAACATGTAGGTCAGACAACATACCCCAGACCTTCAAGCAGTGTAGCACACACCCCAGCCCTTCCAGCAGTGTAGCAAATACCTCAGACCTTCCAGCAGTGTAGCACATAACCCAGACCTTCCAGCAGTGTAGCACACACCCAAGACCTTCCAGCAGTGTCGCACATACCTCATACCTTCCATCAGTGTAGCACATACCCCAGCTCTTGCAGCAGTGTAGTACACAACCCAGAGCTTCTAGCAGTGTAGCATAAACCCCAGACCTTCCAGCAGTGTAGCACCTACCCCAGACCTTCCAGCAGTGTAGCACATACCCCAGACCTTCCAGCAGTGTAGCACATACCCAAGACCTTCCAGCAGTGTTGCACATACCCCATACCTTCCATCAGTGTAGCACATACCCCAGTCCTTGCAGCAGTGTAGTACACACCCCAGACCTTCCAGCAGTGTAGCACATACCCCAGACCTTCCAGCAGTGTAGCACATACCCCAGACTTTCCCAGAAGTGCACAACCTACCCCAGACCTTCCAGCAGTGTAGCATATACACAGACCTTCTAGCAGTGTAGCACACACCCCAGACCTTTCAGGAGTGCAGCACACCCCAGACTTTCCCAGCAGTGTAGCAAACACCCCAGACCTTCCAGCAGTGTAGCACACACCCCAGACCTTCCAGCAGTGCAGCACACACCACAGACTTCTCCAGCAGTGTAGCACACCCCCCATACCTTCCATCAGTGTAGCACATACCCTACCCCTTGCAGCAGTGTAATACATACCCCAGACCTTCCAGCAGTGTAGCACACACCCCAGACCTTCCAGCAGTGTAGCACATACCCCAGACTTTCCAGCAGTCCAGCACATAGCCCAGACCTTCCAGCAGTGTAGCACATAGCCCAGACCTTCCAGCAGTGCAGCAGTAGGACCCATAGTGACTATCTCAGCATCCATCAGCAGTGAATCAGATGCCAGCAGACCAGTAACAACACCCCACTACCCTGCTCCAGATGATGTCTTGCACAGTACAACCTACATCCTTCTGCACCAAAAGTAAGTGTGCTACTTGTTAAGCCACCATGAAAAGGAAAATATAGAGATAAAACAACAGAAGAATTGTGTGTATAGGATTACCCTAGCTGAATTGTGCAGGTAATTAAAGGGTTACAATTTTATACATTTAGCCTGCTCTTGAGCAAGAGCATTAGCATGAGTTGTGCAGGTGTTGTTTCAGTTCCAGTTTGAAGCTTCTTAGATCGTTTACTTGTCTAACCTGTACTGGAATGGTATTTCAAAGCTTGGCAACATTGAATATAATGGGTCACCTGCTGTGTTGTCTGATTTGCTGATGGTAAGAAGAAATTTACTGCCAGATTACAGGTTCCTTGTTGATGTGTAGTGCTGGAGGATACTGCTTAGGAATGGGCATTGCTTTGATTTATACATTAGACTGTGTGCTATAAGCACTCATATACACACATATATATATATATATATATATATATATATATATATATATATAAATATTAGGTAGTGCGATAGTTCTAATCAGTTTATCTTTTTTAGGGCCAGACAATAGCTGATTCTGCAAGAAAGGTTGACTGTGAGTTTTGCTATCTTGTTGTGGCATGCATCACATTTTATCTTATGGGTAGAATGCAGCTTGGTAAGAAATGAGGATGCATAAAGGAATACATCTGCAGCTTAGGGTTGTGGGTACGGTATTATGGGACCTTGCAGCATGAGCCTGGTATTGCAAATACTGTGCAAGCCCAGTTGCTCCTCTGAAAATAAATGTGGTGCAACTTCATGAACAGGACTGGTATGGTGCATGTACTCAAAGTGGCCCCCCAAAAGTGGCCCTTTGTCATGGGTGACTTTGCTCTCACCCAGGATATTAGACTATCCAAAATGCAGCAGACATAGACTGTGAGTCTTGTGATATTTGTGCTATGCATCCAGTATGGATACACACAAATCCATAGACATGGGCCAAACCACGGCCAGACACTCATGGCAGCACTGGCTAACATTCTCAAAGAAGTATCCATAGTAGCCATGTGGCTCACCACGGAGTACACAAGGCAGATAACAGTATCATGCCCATATTCCACTGTCTCTTGAAGGCCACACACAGTGTGTGTAGTGGGAGATTCTGCATGGATGACATCCCAGCGCATCTATCAGTTGAGGCTGCGTGTTGAACCTATGGTATGGGCTTTCTGGGTCAGTTTTGCTGGAATATTGTACTGCTACAATGCCTGAAGCAGTGTGCTCACCCCTCTGCTAGGCCATTAATGGCAGTGGCCATGATATCAGAAAAATGGAGGCCTGTACTGAGGGTGAAGTTTGTATGAAATACTGTACTGTTTGTTGGGTGTGTGTGGTGGAGGTTATGTTATCACCCTAATTGAGATGGACAGTATAAATTTTCCTCTGATTGTAAATTAATGTGCATGTTGATGTCATCATTAGACCCCAACAGGGGACTAACCTCGGACTGTTGTTGCCCAGCATGTACAGGGGTCACAGTACAGGTGGTGTTCCCCATGAATACAAACACATAACAGCCCATGTGATTACATCTGGCTCACACACCCTATGCTTTATACTGTGACTGCTACAAACAGCTGCATGCTCATAGCCAAAACATAACCTTACCTGTGGCAATGGTTCTCTGTATGTGAATGCCCCATGTACTTAAGAGGGACAGAGGAGGAGGTTACTAGATGATCCTCCAGGTATGCATCTGTCTGGTCACGTACCTGTCTGGTATCCATGGGAAATATGAGACATTTTGCTACTCCCAGACCGATTGTCATCACCGCCAGGTATGAAGCCTGTCCTGTCATTGTCACCTTGCACAGATGTGAGAAACGATTCTTCTTCTGCGAGGATTGAAGTGTTTGGGTACCAACCCTTGACTTTGTAGCATTATGTTCCACTACTATAAGTTTTTTTTGCCACCCTTTGTACCTTGTCATTTACATGTTTACATTTTTTATAGTGTAGTACCCTCCCCCCACTTCATAGACATTGCACCCCACAAATTCTCACTCATAGATACAGAGAGGTTGGTGGGTGTTCCTCCCCTGAGCAGCTGCTGTCCATGTATTCATAGGCCCTGTAGCAAGATATTTTTCTCTGCAAGTCAAGGCTGAACTTGTCCATACTCTGCTACTCATCCCCTTTGTTGGACATTTGCATACCTGGGGGGATAAGACATCATTGATTGGAAAGACGTGATGGTGCACAGAGGTAGCCATGTCACATTCAATGTTAGCAGGCACATGTACATATTCCAAGGTACATGAGGATGGGGAGAGTATGTACGTCTCATAAGTTTTGTACAATATTTAGGGCTGCACAGAGGTGAAGTAGTTGGCTGCCCACTGCTATTGGGTTTCCTTCCCCTGCTTGTCATATTTTGGCACAGCAGTATGAGGAAGATGTGTTATGAAGGCTAGTGATGCCTGGATATTGGGTGCGTGGGGGGGGGGGGGTTGGCTGACCTGTGTCAGTGGGCTACTGTGTGTGTGAACATATGAATGACTGCAGTAGACTAGAGTTGTAGCCACTTGTTCTAGTGTATGTACACTTGCCATTTACTTTTATTCAAATAACTATTCTGATGCAGGTACCATTGCAGTGGTGATAAATAGTACTGGCTGACACAACACAGCTATGTACCTCTTGTGGACTATTGCCAGATATGTGTTATTTCTTTGCTACTGAATGCAAATCATACTACAGAATTATGTCTGCTGCTTCATAAGTTCATAGGTAAATACTAGATTAACTGCCCTGATGGGCCATTTTAAGCCTAGTCAGTAACCTGTGATAAAAATCAGACTGTGGACCTTGTGTCTGTGAGATGAAGAGTTACCATTATACCAAACCCACAATTTGTTTATAGGAGAGTACTAAGCTAATTGCCCTGAAGGGTCATTGTAAGCCTAGCCAATGACCCTAGATCAGAATCAAACCCTATACCTTTCATCTAGGGGGTGAAGACTTTAACCATATGACAAATCTACATTTATCTTTCTTTAAAGCATAATATGACATCCTAAATGGAAGAGCACATGTAAACAATGTTATTACATACAGGTTTGTAATCTTATTTATGTTAAAAAGCCTGAAGTCTACCTTTGTCTAAAACACATATACACACACACACATACACACACACACACACACACACACACACACACACACACACACACACACACACACACACACACACACACACACACATACATGATGGCTCTGCATATGCATTGCACATTTGTGAGGTGCAACCCAGGATTCATAATCAGACTGTTTTGCATTTTACTTGTGGAGATGGCTGCTGATACCAATATGCCATGGAAAGTGTCTGCCTGATGTGCAAAGGACTGCAAAATTATACTCTTTCTCCTGCATTGCCAGTTCAACGAGCAGCCGTTAAAGTCATACACATTTTTATTTATAAAGGCTAATGCTTGGTATAACCTGACAGCTCTGCTGTTCAAGGTAACCATCATCCCTTGTACTGGTGAGCAGTGCAGGCACTGGAATGATGACCTATGTTGCCACTGTCCCAAATCTCTGGACATGGGCAGCAAAGATTAGGCAAGGCCACCGACATGGTCTGTTAGGTATTGCTATCTGCTGTGTAAAGCTCTGGTATTAATAATGTTTTTTGCAATTTGTAATGGATATTTTTTGTTTCATGTGACGTACTCAGGATTTCTGAGATTGGCAGCTGTGGGTGATTGATAGTTCTGTGCACTGTAGGAGCTGTTTTGTTGTGCCACTTAATTATGTGAACCTGAGGTGTTGTGGGCATCATTTATGCTTGTGCAGTACTGCACAAATGTGTGTTTGTGTAACTGTGTTTTCTTCCCTGCAACAAACTGTTTTGTTGCTGTCTCTGTACATTTGTTAGTATCTGTAGTAGTGTAGGCTGTTGCCCTGCTATATTGGAAGCTGCAAGCATCATTCTGCTTTGCACATGACCATGTTGTTACAGTTGTGTGTTGGACTATGGGACTTATTTCAGGCTTCTGTTTGCTTATGCGCTCATGTGTGTGTACTGTATTTTGCATTTCCCAACACCTTTTTGTGTTTGTTGCCTAATGGCTTACCTTCTTTCCTGTGTCTCAGTACCAGCAAATTGTAAACAGAATGCTACTGGTTGCTGCAGGAGGCTGCAGAGACTATGGGTACAGTGAGATTCGTGGCACATGTGGTAACTGGTTTTACAATCAAAACATGGAAACTGCATCAGTCGACCAGCATGTGATCGACTTGCAGTTTTCAAGTCAGCAGAATGTTGAACCAAAATTGATTGACTACACCACAGAGAATGGGTAGTGTAGTTTGAGAATTTGGGTTCAACATTGTGCAGGGAGGTCGCGGTTCAGTGAGGAACCAGGGAATTAGCCCATTTCCTCACTGTAGAGCGATCTCAGAGTTGGTATAGTTAATGTGCAGGGAGTGTGGGGGGTGCAGGGGGGCAGTGCCCCCCTGAAAAATAGTACAATTAATGTACCATTCACTGTAGAGTGTAATGGTATGTTAATGTGCATAGCATGGGTGAGTTACATCATCTCCTGCTATGTCAAACTCATCAAACCAGGGATTTTGGTTATGTAATTTCTGACATTCTGACTTTTAGACATTTCAGAATTCAAAATTTCACTTTGATGTTGTGATCATTCAACTGACCCATTTTCCAGATTATGATAGTAAACTGTGGTAATTTCCTTCTTTATATCTGCCATGTCACCTCTAGTCACTCAGCACTAATGTCAGGTTTCCCAATTCTTCCTTCTTTCTGCAGATCTCCTTAATCCACTTGAGCCACAGGCACTTTAGCCACAGTCTGCTGCTTCAATAGCTGAGGCAGTGGCTGAGACTAGTGAGCAGGATGGCATTGCCTCATCTGGCAAGCATTATGGACAATCCCAGGCAAATAGCCTATCCCAGACACTAGCTTTAAATGTGCTAGAGCTGGAGTGCATAATGATACCTGCAGATGACCAAGCAATGACCTGCTGGTTTGCTATCCAGCAACCCCTTATACAACAAGTAGCAGACTTGCTGATTTGGCTGGCCAATGCCACTAGACAACCAAAAGCAGCTGGAGCCATTGCCATAAGTCAGCTAGAACCAGAAGCATCCCCTACAAGGTTCCAGTAACATCACCTTGGACCTACTGGCATCTGGCAGACTGCAGGTACCTCACCCCTATATAAAGGTAATTCTTTACACTTTGTTTGCCTATGTGGCTCCAATGTCTCTTCAACTTGTTTGTTCACATCTGCCCCATTAGTCTGTTTCCCCACTGTTTGTACCCCTCTTTTTCTCCACATTGTTCCATACACCCTTCTCTCTTCACCTATATGTATGTGTATATGTGTGTGTGTTACTTGCTGTATATCTATCATAGGTTCATAGGTTCATAGGTAGGTACTAGGCTATAGGCCCAAGGGCCTAATTAAGCCTAGCCAACAAGGTTCCCTGGCTTATGCCACCCAAGAAAGTTAATTTCCTGTGCCCCTATCCAGCACACAGAAGTGATCCCCGGGGCGTATTTCCTATTTCCCATCCACTCGTCAAGATTTTTCTTGAAGAGTGCTAATGAGGAACTTTGCTTGACATTGATGGGTAGCTTGTTCCAGAGTATAAGAAGTCTCTGGGACAGGAATCTATCCCTCCCACATGTCCTGTTTATTGTGGTGACAATGTTTAGGTCCCTAGAGCATGTAGTTCAGAGGGGATTGGGATTTCTTTATGTGTAGCAAGTCTTTTTAGTTTTTTTTTTTCTTTCTTCATGATAGGTCAAGTCCAAGTCCAGATGCTATAAAAAAAAAAAAAAAAAAAAAAAAAATTTCAATTCTGTATTTAAATACTGCTGTTGTTGCTGTATATTTTTGATTCACTAATTGCTTTTCTGTTGTTTTGTATGCTAATTAGTTGCTAACTCCTGCTTAGTAGTTTAGTTATCCTCTTGTATATATTTTTTTCTTAGTGTGTTACCGTAGACTGTTACAGTGGAGCTTTTCTCCTCGGGCCTCTACTGAAAATGGACATGTATCCAGTTAGACTAGCCCGGTCAACAAATGTAAAATAAATAAATAAATAAATAAACAGCTCTAGGTTTAACATAGCTTTATATGTTAGGCAGAGATCTCCTCAGAGTAGGTGATATGCTACAGAGTAAAGCTGGAGTTTTTTGAGACGGTCAGTGTAGGGCATCTATTTGAGGCCAGTAATCCTCTTTGTGAGGTACTCCTGTGGTCTTTCCAGCTGCTGCAGATGTCTTGTGAGGTACATTCCAAAAGGGGCATTGTACTCTATAATGGATCTAATGAGTGCCGAGTAGAGGGGAACAATGACCTCTTTTTTCCTGGATGAGAACCCTTTTGTGATGAGGTGTGCCACATAGAAGGATTTCCTGACAACTGTGGTGATGCGATTATCAAAGGAGAGACTACTGTCCACCTGGGTCCCAAGGTCTTTTATCACACATTTGGCATTATGTAGACTGCCGTTTATGTGGTGGTTCATGGGTACAGAGTTTTTACCAAAGGGGATGACAATGCACTTTTTGGCATTGAGCTTGAGGCCATGCATCTGACACCAGGCATCTGTCTCAGTGAGGCCCTTCTATAGGATGCCCACATCATTTGGGGACTCAACTAAGGCTCCTAGTTTGCAGCCATCTGCATACTTCATTAACCAGAGGCCTTCTGTGTTAGCATGTACTTCAGAGAAGTAGATACCAGAAAGGAGAGGTCACAGGACTGAACCCTGTGGTACTCCACTTGTCACTGGTCTGAAGTCAGATTTGGAGTCTGCGCCTTTTACAGTGAGGGTTCTGTCAGTGAGCAAGTTGGCATCCCATCGTATGATGTAGAGATTTATACCTAGTTTAGTGAGTTTAGCTATTTTTATTTATTTATTTATTTATTTATTTATTTACATTTGTTGACCGGGAGTGTCCAACTGGACGACGGAGGTCCATTTTCAGTGGAGGCCCAGGGAGAAAAGCTCCACAGTTAAAATAAACAGACAGTAGTTACATTGGATTACATAGCGATTAACAATATAACATAGCAATTACTTACAACATATTTACAGATGAATAACATAATACATCAGTAGACAACTAGTATCTTTATATGTGAAGTACATAACAGACATTAACAAATGTTACAATAAGAAGTTCCTGCTGTATAATAAGTACTAGGCTTATGAGCATCTGAGCTTGCTATAATAAAGGTAGTTAGTGGAGTGGAAAGAAAGGTAGTGGTTGGATGGGGTGGGTGATTTTAGAGTGGGAGTTGCAAGGGCATAGCCAGCATGTTTTTAGGTGCGCTTTTAGTAAAGTTTTGAAGTGGGTGCATGATGGTACAGAGGTAATTGTGGGTGGGAGGGAGTTCCATAATTTGGCTATGGTGCAAGAGAATAGTGCTTCACCAGCAGAGTTATTGGCTTTAGTGATCTGCAAGTGTTTTTGTTGCTGGATCTTAGTGGTCTGGTGGTGTGATAGGGTTGGAGTAGATTCTGGAGGGATTGGACATTTAGTGGATGATTTACTAGTCTGTGGGTGAGTGAGAGTTGATACCATTGAAGGAGGTGAGGGAGTTCAAGTCAGCCCAATTCAGCAAGTGAGAGACAGTGGTGACTACGGTAGGATGCCCCTGTGGCAAATTTGGTGATTTTGTTGTAGCAGGCCTCTAGCTTGTTTAGATTGCATTGCCTTAGGTTGGTATATATTTGAGAGGCATAAAGAAGGGTGGAGATAAGGTGGGAATTTGCTATTAAAATCTTTGCTGCTTTGGTGAGAAGTTGCTTATTTATGTAGAATGCTCCTAGTTTTTTGTGGACTTTTTTATGGTCATGGATATGTGAATGTCATATTTTAGTTTATTGTCTATTTCCACTCCTAGCAATTTGGTGTGTTCAGTTGGGTATATAGTGGTGTTGTCTTTTGCTGTGATGTTAAAGTGAGAGTTGTTTTGAGTATGTTTGGTGGGTTGGAAGATGAGTAGTTTAGTTTTGTTTGGGTTGAGTATTAATTGGGCATCGGATAACCAAGTTTCAACAGAGGAAAAGGCTTCCTGTGTGACTTTTTGCAGTTTGGGTAGAGACTGGGCTGAGCAGATAATGGTTGAGTCATCTATGTATTGTATGAGTGTGCCATGTTTGGTGGCAGAGGCTAGATTATTGGTGAAAATAGAGAAGAGTAGGGGTCCAAGGATGGATCCTTGGGGAACCCCTATGGAGACAGGTAGTTGAGGAGATATGTCATTCTGCCATACAATGGATTGTTGGCGGTCAGACAGGTAACTGAAACCAGTTGGTAACTGATTGAGAGAAGGCTAGGTTATTGAGGACAGAGATAAGTTGTTTATCTGGGGCCATGTCAAATGCTTTAGATAGGTCTAGGAAAGTAGCAGAGGAGAGATGGCCATTGTTTTTATGCTGAAGGATAGTGTTAGTAAAGAAGAGTAAGGCAGTGGTGTTGCTATGGTTTGGTCAGAAACCATGATGAGTATTGGAAAGGAGGTTGTTAGTAAGGAGGTAGTCTGAGACCTGAGAGTGTATGCATCTCTCTAGTATTTTGGAGAGTGGAGAGAGAATAGCTATGGGGTTGTAATTAGTTAGTTCTGTGGAGGGTCCACCTTTGTGGAGGGGAATTATATGTGATACTTTCCACAGTGTAGGAACGTAACTTTCTGACAGAGATCGGTTAATCAAGATGGATACTGGGTAGGCCAGAGCATCACCTGCGATTTGTAGGTATTCACTTGGGAGGTTGTCTCCTGCTAATTTGGTGGGCTTAAGTTTAGTTAAGAATTTTTTATGTTGGAGGTAGGTACAGGAGAAAAAGAGAAGGCAGTGGGCAGATTACTAGTTGAAGGTGTGGGTTGGAGGGGAGGGGGGTTGTGTTGTTTAGCTAGTGATAGTAAGGTTTGTGTGAAGTGTGTGTTGAATGAGGTAGCAATATTTTCTGAGGAGTGAGGGATGTTAGGAGGAGGGGTACTGACTTTACCTGGGTGGAGGATGGAGTTTATGGAGGACCAGAATTGTTTGGGGCTGTGTTGGGAGGAGTCTAGGGCAGACTGGTAGTATTGGAATTTGTCCTGTTTTATTAGCTTTTTGACTATTGCGTAGTTCTAGGAATTTCTGTCTAGTTGAGTGGGTTTTGGTTTTGCGCCAGTGCTCCCAGGCTTTATCCCTGTTTTTCATTTCTGACTTAGTGGTTTTCTGTAGCCATAGGGAGGGTTGTGCTTTGGTTCTGGAAAATCTTATGGGGGCATGCTACTAAACCAGCACAGCTCCTGATGCCAAACAGCAGGACTAAATGCCTCCCAAACACACGTATGCTTGTTCTGGAAGTCAAAGGCAAAAACAACAAGCTGCTACTAAGCCATCACAGTTCTTAATTCCAAGCAGCAGAACTAAACACCTCCAATAAGCACAGTCAGAGAGGTGAAACTCATCAAAAATAAACTCAGCCAGATAGCCAAACTCACTGAAGCAGGTCTTTCTAAATTCCAAAGGGATAAGCAAACGACGCCAATAAACGAACAACTTCAATTTTATTGAGCACCATGATACTGCTTTTAATCGGTGCCCTGCACCAACTTCTTCAGACTTTGAAAAATAACAACTCACACTTAAGTGCTGCTACATTTAAAGCCAGTGCAAGCAAAGTCTATTACAAAACACACCCTCCAATTACCTTAAAGGAACAGGCACAAGTAGCTTCAATCTAACTGAAATGTTCCTCTCCCATAAACGCACAATATAAAAAGTTGTATATAATATAAAATATACAACTGTAAAACTAATACTGTTCCTTACACAGCACTTAAATAATGCAATCAAAAGTTAATAATATTATAAAAGCACACTTACTTTGAACCAAATACGCATAATAACACTGACACATTAAAATAAATAAAAAGCATGGCATAATATTTCAAATATTGATAAAAAGACATTCCATCTACCAAACATGGTATAAAATATATATCAAGATCGCTCAGCCGGTCCTATGTCCAAATCACACCCGATGTTATACCCCCCATGCATCATCTTTCCAAACTCCTCAGCTTAAGAACACAGCTGATAGATAACATACTACTGAGGCCGGGGTGATGGTAGGCTTCAAGTCTCAACTGCCACATAAGCTCCTTCATTTCTAATTTCAGGGATTCAGTCCCCCCCAATTCACATAGTTCAACTGGTCAATGATCATAAATGTAAAATCATGGCCAGGGTGATTGTAGACATGACTTGCTAGAGCATTCTCCAGTTTAATCTTCTTAATGGCATATAAATGTTCGTACATGCATTCATTCAATCTCCTGTCCGTCTTGCCCACATAAAAAGCTGGGCATGACGAACAAGAAGTGAGATACACTACATGTGTCGATGCACAATTGTATCTCCCTTTGATAAGGTACTTGGTGTCCCTAATCATGAAATATGTGCCCGACCTCACATATCTACAATGTTTGCACATATTGCACTTATACATGCCAGCTCTTGGAGTCATGTTGCCACCTTTCCTATCTAACATGTTCTTGATAGTCAGACCCCTCCTGAATGTAATCTTCAGGGTCAGCCCTAAATTATTGGGTCCTGTTAGTTCAGCTGGCAACAAACCCCAATTTTTCTGGATGATGGACACTATAGCTCTAGCATCCATGCTAAAGATAGTAATGAAACTGCAATGGTATACACCTATAAGTTGGCTGTCACCCCTGGGGTAGCTATTCTCCGAGACAGAGTGACCCAAAATGGGTTGAAAATAGCCCATTTCCCTTTTGGATCTAACCTCTAGACACAAATCCACAACCAACTCCTCAGGGTAGCCCCTACATAAAAACAAATTCGATATGAACCGGCACTCTTCCTGAAAGTCACCATCTCTCGAGACCATTCTGGCCGCCCTCACAATATGGCCTTTTACTATTGATTTCTTCTGGAAGGCCAGATGTTCACTATCAAAATGCAAATAAGAATTGGAAAAAGTGAGCTTGCAATGAATTTTGCCTAAAAACTGGTTCTGGTTGCTGTCCTTGAATAATTCCACATCTAGGTATGCTATTCTGTCTGTGTCAAAAGTAGAGGTAAACTTTAAGAAATGCGTGGACTTGTTGAACATCTCCACCAGGTCATTGGCCACCGAAGAGTCACCCTTGAGGATGATACAAATGTCATCCAAGAAACGGGTATATAAGGATACTCGTTCTAGGAAGATAGAGTTAGTAAACACGCATTCCTTCTCCCAATGGGCCATGACCAAGCTGGCCACATTCGCCCCACATGGTGAGCCCATGGGGACTCCAACTAACTGATGGAACTATCTATTGTTGAAGGAGAAGTAGTTACATGTTAAAATGATGTCCAATAGGTCTTTTACAACTGAAGTTTCACTCACTGGTGCCTGCTTTGTTGTAATTTCCAACTCAATCCATTCCACCACTACATCATGTGGAATGGATGAGTACAGGTCAACAACATCTACCATCACAAAGTGGTAATCAGGACTGTACGAAATGTTTTTCACCTTCCCCAAAAAGGACCAGGAATCTTTAGAAATATATGAGTCACTAGCCACATATGTTTTAGAATGTGATCCACAACTTTGGCTGCTGCGTATGTTACACTCCCTCTAGCACTCACCAACTGGCGCATGGGAGGGTCTCTAATGTTTTTGTGAATTTTTGGGTTCCCAAACAAAACAGGTACTCGAGGCGATGCACAGTAAATGAAGTTGAAAATTTCCTGGTCAATGGATTCATTAATAAACATGTCTTCATAATAAGACCGAACTCTTGCCAGATTTCCATTCAACTCCTTCTTGGACACCTCTTGGTAAGTTTCAGAACACAAAATTGCTGACATTCTGTTGTTATAATCCTCTATGTCCATTGCAACCAGGCCACCTCCCTTGTTGGGTTGCATAATTCTGACTGAAGAGGCACATAATTCATTAAAATCCGCTCTTTCTTCTTTGGTAATATTAAAATGCATCGCAGACCTAGACTGTAGCAAATGTTGAAAATCCAGATCACACATTTGCTCAAATGCCCCCAACATAGGGTGGCTAGGTGGATTGTATGTACTAGGTACATGAAAAATATTCTTTTGGTACTCGTGATCCCCCATCAACAAACATAAATTTAATTTCCTGACAAACAATTTAAGATCCAAAATGGATCTGGCCACACAGGCTCTTCTAGATGGAACATAAGAAATTCCTTTAGCCAGGAAATCAACTAATGTCTGGGTAAACTTGAAATGAGAAAAATTATAAATATGTAAGTCCATCCCGGAGTTGGAAATGACTTCAAACGTGGTCTGCTCAGGGCCAGGGCACCCTACTCCACTCACATTTGATTCCTCCTTGTCCTGTATCTGAACCTGGTCTTCCGGTTCTTATGGGGGCATGGTAATTAAGGATGCTTAGGAAGGTAGTATTAAAAAATTCAACTGCATCATCAAGACTGAGGTACTTTAGAGGATGCCAATTACATTCTTTGAGGGATGAGATGAATGTGAGTGGGTTAAAGTTTAGTTTTTTATGTATTTGACGATAGATGACAGGTTTAGCTTGGTATAGTTTTTTTTTTAGTAGGAATGTTGGGGAGTGATCACTAAGGCTATCTGATGAGCAGCCTGTTATATATGACTGGGGCTCTTACTGACTAGTATCCAATCCAGGGTAGTGTGCTTGCTGGAGTTTTTATTTATCCTGGTTGGCGACTGGACTAGTTGGGTGAAGCCATGAAGGTTTACATGAAGGATTGGATGGTTGCCAGAACAGGATTGCCAGTCAATATTGAAATCACCTAAAATGACAGTTTCTTGGGGGAGATGGTGGGTAGACCAGCTGAGGAGGTTTTCTAGTGGAGGGATGTTTTGGCCAGGTGGGAAGTAGCATCAAATTATGTTGATGGTGTTGTTTTGGTTTATTTTGAGGTTGGTATATATTATTTCTTCATTGCCTATTTGTGGAGCTGATGATTTTAAGATCTGGATGTTTAGATGATGTTTAAATATTATAGCTACACTGCCTCCTTTCTTGTTTAGCCGATCTACTCTTAGTATGCCGTAACCTGTAGGGAGTATTTGCTCACTGGTAATGTGAGGTTTTAGCCAGGTTTCTGTCAGGATGACTATATCTGGGGAGTACAAGTCTATGGTGGCATGGAGTTCATGGACTTTGTTGAATATACTTCTAATATTTAGGCTTAGTAGAAGGAAGTCACTTGGCTTTCTATTGGCTGTAATATGGGATAAGTTGTGGTTTCTAGTCTGATTATGAGGATTGGGGTTGGAGATGGTAGGGCCAGGGCTGGGGTGGATGTCTCCACTTAGGGCTAGTTTTGATATGCATGAGGTTATTAGTTTTCTCAGTTTTTGAATGTGTTTGTTTATAAGGGAAACTT
Source organism: Protopterus annectens (assembly GCF_019279795.1). Lineage (NCBI taxonomy): Eukaryota > Metazoa > Chordata > Ceratodontiformes > Protopteridae > Protopterus > Protopterus annectens. Next base: position 786,609,927 of record NC_056732.1, on the reverse strand, counting down.
TATGATTGTTCTCTGTGGGTAATAGGTATGGTGGGAGGGTTACTATGTTAAGTTGTAGAGATGCTTTATGTTTGAGTAATATAGTTGGTTGAATATCTGGGGGGGTACATAGGGATGGTTCTTGAGTTGGAGGGAGGGGAGCTGAGTGAGGGTGAGACATGAGTGGTGGTGTGAGTAGTAGTACAGTGGTAGTGGCTGAATGGGGGAATGACGGAGCTTTGGTAGGATGTAAGATATGCAAGGAGAGTGCATGCAGTGAGCATAGGTAAGGTATGCTTGTACATGTTAGTTGAGGAGGTGTGATAGTAGTGGGAAGTTGGATGAGGTAGTGTTGGGTTAGCACTGTGGTTGGCTATTGGAAAAACAGGAAGGGTTAGTGAGTGTAATGAAGGTGGGACCACTGGGGGCGGGAGGGAATAGGGGGCAGGGTGGGGAGCGAAGCAGGTAGAAACCTTGTTAGTTGCTCTTATGAGGGGGCTGGAAACAATCAGGTAACAGAGTTAACTGATAAATGACATATGATAGTGACAAGGGTGGTTGTAGTTTTAAAAATGGTGCCTGCCACAGCTAATATTTATTAACTTTGGGATTGTCTTAAGGTAATAAACAGGGAGGGGGATGGGGAGAACAAGGGTGTGAGCAGGCAGTTCTTTGGACTGCTGCTAATGAGCCAAAGCAAAGACAAGTTTGTGTTTAAGAAACAATCACAACTGACCAAGGACTGCTCTGAAACTGTAAGTTATTTCTTAACCATTTCTCAGGTGGAAAAACAAGATAACCTTATATCAGTAGGCTACTGTGGTTTCAGTTTAAATTAACAAACACACAGTATTGATCAGTTATGGATACTATTTGCTAACAGAAGGAAATAAGAGAGAAAGTGGAAGATGAGTGTGTGTGTGTGTGTGGGGGGGGGGGGGTATAATTCCAGGTATATACGTTTACAAACAGTATATATAAAATGGGTCCCTTACCCACCCAAAAAATAAATAAAAAGACATATCCAGCCTTCCCCGACACACTTTACCTTACAGTGCTCCTGATGTGCTTTTTCTGTCTGCTACTTATATTGCTTTTCTGTACTCTGCTTTCCACCCTTTTAATGGAACAATGAGGTCTCTGGCTGGATTACTGTCATTGTGTCAAACAAACAAATGATCATCCTCTAAAAGATTCACCTCAAAATGTAGAAACACAAAAAAATGAAAAACAACAACAACAAAAAAAGTTTTAAAAATGTTTCTGCAGGAGGACCAATCCCTCTGCACCCTCCTGCTAATTATATGTACCAACTCAGAGATTGCACTACAGTGGGGAAAGAGTTAAAACTCACTCCCTGCTGTACTGTGATCTCAGAAAACAAGCTAACGGCATTTGTCAGAATTCTGAGATTTTGACTAAATGTGCTGGTTTTACATGCACGCAACATTCTGAGCAGTTGATGCAATGAAAGCCACATTTCTCTGCTCCTTTTGGTGCAAACATGGGCTACTTGGCAATACACGTGATGGCTCATACTTCCTGCTGTCTACCTCTACTGCCTTCTCGTGAGTTTAACAAAATATTGCATGAAACCAAATATTACATTTTCTTGATAGGCATTAAACTGTGTCCCTCTGTTTCATCATGAAGCTTCATTCTCACGGATCTCCTTACAGTTCAGCTATCTCCATGATCACATCAGTTATAGCTATTTTTCTATTTCTGACAATGTAACAGTATTGATGTGTCTGCTTATGTAGCATTAACATTGTCCCTTGATAATGTCCCTAGTTTACAGCACACATAAATCAGTAACTGTGTGTTGAAAATCAGAATATAGATGTAATAATAATTTAAGCGGGTAAATCCTATACCAATCAATCTGTTGGAAAGAGTTAGGAAGTAAGAGGTAATGAACACAAAAATAGTACTAGTGTCACATTCTTTAAGCACAAAGCAAACCATAAGTACAGACTGTATACAAACAGCATGTATTATAAACAGTGTGGAATATAGCTAAATAAAAAAAATGTGACTGATGAAATGATAATATTTTTCCTCAGTGAGGTACTGCAGCTGTGTTATCCTTTTAACAGGTCATTTTTTCCAGCAAAATATTGCTTGGGTGTGTGTTTCTTTATTTTTAACAGGTCAGCTGGTAATTCCTTAACTTAATTATTTGTGCATGTTTCATCATCTCAAGTACTTTCATAAATGTTCAGTAAATGCATGTTGCTCAATATCTTCATTCATTCTGTCCTTAGTATCCTCCTTGTCATCGGAAATATTAAATATGCATCTGTCTGTAATCAGTAATATAGTATGCATTTCTAAACATGGGATTAGGCAATGTGATATAATTTAAGATGGGCTTGGCCTTTTTGGTTTCCTTGCCCATTGGATATTGTCAGTGTACTTCTGTATACTAGTTTCATGTCTGTATATCTCATCAGATCCATAAACGGCATCATAGCATTGATGGTTTATTTAGTGAGCTGGTAGCAGTGGTGTTATCCACTAGAACTGCGGCTGATTATTTTTCATTACTCAGCTAGTACTTGTGGCTTCCCTTGTAAAATCCTACTTTTGTCTAACAGGTTTAGTCAATTAATGAATGAATATATACATTCACCCATCTTCTTCCTTATTTGATTCTGATAAACTAATGTTTTTCTAAGATAGTTAAGATTAGGATATAACATATATCTTGAAGCATTTACTCCTAAATTAAACTGTTGGTATCATCGTGTTTTTATTTATAGCTTGTTTTTTTTTTTCTTTGTGGCAGCACTATGTGCCTGAGAAATGGGATGTGACTTACTTTTCTAAAATGCCCATCAACATCAGACTTTCTGGGACACATAGCAAGTTTGATATGCCCATTTATTTAATCATTACAGGATGCACTTGGTTGGTGTATATGGAGAGATGTCAGATAGCTAGTGGTGAGACTTTAGCCCTATGCCTTAACTCACAGTGATGATTTTCAATATATGATGGCCACTGATGGGACCCATGGACTTGCCCAGACAAAAGCACACATACACACAAGCACAAATATCATACATGTAAACATACACATACATGTATACACAAAAATAACACACACACACACACACACACACACACACACACACACACACACACACACACACACACACACACACATGCATCTGTGCACACACTCACACACAAATGTATGCATGCATACACATGTTCAAGTAGATGGACCAATGCATGCACAGATGTATGCACACATATCAAACACACACACACACACACACACACACACACACACACACACACACACACACACACACACACACACACATACAACACACACACACACACACACACACACACACACACACACACACACACACACACACACACACATGCATTCGTGCACACACTCACACACAAAGGAATGCATGCGTACACATGACCAAGTAGATGTACCAATGCATGCACAGATGTATGCACACATATCCAGCACACACATGCGCGCGCACACACACACACACCTCTCAAGTTTTTGAGTAGGAGGACAGGTAACTGTTTACTCATCCTCTTTTTTACTAGTCATGCAGCTCCCTAGCTAGTAAGCAAATAGTGGTCCCTGGCTTCACAGGTAGAAGTCTTTTTATTGCTTGTTGATTTTTTGATCCCTGTAAATCTCTGAGAGCAATCTGTATTATCTCAGTGTATCTTCTAAATCTTCAAGGATAGATGAGAGGATATGGGGATATGGGGATATGAACCACTCCTGTACCATTGTGAATGTGGATAAGATTTTTGCATAACCAGTCCCTTATGTCACACCCACATATGGCATGCAAAGACACCACTGTAGGGTCCATACACATGCTTCCATGCAGGTGCCACTACTATGAAGATCAGCTGATGTTCTTTCTTTCTTTCTTTCTTTCTTTCTTTCTTTCTTTCTTTCTTTCTTTCTTTCTTCTGCTTAGGCAAAGGTACCAGCCTGTCCTTAGGGTCCTCAGCCAAGCAGAACCCCTTTACTGCTCCAGAGAAGACGAGCTGTCTAATATGTATTTATTTATTTTACATTTGTTAACCAGGAAAGTTTGAATGGACACATGTCTCTTTTCAGCTGAGGTCCAGGGAGAAAAGCTCCATGTACACAGAAAAATATTACATTAGGCAGTTGATACACAGTTAGATTACATGCAATCCTATATAGTATCCATGCACTTTTTCTATTAATAATCCTGTTGAAAAATAATACCTTAAAAAGGAGTTTAGACATCAAATACTTCAGAGCAGTTGGGATATATATATATACATTATAAAATAGCTGGTAGGATGAAATATGTATAAATGATAGATTGGATAAGAAGGGTTCTGGGGAGAGAGGATAGGTATAGATAGGGAAATAATGAGTTGAAAGTGGAGGGGCTGATAGAGAGTAGTAGGTGGTAAGGTCTAAAGGTAGGGTAAGCAGGAAGGTTGCAGAAATATAGAGGAAGAGGAATAATTCAAAGGGTGTAAATAATAATAGTACTGGTAGGTGTGCTGTACATAAACATGACAACATGGCACATTCCTCCTACCTATCCAGCCTTCTGAAATAGGGCATACTAATCTAACCTTGGGGACCACTGCTGCAAGTATGCATTCTTTCTCTGTAGACACAAACCATGGTAGCCTACTAGTATTTCTATTTTTTTAAGTACAGTTTCTGAAAAATCTTGCTGCTGCCTTCTGACATTCTAGCCAAAGGTATCCACAGTCCATGGAAATGCTGTGTTTTGATGTTAGCCCACACTTTATAAAACTCAGAAAAAATGGAAAGGAGGCATCTCCATCTCCTTTAGAAACTATTTTACTAATGTATATGGTTTCTAAGGTCAGTAGGTTACAAAAAGGAGACTGTTAGATATATCTCACAGCCTGAGTTAATGATATGCAGAAATTTGCTGAATTGGAGCAAGCCCAGAAAATGTATCAGTGCACACCTGTGACATTCCCCCACTGGAACAGTAATCAAGGAGATTCAATCCTCACGACTGTCACCTGTGGGAGGTGTTCACTGGGAGGATAACAGGTACACACATGGTATTTCCAGATCCAGATCTCTGTATCAAGTGCAATTTCCCTTACGATCACACAGAGACCACAGTCAGTCCTGGGCTGGTTTCTCCCTCTTTCTTCAGATCCCTAATAAGACTTCCCACTGGCACAGCTATAGAACTGAGATCTCAACTGAGTGAACACTCTCTGTCCAACTAGTGCTTCATGCCCCTGCCCAAGTACCTAACACACACACACACACACACACACACACACACACACACACACACACACACACACACACACACACACACACACACACACACACACTCTTTGAGGTTTGATTTACACAGACACACACCCGGAAAGGTTGGCACAGGTTCACTAGCTAACCCCCTTCTGCCCAGATTATAAGGTAGTTACAACTGCCACCAGTCACTACTTATCAGCTGCTTTAGGGCCCTTAACAAACATGTCCAATCTTACTGTGTAATATTAATACTAATACAAATGGTAGTTTGACCAAGAGCAAGGCTATTAGGAGTGGCCCACACAGTGTCACCAAATAAATATGCAAGTACTCTCAAAATTTAAATATCTTCTAGAAAGCTCAGCCACAATGAAAGGTTTAAATATATTTAATAATAAACCATAAAATAACAAGATAATACTAAATATATGCTCACAGTGGCATCAGAGCTGAAACTCACAGAAAATATTTAAAACAATACTGAAGGACAGTCTCAAATAAATAAAGAAAAATATCTAAACTAAGTTTCACTATATTCCTTACTGTATCTAAGAGAATTACTATACCCTAGAAACTTACTAATAGAGCAAGGCAGATGTGGTGAATGGTGCTTCTTCTTGTTGTCTAGTCCAAGACGGAATGCAGAATGCTCTGTCTCACTCAGGGACTTCTCAAACTAATATCTAAAATATTACTGCTGGGATAGCAAGCAGAATTACATAATTTCTGATTATCTGACTTCTAGTTTTCATGCAAATCCCCATTGCTTGCAGCTAGCAGTATTTAGCGTCTACCTGTAAAAATACCCAGACAAGGGCTTTTGCTCAGATCTTTGGCAGCAGTATTAAAGTAATTGCATTCCATCACACTTCCAAAGTAGCTATTAGTTCACATCAAAGGCAATACAGCAATCTTCCTAGTACAGACTTTGTATCTCTAGCTGCATTGAAACCTGTCAGATAGCCTCTTTATGGCCTAGCCTATAAAGTGATTTAATTTCAAATATTTTTTTTCATAAGTTTGCTGGACTGAGGTTAACCCTCGGGTTTCCTCTGTTAATATATACATTTCAACAGCTACAATAGTGCATGTACATTTCTGTTCTCTTCCAGTAGGGCACACTGTGGATACATTTTAAGCACAAGCTCTTTACAAATACCTTTTCAACACAAACATCTGTACAAAGCAGCTTGATATACACATGACATACAGTTCTAATACATTTGTAACACAAGCACCTTATATAAATTAGTTTGATATTCACAAATGACATATAATTTACAAATATCCAGCTAGATGTCCTTGCAGTACCTCAGTTCTTCACACTTCTTCCTCCCTTTGAAAGCTCAGGCTAGCTTTCTTAGTGACCCATGAGAAACATTGTTTGAGAGGGATGAGCCTGTCTGAGAATACATTTCCCCATACCCTATCTTGAGATCCCAGCTGCCTTGATGATGCTGACCACAGTACAGTGCAGCACTGTCATATCATATCCCTGCAACCTTAGGCTCCACCATAATAACTTGGGATCTTGCCTGCTGTCTCCTTGTAGCCATAGATCCCCCTCAGACTCCTCCTGCCTTCTACTGCAAATACTTAGCACCAGGACCTCCCTATCATGGTAAGTCTTCATGGTGTTAATGTGGTACAATTTGTGCCCCTGACTCCTGCCTAGCAGTTCTACCATGCAGTTAACAGTACTGACCTTCCTTACCACTTTGAAGGGTCCCTCCCAAGCTACCTGCAGCTTGTTGTGTCTGACAGGAATGAGAACCATGACATGCTGCCCACAGCATACTCTCTGGCTTGAGCATTCCTGTCAGACCTTTGTCTGCTGTTGGGCTTCTGCCAGGCTCTCCTGGACCAAGCCCATAAGTTCCCTGAGCCTTGTCCTAAGGTTTAGAACATATGCCACAACAGACTCCTTACAGGATACACACTCACCCTCCCACTCATTACTAATCAAATGTATAGGTCACCTCACCCTATGCCCATACAGCAACTAAAAGGGTGAAAAACCTGTGGATTCCTGGGGTACCTATCTGTAAGCAGACAACAGATGTGGCAAATATTTGTCCCATTCACTCTTAAACTGGTCTTTGAATGCCTGTAGCATGGTCTTTTGTGTAGAGTTTAACCTCTCCACCAGAACATTAGTCTGGGGGTGGCAGGTTGTGGTTTTTAGGTGCTTCACTTCACAGCACTCCCACAGACAAGTCAGCAGGTCTGACATGAAACGGTCACCTCTGTCAGTCAGTATTTCTTTTGGGAAACCTACCTTGCTAAAAATCTGTAACAAAGCATTTGCCACCTTTTCTGCCTCAATGGAGAACAGGCCCCCTGCTGCAGGGTATCTCATAGTATAATCTACTACCACTAGGATATACTTCTTCCCTGTGGAACTTGGGGTACTCAGAGGCCCCACAATATCCATAGCTACCCTCTTAAATGGCTCCTCAATCACAGGCAAAGACACCAAAGGAGATTTGACTTTGTCTCCTGCCTTGCCAAACTTTTGGCACTGCTCACAGGTCCTGCAGTATCCTGTTACATCCCTGGAAATCACAGAACAATAAAAGTTCTGCATAGTACGTCTCTTGGTATGCCTTATGCCTATACAACTTGAAAAGGAAATGTCATGGGCTATGGCTAGAAGTGCTAGATGGTAGGTTCTGGGCACTACCAACTGCTGTATTCTCTCACCTGCTAGCCCTCCCACAGGGATCCACTCTCTATACAGCAACCCTTTGTCCCAGTATTCAGATTCGCCCTTTCCTTGAGAATCAGGTACCTCTCTAGCTACTTCCCTCAAGCCTTGTAATGTAGGGTCTGAGAGCTGAGCCTGTCTCCACTCTCTCTTTGTAACCCTTCCCACCTCCCCTTCCACAGGAAGTCTGGGATTCTCTGACAGTGGTGCCTCACTGTCAGTCTGGGTACTACTACTCACCTCTGCCCTTGCAGTCATTCTGTCCAAGAGAACATCAGAACCCATAAGTGGCTGTGGCTCAACTTCAGTCTCATTGCTACAGGGTAGCTTCCTCCTGGCTTCAAGTGTGCACTCTGTCTGGGTCTCCCCCAGGCTACCAGACCCACATGCCTGTCTCCAAGACTAACTGCATGTAACTGCATGCACATGAGATACTGCATTATCAGAATCATTCCCTAACAGGACATCTGCAGGGATATCCTCAAACACACCTACTTGCTTACTTCCTTTTCCACCTTCCCAGTCAAGGTGAACTCTAGCCAAAGTTATTTGGAATGGGGGGGTCTCTCCTAAAGCTCTGACTGGAGTGGACTGCCCAAGCAAGTAGCGCGCCATGTAAACCACTGCAGGCTTTACAATGGTTAGGTCAGAGGGTGTGTCTCTGTTAGCAGTGGGTTGTTTCCCATCTACTAAGATAGGATATAACCTCTTGTGGTAGTTTGGTACCCTTGTTGTCACCAGACAACTTACCACTGGCATTCTGTTATTCCCACTTTCTGGCTCCCCTAACATATGTTCCCCACCATGCCTCTGTAGACATCTGTATGCTACATGGCCCCACTGGTTACATGGAAAACATTTAACCCTTGATCCTAGTTATGTACCTGAACTAGTGGCTTCACCTATTACTGGTAGATTCTTTTGGGGTGGTTTAGCCTGCCCATCATGGATTCCCTTATACCATGTGCAGCACTGGGTATCCCTTTCCCCTACAGTGATGCCCTGTCTGCTAGGTATACATCTCCTTTTTCCCCTAACTCATCTGCAGTGTTGCATTCTCTATCTGCCAACCAGATTCTCATGTCCTCAGGCAAAGTGCTAAGGGCTTGTTCCCTCACCAAAAGGTCTGTCGGCTTTTCAAAAGTGGTGGCCTGACACCCACTCACCCAGCTATGAAAATAAGTGCTTAACTCAGCAATATAATCATACACACTTTCATCTGCCATATGTCTATGCTCATGAAACTTTTTTCTATAAGCTTCAGGTGTTAACTTAAAACACTCTAATAAGCATTTCTTTATTTGGTTACAGTCTTGCCAATCAATATCAGACAATTTAGAAACAGCAGTTACAGCTTCACCATGGAGTAAGGGGGTCAGGGACAGTACCCAGAGGCCTTGGTCAGCATTATACTGTTTACATACCCTTTCAAAGATATGAATAAAACTATCAAAACAATCACCCTCTGTAAATTGTGGAAGAAATTTACTGACCTTTTTTGCTTCTAGGGGGTTGGTTACTCCCTTCGCCCTTACCTCCATGACCCCAGTGAAGAGTCAGCATTTTCTTTTCATGTTGCCTCTGCCTCTCATTTTCTTTGGCTTCCAGATGCCTCAGTCTCTCTGCTGATTCTAATTCCATATGCTTCTCCTTTTATTTAGCCTTCAAATGCCACAGTCTCTCTGATTATTCTAATTCCAAATGTTTGGCCTTCCTGTTTGTCTCCTTAACTCCATATGGATTTTTAAGTCCTCTGAGGAAAAATTGGACTGTTCATTTCTGAGAATTGTATATCCCCAAGGCCAGTCTGTCTGTCTTCCTAGTTACTGATCTGTGATGCAGCTGTGGCTAATGCTGCAACAATTTCCACTTTAGTCAGCTTGGCATACACCAGTCCTTTGGCTTGGCACATCTCAGCCAACTGGCTCCTTGTCAGCTTGCCACAGTCTTCTGCTGACATTCTTGCCTGCTCTCCCTAACTAACTAAGCTAACAAAAAAATAAAACTATTGTGATATGAAACTCTGAAAGTCTACCATGTGACTGCTTGAGAGTACTAACACCTTCTTTAGTGACCACTGTTTACAGGCTACAGAAGGCCAATATCCACACCACTGATTCCCAATATGTGACGTGGTGATCCCACCACTGCCAGCCAATTAACATGTGAGAACCCACCACTGTACCAGTAATCAGGAAGCCTCAGTCCTCACCACTGTCATCTGTGGGGGGATGTTCACTGGAAGAATAACAGGTACACACACAGTATTTCCAGATGCAGCTCTCTGCATCAAGTGTAATTCCCAGTAATAGTACAAAGAGACCACAGTCAGTCCAGGGCTGGTTTCTCCCTCTTTCTCTAGATCCCCAATAAGACTCCCCACTGGCACAGCTATAGCTGTGATCTCAGCTGAGTGACCAAGCCAAGACCTCTAGCACCCACTCTGTCCAACTAGTGCTTCATATCTCTGCCCAAGTAGCTGACACACACACACTCTTTGAGGTTTGATTTACACACACACACACACACACATACACACACACACACACACACACACACACACACACACACACACACACACACACACACACACACACACCTGGAAAAGGCTGGTACAGGTTTTCTAACTATGCTCCCTTCTGCCCAGACTATAAGGTAGTTACCATTGCCACCAGTCATTCCTTATCAGCTACTTTAGGGCCCTTAACAAAGGGTGCCTAGTCTTACTGTGTAATATTAATACTAATACAAATGGCAAGGTTTTAGGAGTGGCCCACACAGTGTCACCAAATAAATATGCAAGTACTCTCAAAACTTAAATATCTTCTACAAAGAACAGCCACAATGAAATGTTTAAATATATTTAATAATAAATCATAAAAGAACAAGACAATACTAAATATATGTTCACAGTGACATCAGAGTTCAAAATTACAGAAAATATTTAAAACAACACCGAAGGACAGTCTCAAAGAAAGAAAAATATCTAAACTAAGCTTCACTATATTCCTGACTGTATCTAAGCAAATTACTACACCCTAGGAACTTACTAATAGAGCAAGGCAGATGGTGGTGAATAATGTTTCTTGTTGTCAGGTCCAAGACAAAATGTAGAATGCTCTGTCTCACTCAGAGATTTCTCAAATAATATCTAAAATATTACTGCTGAGCTAGCTTACGGAATGACCTCATTTCTAAACACCTGACTTGTAGTTTGCATGTAAACCCCCATTGCTGGCAGCTGGCAGTATTTAGTATCTATCTGTAAAAATACACAAAAAAGAGTTTTTGTTCAGATCTTTGGCAGATACTGGAAGTCATAAAACAATTACATTCCTTCATGCTTCCAAAGTAGCAATTAGTTCACCCCAAAGACAATACAGAAAGCTTCCTAGTGCAGACTTTGTGTCTCTAGCTGCATTGAAACCTGTCAGATATCCTCTTTATGGCCTAGCCTATAAAGTGATTTAATTTCAAATATTTTTCTAAAGTTTGCTGGACTGAGGTTAACCCTGCAGTTTCCTCTGTTAATATATACATTTAAACAGTTACAACAGTGAACATACATTTCTGTTCTGTTCTAGTAGGGCACACTGTGGATACATTTTAAGCACAGGCACTTTATAAATACCTTTTCAACACAAACATCTGTACAGAGCAGTTTGATATGCACATGACATACAGTTCTAATACATTTGTAACACAGGCATCTTATATAAATTAGTTTGATATTCACAAATGACATATAATTATTTACAAAATTCCAGCTAGCTGTGCTGGCAGTACCTTCATTATTCACAACATCTCGCAACCTCTTAGTGCAAGAAATCTGTACAAAGCCTGACATAATGGGGGGACAAAGGCCCAAAAAACGGACATATTTTAAATATCGCTCTTACAAACTTAGAAAGTTGCTAGTCTAACAGGGTTTGTGTTAAAATGCATTTTATGAAGGATGTGATGTCTGAAAATCAAATACATGTCATTATTTAGTGACTTTAATCCTTAGATCACCCCCATGATTTTTCAAGAAAACACAATTTTTATGAGTAAAGGCCAAAAATATGAGGCAAAAATATAGACATTCTGTGAAAATCTGTACAGTTGAGAGGTACATATCAGAATGAACTTAACATAATACATACAAAGGGCCAATTGTATAACTTAGGAGCCTGCAAATTAACTACCATACATCTCAACTGTGCAAATTTTCTGAGAATGTCCAAATTTTTGCCTCATAGTTTTGATCTGTTTCTCATAAAACTTCTGGCAAATCACCGAAGACTGACTTTAGTAAATAATAAAATAGATTTAAGTTTCAGATTTCATATCCTACAGAAAAATGCATGCTGAAACAAATCTATTTTTTCTAGCAACTTTTTATATTTATAAAAGCAATTTTTAAAATCCCTCACTATTTTTGGCCCTTTGTCTCTCTTCCCCCACATTTATTTTTAGGCCTGTCCACATTTCTTGTGCTAAGAGGTTGAGAGATATGTTGCCCACAGATAAAGCTATGAATTAACCTATGTTTATTTCTTAAATTATTATTTTTATAAAATTAAATAAAGAATGCATGAAAGCAAGTGATTGGTGGCACACTTCCATTTAAACACTAATATGCCAAATATACAAAGATATTGAGTGAAATACCTAGAAAACTGTCATACGTGCAGGTCTAACAAAAGCAGTTTCAATAGTTGGTTGCATGTTATGGCTTCAATATTTGTTAACTATAATATTCTTTGCTCGTATGTCATCATGGAGTCTTTGTTAAGACTTCTGTCTTTCAGATTCGTTCATTCATTCATTCATTCATTCATTCATTCATTCACTCATTCACTTAACAGAGGTAGAAATATTTTGGAGTTCCTGGTTTTATTTCCATGATTTTATTTCACTGAAATACAGAAAAACAGGAATACTGGAACAATACTAGAAAAGCGATCACATATACAACTTTAAGTAGAAACACTTGAAAGTACTTGCCACCCATTATGTGTACCTCAAAGTGTCCATCTCTCAAATCAAGCAATGCTGTACATGATAAGCCAGGTGGAAATATGCATCTACCCATCCAATCAAGCCTAACCTTACAGGTAGACAAAGTAGTAATTTGCTTGACTTGTATGGGTAACTTTTTCCATAGGCTGTGACACACTAGGTTAGGAACCTAATCCTCCAGCAAGTCTTGTATATTTGTTGGTGTAGATTTAGATTCATAGTATGGGTGTTTGTAGGGCCACTGGTTTTGTAGAGAAAGAGGAGGTCAAACATAATTGGTTCTTCCATGGCTAAAACAGTCAGACACAGGTCACATTGGAGCAGCCAATAGACTACTGCATTAAAGGAGAGCTGTGCCAATCTACTGGCATTGTTAAGGGATTGATGGCCTTTATTTTTTTTTTCTGGTTAGAAATCATTGATGCTTTTCCAGCTGTGCAATATGATTGGATATATGCATACTGAAGAGCACTGTGTATTCAATAATGGGTATAGTAAAGAAAAGTGCAATGATAAGATGTGGATCTTGAAACTCCACATACCTGTCAGCCCAACTGCATAAAAAACTGGTCAGCAGTGACTTAAACAGAATTTTAGGTGTGTTTGCTTTTCCAGCAGGACTCAACCCACCTGACATATTTATAAGAACAACATTATTTGGCGAATAAATCATTTGACCAACAAGCAATTAAAAATCTTGATAACATACACACATCAAAATAATGTTTAGAAGAGACATGCTGATAATAAAATATATTATTTAACAGATCTAATGTTTAACACACTAACAATATAAATATTATCATTCAAGTCTGGAGCATTACTTGCATATAACTTAACTTAACATACCAGTTCTTTGCATGAAAGGACATTCTCCCACCAACCACTATGGGGTAATCTGTCCACCTTGTCCAATACAAAAAAATGCATATAAAGCTCCAGGCTCAGGTGATATTTTCATTGTTAATGTGGTAACATCTTTTTTTCTGTGTGTGTTATTAACATGTTTAATTTGATGATCAAATTATCTTATTGGCCAAATTATACTGCTCTTATTAACATGTTGGATGGAATTAGTGCATTATTTTCTGAAGAAGTCCAGTTGGAAGGAACAAAAGTGCTTAAAATAAAATTCTGCTTCTTTTGTTGCTGGCCTGCTTTTTTTCCTTTGTGAGCACAGATTGTCTGATGTGGGGAGTTACTATTTCATGTTTTCACAGGTTTCCTGGGATTGGCCTGCTTTTTTATGATTACTGGACTTTTGATCTTTGATCTGAAAGATATTCCTTTAGAACTTAACTGGGCCAGAAAGAAGGGTTTCCTAATTATGGTGGAACATGATGGCTGAATAGGAGATAGAGATGACCACATAAGTACCCAGGTCTCTTATGACTGCATCTGTTTGTAGAGGTGTGCCACTCATGACATATTAAGAGTGCAATCCGTCTTGGTAAAAGACTCCCACTTTTGTGTAAATGCTAGTCACCTAGCTGTTTGAACAGTGGCTCTAGGTGATGGTCACTATTGACGTGACACCCTGACCATATGTACAAATTGAGAAAGACGGGGTTAATGCCGATGCCACCCATTTGGTTATCTTCATACTTACAGTATTATTTCTGTGTGATTAGTGTAGTGTCTCTTTTCTTTTTTTTTTTCCTTCAAAAATCTTTATTAAAATTTGTCATTATAATAATAATCAAATCCATATAACCAAGTTAATGACAGAAATAACCAAACTATATACAATATTTACATTTGACCTGAATGGAATTAAATAATATAAGACATGACAATCTATAAGAGTTTGGGAATAAATAAGAAGAATGTTCTTTCTTCCTTTATTAGTCAAATCTAGTCAGAAATCATTTTACTGTCTCAATTAATGATAAAATTTCCTTCCAGGGATTATTACTCCATGGTCTCGGAGCAATTCTCAGATCTTTAACCTTGACTTCCATAAAAGCTGTATCTTCCAATAGTCATAAAAATTCTTCAAATGTTGGTTCAGCAAAAGACTTCCATTTTCTTGTAATGCATTTTCTTGCCACAGCTAATAAAGTCCAGAGTGTATATAGATCTTTGCTGTTCATTTCCATTTTTTTCATTAACATTTAACAATATTAAAGATTTTGTTAGTACAAAAGAATCTGAAAATATAGCCTGGAGAAATGTATTTATTTATTCTCAGTATTTTTTAAGTTTAGTACAATCATATAACATGTGTATCCAGTTTGCCTCACAGTTTTGTAAACATCTCCAACAAGTGACTTCTTTGCTTGAATTAAATAAGGCTAATTTACTGGGAGTAAGAAATGATCTATACAAAAATTTCAATGTGTAAATCTTCCAAATGAATTGGAAGTTCATTTTGTGGAAAACAAAAAATTGGTTTTGCTTTCCATTGATAAAGTTATTGTATGTCCTTTTGTGATGAAAATCCAATAGTATTGATGGATTTTGACTGTATAAGTCAATAACATTTTATAAAGTTTTGATGTTATATTTGACCAGTTATGATTGCTGTAAATGAATTTGTTAAGTTGGGGTTCATTGTAAATGAGGAATTATTAATTGTTCTGCATAGATCCTGAGAATAAGTAAGAACACTTTGCAGTATAAGCCATTCATTATTTGTGATGTCATATGATTTTACAATATGTTGAACATCTGATACTTTTAGATTGTTTATACAGTGTTGCCAACATGTGAAATTCTTTGTTTCCCATTGAATGAAAGTATTTCTATGTATTTTGTTAATAAAATAGTTTGTTGAAACAAATGGTAAAAGAAATTATATCCATAATTTTATGTCTGTGTTGGTGTTTACAAATTTCCTAAAGGAGTCATAAATATAGTTTTTGTAATTTAAGTTGGTAGGCTTTGTAATGTTATTTTGAATGTTAACACATAAAATATGCCATAACTTATTGTTTTGATCATTCAACATAAGATTTTTGGTTATATTATTTTCATTTAAAAGAATAGTGGTATGGAGAGTCTTGCAGTTGGAAGAAAATTTTGGATAAATCCAGTTAATAATTGTTCTAAAAATCGATGCTTTAATGTAAGTCTCAATATCTGGTAAGTTAATACCTCCCTTATCCCAGGTCTTATGTGGTGTGTAAAACCAATTCTGTTTCTGTTATGGTACCAGAGGAATTTTAGTAAAAGTGTGTTTATTTCTTTCAAAATATGTTTATTTGGAATCAAAGGAATAGCTTGAGCTATGTATAAGATCTTTGGGAGTAAAATAATTTTTGTTAGTAGTAATCTATCTTCAAATTTCAGATACATTGAATTCCATTTCACTATCTGGACTTTTATAGTGTTAATGATCTCTCCATAGTTTGTCATTAATGTTTCTCTTAAGTTTTCACATAAGGTAATTCCCAGATAATTAATAGTAGAGACTTGTTTGCCTATTATAAGATTATCATTAGATATTAAAGAATAGTTCTTATTCAAGATCATATAATTAGATTTAGTTTTGTTAAATTGAAGACCTGAGATTGAATGGAATTTCACGACCACTATATTTAGTTCTTTTAAAGATTTATTTGAGGGGGATAAACTAAGAAGTACTTCATCTGCAAATAACATAATCTTGGAGTTAATTTGGCCATAGATATATATGCCTTTTATTTCTGGGTTAGAACAAATTGTAAAAGCAAATAGTTCTTTAGCTATAGCAAATAAAATAGGGGACATCGGCCAACCCTGTTTTATGCCTTTAGTTATTACTAAAGCTTCTGAGGTGAATGGGCCAAGTTTAACATATGCTAAATTAACTTTGTAAATATTTGTATCAGTGTAATGAAGGTAGTGGAAAATTTAAAAAATTCCAAAGCTTTAAATAAATAGTCCTAATTTAATGTGTCAAAGGCTTTTTCAATATCAAAAGTAACTATGAGAGCTTCTTGCTTATCTCTGTTTAGAAAGTCTATAAGTGTCACTATTCTTTGGATATTGTCATAAGTACTTCTAGTATATATAAAACCAGTTTGGTCTTCATTTATGATGTGGATCAAGAACTTTTTTTAATTCTATTGACAAATATCGACATAAACATTTTGTGATCATTAAGAATTGAGATTGGCCTGTAAGAATTACATTGTTCAGGATCTTTATTTTCTTTTAGACTTAGAGTAATTAGAGATAATCTCCATAAAGGATGGATTCTGTTTTGATTTTGTACTTCAACTAGAGTTTTATGAAAGAGTGATGTGACTGAGGATGGGAATATTTTATATAATTAATTTGTTATTCCATCAATTCTTTTGGATTTTCTGGTATTTTCATCATTTAAAAAAATGTTCTCCTAAGTTAGGAAAGCTGATATGTGGCTTCCCTATTGTGTATTGTTCAGTATAGTTGAATTTAATAGCATCTAAAATATCACTTATATCTGATATTTTATTATTCTTCCTACCCTCATTAGAAATTTTTATGATATTATTCTCTCTAGTTTGCCTTTTCACTCTCATTGCAAGATTATGCAGATATGCAGATGTTTAGGTGAAGCAGAGTAGGAGCTTAGTTTTAGTCTTTCCATTGCTAGAATAGTCTTATGGTTTAGAATTTCATTATACTTTTGATTTAAATCCTCAGTTGCTTTTTTGTTATGAGAAATGCTTGCTGAATCCTTATTGTTAATTTTTGTGATTTGTTCTTGTAAGCAATGTAATTCAGATTCCTATTTTTTTGATTTATTTTTAAACCAGGTTAAGATTTTGCCATATATATAAGCTTTCAAAGTGTCCCAGACCATGATTATGTTCATTTCATCCATAAGGTTAGTGTCTAGGTAAAATTACAATTCAGAATGCAACCATGGTTTAAATTCTTTAAGTTTTGTGATATAGGCTGGGATTCTTGTCATGTATGTTAAACTCTTGTAGTCTACTTGTAGTTTTAAGATAAGCAAATTATGGTCTGGTAAGGGGCATGGAATAATGGAGAAGCTAATTAATTTCATCAAAAGAGAATAATAATGAATTACAATCTTTTAATGTATATGTATCAATTAGATTTAGATTTCCTGTCCATTTTTAAGTAGCTTTGCTGTAGAAGTCAGATGAAGGGATTAGTAGCCTCAGAATTGTCTATGATACAATTAAAACCACCACTTATTATTAAATTCCCTTTATAAACTGTATTTATGAGGTCTATGCGTTTTTTAGCTCTCACTACCCCATGCCAGGAAACCAGTATAAACTTACTAGAGTCCATATTTTTTTGTTGTATTGTATTATAACTAGAGCTATAAGTCCTTCTTTGTCTACATAGTTATAGATGATTTGGGGTTTAATAACATTTTTCTTCCAGAGTATTATAACTCCTCTATTTTATTTTTTGTATGAAGCATGAGATAAAATTAGATATCCATTTGGATCCCAACTGTATTTGCCATTTGTTTTAAAGTGAGACTCGTGGAGAAATATCAGTTGTGCTTTATTTAGTTTTAGGTATCTAAGTAGATTTGATATTTTCCTAGGATTATTTAATCTGCTGATATTTAGTGATAGAAATGTTAATTCCATGTTAACAGAGGAAGGTTAGAGTTTATTAGTAAATAGACTATTTTCAATTTCTTGTTATAGTCTCTGGTTAAAGAAAGTTATTTGCCTAATCCGTGTATTCTAGTCAGATTAACTTTACTTAATAAGAACAGGGAGTTAAATCCAAATTCAGGCCAATTAAGATTATAAAAGAAAAATGCTAAATCAATATTAGAGAACCTAGTAAACAAGAATTTTATAGTAACCCACAATAACCATGGAGTGGCATACATTCCTAATCTGATAGACAAGATTTGTTCTATCAGATTGCATCCCATACCTAGCCACAAAGAAAAAATGTAATTACCCTTGTTTTGGGCTCTTTTTATTGTCTCTGGAGATATTAATTTATATAGATGTTTTAATGTGGATAAGAGTAAGTATGATTAATCATTTAGTGAAGTATAAACAACATTGCATGTATTAATTGTAAGTTTTAGACTGAGAAAATTATTTCTAGAACCACAAAGGAGATGAAGAGCAAAAAAAACACAACTAGTAACCAACCAAGTTCCGCTCTAGAGAAGCCAAATAAGGGTCCAAGACTTGAAACAATAAGATTATACTGTAGAAAGAAAAAAAATAAAGTTGGTCTGATTATAACTTATTAATTAAGCCTATTATATTTAACAAAGAATAGTGATGTGGTATATATAAAATAGATCTCTAGCTTCAGAATGATCACTCTTTAGAACCCCAATTTTTAGAATAAAACAAGAAAATAATAGTACATCACTATTATGTCATACAGTAGTAAGTTGATTATAACAGATAATGTGCTGAAGCAATTAGCTAAATCAATAGTCATGAAAACATTTCAGTAATTCTGTATGAGGATGGGAAATATAAATATTGAAAAGAAACTGTATAAGGTTAAAATGTTGGTACATAAATGCAAATAAATATTCCTTGATATGTGTTATTTATCCAAAAGACAAATAATGAGCAAATGCGGTGGTATGAAAACTTTAGCTCATCAAAACAAGTCTAATCCAAGTAAAGATGCTTAGGTTATAAAAACAATAGAATGTAGTATATATTAAGATAGTAAATATGTACAATAAAAGGTAGTAGACATTCTTGCAAAGATTTAATAAAATAAAGCAAGTTAGTTTAAACAATTTCCATAATGTAGCTTCAAATCTTATAAGTGATGTGTGTGTTATCTGATAGGCAGAATCAACAATATAGTTGAAGTATTAAATTTTGCCTTTTAAGAATAGCCATCCATAGAACCCCCTACATAAATAGCTATAATACTTTATGAACTATTGTGTCAATTATTAGAGGAGATCTTTAAAAGTTTAAATAAGTGAACATTAATCAACTCCCTTCAAACCATATGAGATGAAACAACAATTATAATTCACAGTCCAGTTTCTTAAGAATTAGTACAGTACAAGATAATTTCAATTAGAATAATAGCAACATATAAACCATAACTTTGTAATAGATTATAAGTAGACTAAAAGTTGAAATTTGCTTAACAAGAGAAGTTTCACTAGAATCATAAGTTGCAACAACAATGGTGTTTGCCACTTTAAGGCAGTAGGATACATATGGGAGCATGAATATACATCATTACATTGCCTATGTAAGCTTAGCATAGACCAAAATATGTTTAAATACTCTAAAGGAGGTTGCAGGGGAAATGACTATTCTTTTTATATACAAAACCCCTTGATGACTCTTTATAAGAGTGGAACTAGCAAAGAGCTTAAACAGGTCAGTGCAAATGTTAGCAAAACTGAATGTGTTTATTACACTGGTAATAAGGTAAAGTGCAATTGAATGCATATTAACGTTAATACAGGAAGCATACTGTCAGTGCAAATAAAGGTTGACATTCTGACTAGTAAATGAGCTTCCAAGAAGCTTGGTAATAGCAATCTACATGTGCCATTCAAAGTGCCAATCCAGATAGCAGACACAAAACAATAAACCTGTTTCCCCCTTTCCCACATAAATTAAGTTAATGTACCTCATTAAGAAGTGAAAGTTGCATTAGCAACCAGAGTAATAAAACCAATGAGCCTCGCATAATCTAGTCAAACCTCTCCAAGTACTTGAGACCAATGGAAAATCTCCATCAGGTTCAGTAATCAAGTATTCCTGTGCACTACCAAAGTAATATTCAAGACTAGAAAATAAGCATGCCCCACCACTCTACATTGCAACCTCCTCCAAGAATAATATACCTAGTCTTTCTTCTTCCATTTTTATCCACTTCCTTTCCCTCCCTCTCCTAAAAAGGAAGGCAGACAGAAAAGAAGGAAAAGAGTCCAGCTACTGCCAAGTGGGGGGAGGCATCCATGCAAACCAGATCGAAGGTTCCCCCCAAAGAAACAGGTACCCAACACTGTATACTATATTATAGACATAGAACCATGCCTACACTTCAAAACAAGAATTCTAGGAGAGACGCCCCCCGGCCAGTGAAGTACATGAGAAGTCATATCAACTCCATTTCATGTCACCAATCAGCTGTGCCTTGAAGATATCTGCTGCTAGGCAACCACAGTAAACCACAGTATAATGCTTAGATGTCATCGATTAAAGAACAGGCTGAAAGAAAAAGAAAAAAAAAAGGAAAAAAGGACCAAATACACATCCCATCACTACAGACACACACACACACACACACACACACACACACACACACACACACACACACACACACACCATGTCCAGCCATCAGGACAAAAAAGCAACAGAACCAAAGCTGCACCATACACACATGACCATTCTGTGCTGTGCACAAGTGCAAGTGTACATTGCAGCAGCCATCCAAACAGTATAGATAAGCTGGGGTGAGCCACAATTCTCTGTGAAACATCTCCTGACACTGCAGAAAGGGTCAGGGAGAGTTTGTCCAGGCTGTTCGAGAGGGAGAGCCAGATACAGGGAACCAAGCCTGCAGATCAAATAGAGAACCACGCGCCCATTTCTCAAACGATGAAAATTCATGCAGAAGCTACCGGAGTGAAAAATAATGAGAAATGGCATGTTTTAAATAACTACAGTTACATAACTAAAACAAAATTAAAATAACACTATTGGAACAGTGCCAACAGCCTATTTAGTGAAAGGAAATGCAAAAAAGTACCAAAACTTCAATAAAGTAGTTATTTTGTTCACAGACAGTCCCCTAAACCATAACACCAAAGAAATATGTACTATTCGAGTAAAATTTAATGTACCATGTAGATATATACTGGAAAGCTGCTAATGCCACCATAACTATTGGTGTAAATCACCACTATTTTAAACCATAAGTAACACATTAGTATGGCAACTAAACATATACTGAATGCTACTATTGCCATTGTCACTAAATGTGTAAGTGGCCAGTATTGTATACTATGGTTAATATGTTAGTAAGAAGGATTTACAAGGTGAAACAATAAGGAAATGAAAAATAAAGTGTACATACTTTGTTCCCTTGAAATTTAATTAAGCTTTTGTGGATTCTTTGACAGAGTCAGAAGAAACTAAGTTTTTAAGGTCAGTTTTTTGTTTTTTTCTTCACCACACCAGTCCAAGTATTTTTTTCAGAAGATCTTTTTAAAGCTGAGGATGATGTCCATTCCATATTTTCCAGTATTTTGATTATGTTATTGTTCTCGATAAAGGCTGATGCTTCCTCAAAGTTATTGAAAGATCTCATATCATTTGCATAAAAAATTTGGATTTTAGTAGGATAGACAAGCTGGGTTTTTATTTTGTTTTGCTTAAGAAATTTCACCAGTGGCCAAGTTTTTTTCCTCAAGTCCAGGACCCCGGAGGAGTAACCATTGTCAAATCTTATTTGACTTTGGTTGTAGGTTAAGAGACTCTTTCTCCAGGCTGATTTAAGTATAAGTTCTTTGACCAGAAAGGATAGAAATTTTACTACAACAGATCTTGGTGGAGTTGTAGGTGAGGAAGGAATGGGTTTACCTATAGCTCTATGTGCTCTCTCTATGCCACTGGATAAGCCTTCTTTTAAATCTAATATTTCAGGAAGCCAAGAATTTAAAAAAACAAATAATGTCCTCACCTTCTGATTTCTCTGGAAGACCAAAGATCCTTATGTTTGTTCTCCTTTCTCTATTCTCCAAGTCATCTATTTTGTTAATTAACCAGTTGTTTTGCTGAAGAAGGAATTCAGTATGATTTTCTTCCTCTTTAGGTCTCCCATCAATGTCAGATAATGACGTTTCAATGTCAGATATTTTGGTTTGTTGTTGTAGTAGTATTTCTTTAAGCACATCAGTTTGTTTTTGGCAGATATCTTTTAGGTTGTATAAATTGTCCTTAAACTTGTCCATTTTTATAGATAGCTCCTGTAACGTGGCCGAAATCAATTGTCTCTCCTTCTTCAGTGAAGATTCAGAGTGGGAGTTCTTTGAGTTACTCATTTACACACTGATGAGGTATTCTACAAGTAGTTTTGACAGGAAAATATCAATAGATTTTCTTCAAAATTGAGATGTAGATAGTTTATATCTTTCTTAATAAAGTTGAATTGTTTTTATTTGACAAGATAGTTTATTTTCCTGTATTTTAGAATGATATTGTGGAGCTCCAAAAAGATGCTGCTATCAGTTAGCCATCTAGGCTCTGCCCCCTTTGTGTCTTCTTTTACTTTGCTAGTGACATAAGAACAAATCTATTTACCTTTCTTAGTGATTTATATGCTCACTGGCATACTTCTCTTTGGCATTCCACCTCAGGGAAATGTTCACTGGATCAGGGTGGATGAATTTGATAGCATTTGTTTTTTTCATTTTAAAATTTACTTTTTATTTGGATCACTGAACTATTTATTGACAACTCATTGTATGGAATATAGGCCAATGCTGATTTAGACATGATTACTGAGCTGTTTGTATCTTCTTCTCTACTTTAGTGTTGCTCTTGAGAAGTACAGTCCATTATTTGATTTATGGAAGTTCCATTCCATGCTTTAAACTCTTTTCTTTATACATGTGTGTGCATCTCTATCCCCAAGTTTTCCAATGATATTCTGAAACTCCATCTCATATCTTTTCTTGTTATTGTAATTTATAATTTAGTTTCATTTGTTGCATTCATTCTGTTATTTTGACATGCCAGTTTTTAGATAATTAGCATTTCAACAAAGCTGAAGCTGAAGTTAAAGCTTTATGGTCTCAGATCAGTCCTGCTCTCCACTCGTGTCTCTGTGTGTTTGTGTGTGTGTGTGTGTGTGTGTGTGTGTGTGTGTGTGTGTGTGTGTGTGTGTGTGTGTGTGTGTGTGTGTGTATACTCTGGTTTCCTCCCAAAACTGTGGCTGGTTGATAGGCTGTTGGAAAAAAATGTCCACATATGTTAACTTTACTCTTTCCAGTGTAGACTATCATCTGGCTGAAATTGCCCAAAGTCATTAAATGATTAGTTGACATGCCTGATTAATTAATTAATAAATTACTAATTAAACATAGTCTAAATGGACAAGATATATCAATTATAAACTCCTGACTGGCATGAGAAAGAGAATCTCTCTAGCTGGAGTGTTCCTATCTTTTAATTTCCTGCACATACAAACACATATAGTGTGTACAGATAAGCACACACATGTGTGCTCACCATATGTCTCAGATGTCCAGCTGCTAACAGAATGTCCAGATTTTTGCCTCATATTTTAGATCTATTTCATATAAAATTTGGGGTTTTCTGGAATTTTGAGGGAAATCAGTTAAGACTGAATTCACTAGATAATGACAGTCATTTGAATTTCAGACTTCATGTCCTTCCGAATATACAAGGTAACACAAGACCTTTTATTCCAACAACTTTCTAAGTTTATAAGAGCAATATTTAAAATGTGTCCCTATTTTGTCCTCCCATTATATTTGGCTTTGTCCAGAGTTTTCGTGCTAACAGGTAGAGAGGTATGGTTGCACACACAAGTGTGATTGTGTGTTAGTAACTAAAGTCACAACAAACAACCAAATGGAAAGTGCAGCCACGCCACTGAAAATGATGAGACCATAGATTAAATCCTTTATTGAACACTGAGTTAAGTGCTTTTATTCACAGTAGGTGGAACTTCATCAGAACAATATTGTCCCTTCTCTTTCAATATTTTTATACAAGCATGCACACAATTATATGACCTATTAAGGTTAATTAATCAAACGTTCCATATTAAACAACCCTTTAAAAACTACAACAGGTAAAATTGCCAAACTTTATGTACGCTTCATATTAATAAAAATCACATTTTGAATTAAAACATACTAAATCTCAAAGTGTCTTAGTTTTAAAACAGTCATCAATGAGCAACTCTCATTTAATCCAGGATATAAAGTTGCATTTAACTTATTCTGCCATTGAGTTTCTTTTGCATTAAGGTGTTCATCTGTTACTTTCCCCTGTAAACCCATTTTAATAGAATCTAAAACAAAACATCTAAAATCATGAGAATTGTACTTAAAAATATGCTTAAACAATGCATTTGTCAACTTCCCATTCCTGATGTTCAAAAAATGCTCATACATGTGATCCCTAAGCCTTCTAGAAGTTTTTCCCACATAAAAACATGGGAATTCTGTACACTAGGCCACATATATCACATTGCTGGTATTACAATTGTAGTAATTTCTACATATGTAATTCTTCCTCTGAATGATAATGTGATCACTCACCAAGACATGCTTACATTGCTTACAGACTCCACACTTATATGTGCCTGTTTTGTTTTTCCTATAAATAGCCTTAAAACTCTTCTCCCATAGTTGTTTGAACGTTATGTCTTTTCTATACCAAATGTTTGGTTTGTGCCCCAATTTCTCAACAATTTCTGGATCAGTTAGGAATATCCGCCAATTTTTAAAAATAATATTAATAATATAAGGGGTATCTAAACAATCAATAAGTAGTAATAAAGACCTTGTTACTCCATACAGCCCTATCTGTTTCAATAGGTATTACCCCATCTTTACTATTTAAAATGGGTAAATAAATTCCCATTTCTCTCTTCATAATTTCCACATGTTTTATATCAGACAAAATTCACATGGATAACCTCTAGCCATAAACATATTTACTACTTTATCACACTCAATTAAAAATTGTGTATTGTCTAACATTATTCTAGTCGGTTGAATAAGCTGACTCTTAACTATTGACTTTTTGTGGTGCTGAGGGTGATCAATCAATTAATGGAGATATGAATTAGAGAAGGTGGGTTTATGGTACATGTTGGACACATATACTTCATGGTCAACATCTTTGCTCACCTCCAAATCCAAAAATACAATCTTATTTTGATGGAAGGTGTGGAAAAAAGATAAGAATTCAACAGTATTATTGATGTACTCCAAAAATTCATTTAACCTTGTCTGTGACCCATTCCATAACAGGAATATGTCATCCAAAAAGCTGGTATACATAACCCAATTTTCAACTAAAGAACTATTGAATATATATTGTTCTTTCCATTTAGCCATGATGTAATTAGCAAACATGGGAGCACATACTGCTCCCATGGCTACCCCAGTGGTTTGTCTGAAAAATTGGCCCTCGAAATATAAGTAATTATTTTTAACACCAAATCCATTAAGGTACTCATCACATTAATATCAGCCCTCTAAATTTCCCATGCGTTAATATTTGTTCCTCAAACCAATTAATCCCTAGATCACGTGGGATCACAAAAAATAGATTGTGTATATCCACAGTAACAAAAATAGCATCAGGATTAAATTCAACCTCATTGAGCAATTTTAAAAAATGCCACAAATCTTTACAAGTCTGCTAAATATTAACACCATTTTTCAATTTCTGATCCAAAAATCTTGTGATAAAAAATGTTTTAGATTTTTTGGCGTCTGCTATCAGTCGAAAAGGGGGGGAATCATAGATGTCCTTATGTATTTTTGGAATCGCAAAAATACTTGCCACTGCCGGCTGGTCATTAAACATAAACATATATTCACTTTTAGTTATACTTCCTTCTAGCAATAGATCTTCCAGACATAAAACAATCTTTGAATAGGCAATATATATTTCATTTCTTGACATTATCTCATAACCATCTGACATTAACAACCCATTCTTTTTGTTCACATAATCTATCTGGTTCATGACTACCAGTCCTCCTCCCTTATCAGGCTTCATTACTTGTATCCCAATGTCTGTTGTTAATTCAATAAACAAACTTTACTCTCTTTTACTCATATTACTAACAGTGCCTCTTACAACAATTATGTATGTTTCTAATATCAGATTCACAACATTTTTCATACATTTGTACAATAGACTGTGTTGATGGATTAAAAGTACTAGGCCAATGTAAACCTTCCATGTTTAAATGGTTTCCATTATCATTGAACCAAAGTGTAAAGTTCAACTTCCTAATGAAAAGTTTTAAGTCTGTAATGGTTTTGACAATATCAGGTCTTCTTTCAGGTACAAACAACAGTCCCTTTGATAACATGTTAGCATGTGCTGTTGTAAAAATTTTACTAGAAAAGTTATAAACACGAAAGTCTTTAGTTGAATTTTCAACTATAAATAAAGTTTCAGTACCTTGTACTTCATGGAACTGTTCTAATGCTTCTGTTGAAACGTTGTTGGTATTTCTTGGGCCTCGCTCCCTAGCCCAAGTAATCTCCCCTGTACGAACATTCCTGATTGCTCTGCTGGTAATTCCTGATTCTCTCGGCTTGTCTCACTCTTCCTTCCTCTAAAGGGACACTACTTTCATGATAATCATTAAAATGATTACTTCCAGGTGAACTCTCTGTCTCGCTCTGATCCAATAACCTCCCATTGCCAGGGAAACCTGGTAGCTTCGGATATGCTTAGCCTGCCTCAAAATTTGATAGGTCCCTCTAATTTATTCAGTTTACGCCGAAGCAATTGGTCATAGTTCGTGTCAAGTCTCTGAAAGATCTTAACGTAATTTTCTCATAATGGTCAAAAATAAGATCTTCCTTAATTTTATTATTCAGTGTATCAATTTGGGCAGACATTTGTTGCATCTCCACATTGTTATACTTAATAATAACCTGTAAAACATCAAATCCAGCCTTGTTGAATATTTCATGAAGATCCTGCAACATATTAGCATTAAACTCTACTCCATTGGGGTAACGCTACATTCTTAAGGCTTAGCCCTTAGAAATACAATTGTAGTCTACATTTTTTTGCAGATAAGTGTTTTCTAGTTGGGTTTTTTTATATACTTAAATACCAGTTTTTCAAATTCCTTTAAATTTTCTGCCAAAGGAACTGATACATTAATATTACTTGTACAGACATCACTGTTCACAGCCAAATTGAAAGTCCAGTCCTTCCACATTAGAAATTGGAACTGGTTAGATGAACCATTAATAAATTCATGACTTATAGAATCACTTGCCATACCTGTTGATTGAGTAAGAGGTAGACCCAAACTGCTGTTCACACTAGAGGCACTTTGACTCACTTGAATATTGCTACCCAGGCATTAGGCTGTCGCTGTATATGTTGAATTAACCATGTCAATTCACCAGTCTTAGAAACATTTTCCATGGTTTTTATACACCTTCAAGTGTAAGCTGCTGACAAGTAGCAAGCCAACAACTAAAGTCACAACAAATAACCAAATGGAAAGTGCAGACAAACCACTGAAGATGAAACCTTAGATTAATTCCTTTATTGAACACTGAGTAAAGCACTTTCATTCACAATAGTGGAACTTCATCAAAACAATACTGTCTCTTCCCTTCAAATTATTTTATACAAGCATACACCCAATCATATGACCTATTAAGGCTAATTAATCAAACGTTCCATATTAAACAACCCTTTAAAAACTGCAACAGGTAAAATTACCAAACTTTATGTACAATTCATATTAATAACATCACATTTTGAATTAAAACATACTAAATCTCAAAATGTCTTAGTTTTAAAATAAGCATCAATGAGCAACTCTCATTTAATCCAGGATATAAAGTAGCATTTAACTTAATCTGCCATTGCGTTTCTTTTGCATTAAGGTATTCATCTGTCACTTTCCCCTGTAAATCCATTTTAATAGAATCTAAAACAAAAAAATCTAAAATCATGAGAACTGTACATAAAAAAGATGCTTAAACAATGCACTTGTCAACTTCCTATTCCTGATATTCAAAACATGCTCATACATGCGATCCCTAAGCCTTCTAGAAGTTTTTCCCACATAAAAACATGGGTATTCTGTACACTGGGCCACATATATCACATTGCTGGTATTACAATTGTAATAATCTTTACATATGTAATTCTTCCTCTGAATGACAATGTGATCACTCACCAAGACATGCTTACATTGCTTACAGGCTCCACACTTATATGTGCCGGTTTTGTTTTTTCTACAAGTAGTCTTAGAACTCCTCTCCAATAGTTGTTTGAACGTTATGTCTTTTCTATACCAAATTGTTTGTTTTTGCCCCGATTTCTCAACAATTTCTGGATCAGTTAGGAATATCCACCAATTTTTAAAAATAATATTAATAATATAAGGGATATCTAAACAATAAGTAGTAATAAAGACCTTGTTACTCCATACAGGCCTATCTGTTTCAATAGGTATTACCCCATCTTTACTATTCAAAATGGGTAAATAAATTCCCCTTTCTCTCTTCATAATTACCTTATTTTGTTTATCAAACAAAAATTCACAGGGATAACTTCTAGCCACAAACATATTTACTACTTTATCACACTCAGTTAAAAATAGTGTATTGTCTGACACCGTTCTAGTCAGTTGAATAAGCTGACCCTTAACTACTGACTTTTTTTGGTGCTGAGGGTGTCCCCTCGAATAATGGAGATATGAATTAGAGAAGGTGAGTGATTGTGTGTTAAATGATGTAGCCACTGTACCAATGCATATTATGAGACATAATGCTTGTCATTTCAAAGTGGTTGTAGACATATCTGGATTATTTCTGCAGATTCATTAAGTTGGAGGAAACCACAAGTCTGGAGCCATGCATTCTTATCCATATTAGGCAGCTATAGTGGAGCTCTAGGGCAGTCTGCAGACTGAAGAGCTCCAGAGGGTTAGGAAAGGAGACTTCTGGGTCCAGCAGACTGGCCCACTGCCTAACACTATCTCTTATCACTCTTAGAAATTAATGGACTGAAGAGGCCATTCAGTAAAGGAGAAAATGAACCATAGATTTCTCACCTAGGATGTGGGGCTACCTGGCTTCCATCTTAAGAGAAGAACAAATAGATTTATATGGTGAAGGAAAGAAGCAACTGGATGTGGGGCTACCTGGCTTCCATCTTAAGAGAAGAACAAATAGATTCATATGGTGAAGGAAAGAAGCAACTGGGCAAGACCCAAGAACAATGGCATAAAATGTAATGGTGTTCATTTTTAGTTGAGTGATGAGCAGGGATTCCTCAATGTCATGTATAGTCTACTGCATTAACTAGACAGAGCTGTGTTGGAAGAATATGTCTAGCCAGCAGCCTGATATTAGAGCTTCTTTAGCTGTGTAATAAAGAAATATGTTCTTCTTATGTATGGAGCATCTCCAGCCTGTTGCCATTAATGTATGCTTGAGGGTGCATAATATGATGATATCGACTTGCAGTGGACAGTGCTAACATAATGGCAATGTGGCCAATACAGTCATGGTTATTCACTGCAAGTAAAAACATTGGCATGTTTCGGTATTATGTGGTGTCTAGGAAATGCAGTCTACTTAACTAAGTTCCCATGAAGGAAAACCTTAACTGTAAATCTCTGATCTAAGCAAAACATCTAGTCTTTCAACCTAAGTTTTATACAGTTTACATAAAGAGATTACATGCCAGCTGTAAGTCAGCATCATTCATAATAGTTACCCCTTAATGATGTCCTTTATGGATATATATATATATATATATATATATATATATATATATATATATATATATATATATGTATATATATATATATATATATATATATATTTATATGGTTTCCTTCTCAAGTTTGTGGTTGTAGACCAAAAAATATGTTTTACTGGGGTCATTTGCTCTCATTTCACTATGACTGCGTACAGAGTAAAACCATACATACAGTTTCCCAGTGTCTGTATAAGTTACTAGGTTATACCTGTGTAGTCTTTATTTTATTTCTACAGAAACAGGCACTCTTCATGGAGACAGTTAGATATGTTACTGCTAATTTACTTTTTCCCCTTTTATTTTTAAATGTTTCTTGAAATTTTAATTTACAGGAATTTAAGACAGGCAATAGAGGCACTAGGCCCACTTAAAAACATCTAAAATGCATTGTCTCTACTAAAATTATTCTTTCCTCTAGAATTACATAGAATGTATGAAGTCCACACATATATTGGCTGTCATAAATCTCTGTATATTATGTTACAATAATGACAAGGATGAGAAAATGGAATTATAACTTAGATTAGAAGGCAAAACGTTGAAAAAGAGAGATGTGTAACAATCTAAGGAAAATATGTTTGGTAATGCCACATTTGCCAACAACGACAGATTCAATGATCAGACATTGAATATGAATAACATCATTTTTCTTATTGAACCACCTTCTTCAAACCTCTCAATGAAGACTCTCCACCTCACACCCCAATATGTAGTTTAGTTCCAAGTTCATTGAATGTCAATGAAAGATTAATGCCTGATTTCAGCAGTGTTTTGTCTATTTATTTATTTTCTTTGTTTGTTTGTTAGTTATCTGAGTTAGAACACTGATCCACCTGGACAACTTTCAGTTTCAGCCTGGGGATACATAATATGTGATTAACAGTCAGTTAGTATAACACAGCAAATATTGAAAAGAATGATTAACCATATGAAGTCGTATCCATAGACCTACAAAAAATAATTATCAGCACAATTCTTATTTAAAAAATATATACATTAGCAGCTTCCCATGACCTGAAGGTGGGTTAGTGGAGGAAAGATCATGTTGAGGGCAGGTGGCTTTATCATGTCTCTGAATCAGAGATGATCACATTGCACTAAATGTCCAACCCACATTAACTAGTTAGCACTGGTGGAGAGAAATCTTTGAACTCTGCCCAGTGTTTATTAAAACTCCTTCCAGTTTTTGTGAAAGCAATTTGAAATATCAGTGATTAGTTAATAAGCATGCATATACCAATACCCCTGAAGTGAGGAATAAAAAAATCTGAAAAGTGTTGTCCATTGTGCTTATCTTGCTTCACACAGAATTAGGGGAGCAGTAGAAGACTGTATACTTATCTGAGGAGTCAAAAGGGATGATGATTTTCTACACACCTTTTATTAAGCCACATGAAACTTTTCTTACATGCAAACTTTCTTTTGGAACAAAGTTGAAGAGAAACCTAGGTTCAATTTCACCAATTTCCTTCATATTTTATTAAAGTAATGTCTAAACATGGAACCTCCTTATGAATTGCTATTCTATGCTGTTTTACAAGGCTATTTATTACTAAGCTCACATTTTATTTGGCAAGTACTACCCTGCTGCATTTCTTGTTAGATTGATTTTAGATGGATGTAGAATGAAGAAGGGTGTAGGCAGTATCAAAAACTCAAGTACTAGATACCTGCTCAAGAGGGTTCCTTATTACGCTGTCACAGACGCAGGTTGTCGAATGCTTCTTTGTTGAACAGTAAAGTGCAAAAAGGCAAAATAGCGAAGCGGCTGTTTACGGAATTCTTTCCCTAGGAAAGAATTTGTTTAGCCACTTTCACTACTTTGCCTTTTCGGCACTGTAGTGTGATCTCAGAGTTGGTATATGTAAGTGGGGGGGGTGTGGGGGCGAAGCACCCCATATTAAGTAATGTTTTACTGTTGTTGTTTTTTTGTTTGTTTGTTTTTGTTTTGGAATAGCAATTGTTTTCCATTGGAAAATAATCGCCACTCTGAAGTTTCGACGTTGTAAGCTTTTGCTTACATGGGGTTGATTATCTGTTCGCTCTTCTGAGTGTGCGATATGATAATAGAGACCCACTCAAGAGAGCAGAGTGATGACTTCTAGGCTGAAATAGACTACCCAGATGGATTTACCTGGTTAATAAACAGAAAAATAAAAAGACAAATCAATACATAAAAACTGTATGGATAATATGCACATATACTCTGAAGCAATTTCATCTGTGACATGTGGGCATGATCCTACATTACCAGAGTCTGCTAAAATAAGATTGTCTGTAAGCAAGACAAATTGCAGTATCTGCCACAAAAGATGAAACACATTTTTATTTACGTTGTTTTTTTTATTTATTATTTTTATTTATCCTTAGTTGATCTGGTTAGCCCCACTAGGCTGATAGCCTCTTTTCAGGGGAGACTGAGTTGTATTTATTCTATTAGGGAAAAATTGGTCAGGACATTAAGGAACTTCTTCTACCAATGCAATACTCACAATGCATGTGTCCAAAAATTGAGAGTGTCTGTTCCATTTCTGGCATAATGGTGGCTGGGAGAAATGCAAGCAAACATGGCGATGGAGGAGCAATGAGTAGAGGTGAATGCCGACTCTTTGATTTGTTTTCAGATTAGGAGATGGAGATATCTGGCACAGAGAATCATGAGGGTGACCAGATAGAGGATAATGAAGATATATTTCAGTGTAATTTGTTTAAGCGGTCGAAGAAGTGACTAAAGGAAGATGTGATTATTAGAACCCTTAAGTTGGGAGGGCTGCAGAATGATGTATTGGTAGAACTAGTTGACCAGAATGAGCCAGAGTCAGGGAAGGATGCATCCTGGGCTGAAATGAAGGAAGGAATTCATAAAAAAGAGGGAAAAGAACTTAAGAGAAAATCATCTGCAGAAGTGGTCAGAGAACAGAAAGAAGACAGAAGAGAGAGGAAGAAGACAGAAGAAATGGAAAAGAAGAGGTATGTAGCTAGAATTCAGAAAAAGAACATGTAATGGACAGGTATGATATAAGGAACTTAAAAGGCGTATAAGAAACCAATGAAAACAAACAGAGCCGGCAACTGTAGAAAAAAACTATTTATTTAGTGCTTTCGGTAAAACCAATGCTTCACCTTCTTCAGAAGAAGGTGAAGCATTGGTTTTACCGAAAGCGCTAAGTAAATTGTTTTTTCTACAGTTGCCGGCTCCATTTGTTTTCATTGGTTTCTTATACGCATTTTAAGTTCCAAGTTTGTTTTTGTATTTTGTTTGGTCTGAGGTATGATATAAGGGACAAGATAATTGTACATTTGGGAATCAAGGCACAGGAGGTAAGAGCTTTTATTTTGATTAAAAAAGACTTATTATGACATTTTTTTTGAGACTGCTGCAGTATTAGAAACCTTTTTGGGAGAATATAAGAAAGAAAAAAGAAATTTATCAGTGGAATAAATATATTGCAAAAACTTTCTTTTGTGAAACACAAAAAAATAAATAAATATACAATTTTGGACAGAAACTGAAAGTGAAACTGTTAAAAATATTTATCAAATAACTTTTGCAAAAAAGTGAAGAACATTTCTAAAGTATTTGATAATAGAGGACTTTGGATAGGGGCTTAGGATTGTAATGTTATTTTGAAAATGGAAAATCGCACTTATTCCTAGAATGATTAATACTAAAGGTCATAGCACTGCAGTTAAGTATTAGGGACAACCAAAAGCATGTTTTTTTTTTTTTTTTTGTGAAAGGGAGGGACATTTGTAAGTATATGTGATAAGAAGACATTTTATTTATGTGGGGAGATTGGTCATGATGCAAGAAAATGTGGAAAGAAATGTTCTAAATGCAAACAAAGGATAGTTATGGATGGATTGAGGGAAAGAGAAAAGTTTAGAACTTAAAGCAGATATTAGAGAAGAGGTTCTTAACAAAGAACAATTGCATCAAGAAAAAGAACAAAAAGATAAACGTGAGAGCAATGACATTAATACACAACAATTAAATGAGATTGATAAACAGAAAGGGGAAGGGAAATGGAAACTGGATCAGAGGCTAGCAATGGAGAACATATAGATTTGTAAATGGTTAAAAATAAAAATTCTATTTGAAAAATGGTTAAAGATAGAAAAGGAAATTCCACAGTAGAGGATTGAAAGTAAAAAAGAAAGGAAATTGAGAAATAAATAATTTATTGCAAATTAAGCAGAAGAGAAGCAAACAATCTTAGAATTGTATCTATTAATATTAATAATATAAACATGTAGTAAGTAGGATTGGGGTGTTAGAATGGTGTAATAAGTGTAAGGTAGATTTAATAGTATTAGAGAATATAAGGGGTTTAACCAAAAATCAAAGAGAACAGACAGAAATTTTACAAACAGGAGGTATAATATAGAATTTTGGTTGAGAAACATGTTCAGGGATAGCTATATTATATAGTATGGGAACAAAATGTTGGGGTTATACTTTATTTAGACTAAAAAGATTAACAGTAGTTCACTTTGGGTGGGAAAGGAATGTTTATAGAATAATAGCAGTATATGCTTACATAATATGTAAAGAAAGAAAATATATTTCAAGAAATATGAATATTATAATGGCAGGAGATTTCAATTTTGACTTAAGATGTGAAAGGCAAAAAGAGAGACTGGATAAGAAAATAATGAAGAAATTCAAAATTGTGGGAATTTAGAGTCATGGAATATGAATAAAAGGGTCTATTTCACAACATCAAATGATAAAAAGAGTGAATGCTCCTTTATCAAACACTAAAGACCAAAAGCAGTAAATGTCGAACACACAGAACAGTGTTTTTTTTTCCCCAGGGAAACAATCACTGCTCTGCAAAAAAAAATCTGTACACAAAATAAAGTGGAGGTCTTTACCCCCTCCCACCCCCCCCCCGTACTTAAATATACCAACTCCAAGATTGCACCATAGTGGAGGAAATGGCAAAGTCCCAAAAATGGCCCAGCGATTTTTTTCCTTGGGAAAAAAAATCGCTGTCCCGTGTGTTCGGCATTCAGTACTTTTAACTTTTATTGTTCAACATCATAATATAGACCCAAATAAAAGTACATATAGAAGAGAAAAATTGAAAACAGAAATAGACTATTTTTTGATATCTAAAACTTTAAAAACATTGATAGAAGATTTCATTCATTTATTCATTTTATTTATTTGACATTCATTTACCAGGAATGTCCAACTGGCCCAGAAAGTACCTTTTCTTTCAACAGAGGCTTGGGGAGAAAGGTTCCACAATCACAATCTTTCAAAAATCAAGTACAGATATTTTAAATCACGAAGTGTCATGTTACATTACAAAATATCAAGTACAAATATGTTAAACCACAAAGCATCATGTTACACTACAAAACATAAGATTTAAAAAATGTAATAAAAAATAGAACATCTGTTTCAAA
Source organism: Protopterus annectens (assembly GCF_019279795.1). Taxonomy (NCBI): domain Eukaryota; kingdom Metazoa; phylum Chordata; order Ceratodontiformes; family Protopteridae; genus Protopterus; species Protopterus annectens. The sequence continues at coordinate 786,574,091 of NC_056732.1, read as the reverse complement.
GTAGAGTACAATGAAAAACAACATGAGTTGGCGAAAATATGTGAGGAAAAGCTCAGTAGTCATAGTATTTGTACATAGATTAAAGTATGATAAATGAGACCCGAGACAAGTCTAATAAGATATTTATAGAAATAGAGAATACATCATTACAGACAATGAGGAGAAATTGAGTGATGTTTCAGTATGAGAGATGGTATTCATATTATGGTTATGGAAGGAAAATGAAAGAAGAATGGAGAGAAGGTGATTATAAGAAGAGTGCAAGTTAGAGTGTCTTTGGGTAGCTTAGGTGAGTAGGAAGGAAAAAGAAAGAGGTAGAGGAAATATCTGCAGAGATGAAGTGGATAATGTAAGGTAGTGGGAAAAAAGGAGTGGAACAGGAGGCTGGTGAAGATTGTGATGTGTGATTTAGGTGGAAGGGGGTAAATGAAGTATAGTGAGTAAGTTCAACCAGGATTGGCACAGGAGTAGGTCCAAGATTTTGTAAAGTATTATTGTAGGGAGCATTTAAAGATGCGGTAGAAGCAGGATTTTTGGACATATGGCTATATGAACAGAAATATAAGAGTATAAAGAACATCTAAAATTGGGAAATTAATAAAGAGACTAAATTAAAAAAAGTGGAATGAGAAAGGTAAAAATGATAAAGTTATGGAAAGATCATTTGACTAGGAGAGACTTTTATAATAATTTGTCAGAAAGGTGGATTATAATTAAAGGGAAATATAAAAGAATGTATTTAAACTGGGAAAATAAAAAAAAAACAAATAGAAAAAGAGAAATATAGAGCAATACAAAATTTGTTTTATACAATCTATATAGAAATGATAAGGGGTATTTTTGAAAAGAAGAATAAATGTATCAAAAGAATCAAGAAAAAATAAAGATTTATTATATAAAATACTGTTTACAAGGAAAAAATAAGAAGTTTTGCCTTATTTGAGTACAAAAGTAAAGGAAGTGAAAAATAAAGATGGGGCAGTTGAACGTGAACAAAGAGATATTATAAATATGATAGTGCAGTATGTTAAAGAGATGGTAAAAAAAGAGAGGTAAAGAAAAATGATAATTGGAGACTGAAGCAGTTTATAGAAGAAATGAATGAAGAATAGGAAAAGCAAATTACAATTATGGACTTAGACATGGTAATGAGGAAAATAAATATAAATTCAGCAACAGGGCAGATTGTATAGGATATTTAATGTAGAATAATTTGACACAATGAGAGAAATACATTTTGGTGGAAATATTTAATGAATGGCTAAATGATGGTATTTGTTATGTAGGGGAGTTATGAGATTTATACAGAAAAAAGGAGAGAAGAATGAAATAAACAACGGGAGACCATTAATATTTACAATGATTGTGAGATGTTTATGAAACTAATATAAAACAGATTAGAACATAAATTGGAATATGTAATGGAAGAAGGCATTTATAGGGTTAAAAGAAAAGGAAGTCAGTAATTATTAATGATAATTAGGGAATTGGTGATGGATGATATCAAAAAAGAACAAAATGAAGCAAGGTTAATGGTGGTGGATATCAATAAAACATTTGATTCAATAGAGCATGAAAATTTATGGCAAATAATGGAAGGATATAATTATAGTATATAAATAAAAAAGGTATGTGAGTCAGTGTATAAAACTATTAAAATTATGATCTTAGTAAATGGTCCGCTAAGTGAAGAAATTGAGGTGAATAGAGGTTTAAAACAAGGACATACAGCATTCATTGTGTAGTAAAATAAATAAATGAAGAAACGGAAAGAAGTAAATATGTATAAGAAATGTTTATTTCATATCCAATTATTATGTCTTAAGTTGATGATATACTATCAATAGCTAAGAGAAGAGAGAAAATGAAAGAGGCAATTATACATGTGTATAAAGAAATGCAAGAAGCTGAGTTAATAATGAATAAGAAAAATGTAAGGATTTTTGGAGAAGAGAAACCTTTGGAAGGAATACTGTTTGGAAGAAAAGAGATATCAATATTAAGAATTATTTGGTGATTATTCTATAATAAATGAGCAAGTGGAGAACATTTTGAAAGAATTAACAGGACTCCATGTTATGTGGAATAGGTTATATTATATGAAAAAATTATGATGGAAAACAATAACATAGCTAGTGTATATATGATACCAAGAGAACTGGAGACGTGATTTCTTGAAATAATCTTTAGATTTTTATGGGGATCTAGGTTAAACCCAGTTAAAGGAGGAGTGTTATATATAGATAAGAAGGATGAGGGGTTGGGTTTGTTGAACCCTATATTATATGGGACTTTGTTGAATTTATACAGGGTGCTCAAATGGATAAATGGAAAAGAAGACAAAGTTGGTAATAAGACTAAGAAAAAATATGAAAGGGAATGGAATTTAATAAAATTAATTAAAAGCAAGAAGGTGAATGGAGAAATGAATAAATAAAGATGTATCAAGACAAAATACAAATAATGGAAGTTAAGTATAGAGGAATTAGGAGAAATATGTTAGAAAAATATAATGATACAAAATTACTATGTGAACCCATGGGGACATTTAAAAGAAAAAAAAATACTATAAAACAATGGAATAAATGGTATATGAAGAACGATGAATGTCAAGATTTTTCTATGGAGGTTACAAATGAATAGATTGCCTTGAAAAGTAAATGAAAGAATATGTCATTTTTCTGGTGAATTAGAAACTGTAGAACAAGTTTTTTTAACATGTAAAAGAGTAAGACATTTTTTGGAATAAATAAGAGAAAAGAATATTGTGAGAGAAATATGAGATTTTAAACAGATAAATATGGACATGATCAACATGATCAAATATGGATTTTATGAAAAATGTAGTAAAGAATATGTTGAAACTTTGGATAGAAAAATGTTTTGTATTATATGGGTAATATGGAATGAGATATTGACTGAGATTATGCTTAATGGCTCTCTTTTTCTCTCTGTCTCTGCATTTTTTATTTGAAAAAATTCCAAAAAGCAATATTTGGTACTATAATATACATCTGACTGGAGCTCTGACATTCGACTTTGCAATTAATCTGTATACCACAATTTTTTTTTACAATAAGGCTCTACTCTATGATAAGGGGCTATTAAAAACTATAATTCTCTGACTGCACTTGAGAAATGAATGTTTCCAAGTGGAGCTATTGCATTTTGTGTTTGTACTCTGATGAAATACAGAACAAAATTAGAGTACTCTAAAAAATATTTAAAAAAATGTTTTGAAAAAGCACCATTTGGGATTGTAGTAGATTTTCTGATTCATTTGGAGGTGTGACAGTCTGCATTACATTTTATGAGGCAATGCACACCATTGGTAGTGGGTTTCCAAGTGGAATTAGGGCACTTTGTGTTTGTACTCTGCTAAAATAATCAACCACATTAGAGTACTTGATAAGCATTTTCAAAAAGCAATATTTGGCATTGTGGTAGATTTTATGATTCATAAGGAGATGTGACAGTCTGTATTACATTTTATGAGACAATGTACACTTTCATAATCTACTGCTCTTCTATGTTAATAAAATTCTTCTGTGATGCCTGATTTTTATATACTTCAATGACTAGGATTTTGATATGGGAGAGGTCTGAGTGGAGCTGTGACATTTAATATTGCACTTTATATTAACAGAAAAGAAGTGTGTAAAAATTGTACATTTCTTGGTAATACTGGAATAGCCAGCTTCCTGTTTTTTATAACTTTGAACTATTATACTTTGACAGCTATTTTTACAGACATCTTGGCCTGGTAGTTTACTGAGAATTAAAGACCTAATGTCTTTTGTGGTTTGGTCAATCACATTTAAAGATATATGGGACAGCTCTGTTAACTATACTTGTTTATCATAACATTGAATGATCACATTTAAACAAATCAATAGTTCAAGGTGTAAATATTCAAAAATATATAAAAATATATATCTTGATTCTATCATCCTATTAAAAATAAGCAAGCCAAACTAAAATGACTTTGCCATAGACTATAATAAGAAAAAATTCTGACAGAGCTGAAAACACGTCCCATAGAATACAATGGCTAAATACAATATACACATTAAGATAATCAATAAACACATTTGAACATTCAAGAAAAAAAACTGTGCTACAAACAACTGATCAAACTTATAAACTGGAACAATATAAATTAGCAGGAAAAATACATCCTGTTCATCTCAGCATAGTTAACCCAAGATTCCCACTCCTCCAAAAAACTAAAATACACAATAGCACATAAACAAGCCTTACCCCATCTTATCTATATAAGCATAGTCAATAACTAAAGCACTAATAAAACATTTTCAATGAATATAATAAACAATTCAACATGCAGCCACACTTGATAATTAGTGTCAATACCATACAATGATCAGTCCTACACCTACACAACATAGCTACTAAAATGATCAATATACAGATTGCCACCTAACAAAAAACTCCTTCAGAACAACTAAAACATCCCTTTAATTAATGCATAGAAACTCTATAAAATGTGACAAAATATAATTACAAAAATCAAAGAAAAGAATAGAGAATCAGAACAGGAAGAATCTAGAGAAAGTGCAAACTTGCAAAAGAGCAGAAGAAATCAAAACTGAAAGAAAAACAGAATAACAATGAAAGATAAGTGACCTATGGATGAAAAAGTAAAAAAAGAGTGCACTAAAAATGCTCACAGAAAACACAAAATCATGAATACATATGCAGCCTGAGACTGTGATATATCAGAGTATAATTGAAAATAGTCTTACATTTAGTACATATATAACACAGAAATGGATGAGGTAGAGATGGAACTGTGCTGTCCCTAAGGAGGATTAAGACAAGGACTAAATGGACTACCTCCCATAGTTCTCAGGAATTAGGCCAATGTGCTAGCAGATCCTGACCAAGATATTCAGAATATTACTCTCTGTTGCAGAATTACAGAATCCTGAGTGGAAAACCACTTCCTTTTCAAGATGTCAACACTTCTTAGAACAGTAACCAACCAGGTTCATGGCCAAAAGGAGTTGTCAGTCTAACCATCTAGGGTTACCACCTGTCCCACTTTGTGAGGGACAGTCCCTCTTTGAGCAGTTGTGTCCTGACAAAAAATATTAAAAATGGCAAATGTCCTGAGATTGTAGGACATAATTATGTCCCATATTTTATGTAATAGTTGCATAAAATAGTTCTGTATCTAAAATACCTAAATGTTAAAAGAAACAGAATAAGCAACTAAACTGCTACACGAATAAGCTTTTATTTAAGCAAGAAAGTTAAGTTCTATCCTTTGTACTGACAGTTGTTATGTATCGGCCTGTAAAATCTGATGTGTGTCCCGAAAATGTCCCACTTTGGCCATTTGAAAAGGTGGCAACCCTATAACCATCTGGATTTGTTGGTGGATTACAAGATGAGTTCCATGATTTATAAAATAGATATATGAAGCAAGCTTGCTTATCTTCACTGATCATAAGTTCGTAGGTGTGTACTAGGCTAATGGCCTTGGAATCTTTACAAGCCTAGCCCATAGGATTAACCTGGCATCATGTCACCCGACCTTAGTTCCCAGTGTCTCTGTAGAGTAGAACCACTGGAGGGATCCCTGGGGTGAATTTTCTATTTCCCACCCACTCATCAAGATTTGTCTTGAAGAAGGCCAGTGAAGTGCTCTGCTTGACATGTATCGAAAGTCTATTCCATACCATGGGCAGTCTCTGGCTTATGAACCTGTCCCTCCAGCATGTTCTGTTGATTGTGGTAGTGAGGTTGAGGTCTCTGGAATGTGTAGTGCAGAGGGATTGGGATTTCTTTATATATAGCATTTCTAAGAGAGCTGGGTCAGACATGGCTTTGTTAGTCAAGCAGAGATCCCCTCTAAGTAGCTGATATGAGATAGAGAATAGTTGGAGTTTTCTGAGTCTGTCTATATAGAACAAATGTTTTTTACGGCCTAGAATCCTCTTTGTGAGGTACTTTTGTGGCCTCTCCAGTTGTTGCAGGTGTTTAGTGAGGTACATGCCAAATGGGGCATTGTACTCAATGATTGGCCTAATGAGGGAAGAGTACAGGGAGAAATGATCTTTTTCTTCCTAGATGCAAAACCCTCAGTAATGAGATGTGCCACATAGAAGGACTTTATGACCACAGTGGCAATGTGGTGGTCAAAAGAGAGGTTGGTGTCAACCTGTGTTCCCAGATCTCTTATAACGCCTTCTGTGTTCAGTGGACTACCATCGATGTGGTGATTCATGGCAAATGGATTTTTCCCAAAGGAGATGACGGCACATTTTTTGGCATTGAGCTTAAGGCCATGGTTCTGACACCAGTTGTTGGTCTCAGTGAGGCCATTCTGTAGGATGTCAACATCACATGGGGAGTTAATAATAGCTCTCAACTTGCAATCATCTGCGAACTTTGTCAGCCAGAACCCCCTCATGTTGGCCTGTACCTCAGAGAAGTATATACCAAACAGAAGAGGACCCAGGGCTGAACCTTGTGGGACTCCACTCGTGACTTTTCAGCAGTCTGACTTGGAGTCAGCTACTTTCACACTGTGGGTTCTACCTGTGAGCCAGTTTGTAACCCACCTAGTGATATAGGGGTTGATGCCTAGCTTAAATAGTTTTTATATGATTCCTGAGTGGGGAATGGTATCAAAGGACTTGGCCAGATCAAGGTAGGCTGTATGAACCACCTTGCCTTCATCCACAGCTCTGGTGACTGACTCAAAGAAGTTGACCAAGTTGAGCAGGCACGATTTATCCTTCACAAAACCAAACTAGGATTTTATTTCTGATGACATCCGTGGGTGATATGATAAACAATACTAGGGTAAAAAGAGTCCTTTGTAGGAGGTATGATTTTGATTAAGATATTAGTTGCCTTATCATTGTCTAGGGAAGGTCTAAACTGGGCCAAACGATGCTGATAATGTGTCTGTTGACTGTCATCACCCAGAGGTTTTGGATTTCTTATATGATTGCATATGTGTCAGGATGAAGGGTGACAGTGGTAACATATAACAACAGTGAAAAGTGTATTTATATTTTCAAAGAGGATATCAGTTGATTGTATGTAGTTTAAGCCATGCCTTTCTTGAAGCTGGAATATCTAGATTGTATAGATTAGTGAAGACTTGAATTTGTTGTCCTTCATTGTGCATACTACATGCATTTAAATGAATGTTTCTGAGCCCTCCAACGATTCCCTAGAAATGTAAGGAATGTTCAGAGTTGGAAAGAAGTATAGTTCAGACATAAAAGTGAATCACTATTATTATGATAGCTCTCAAGTGCTAGATGTAAATGGACAGTATTTGGTTAAATACCACAAAAGTTTTCTTATACATATGCTATTATATGTCTATATAGCTACCTGCCATATTTATACCTATCTATCTATCTGTGTATATACATATATATATATATATATATATATATATATATATATATATATATATATATATATATATATATGGGTCCCCTACTATTTACCGAAATGCCGATTCGCCGACAAAGAAATCACCGACACCAAACGACCGACAACAAAAAGTACCGACAACGCAAAACACCGAACACCATAACACCGACACACTACACGTAAACAACACAGTACACTACAGGACATATCCACTAGCCCTAACCCAAACCCTAACCCTAAGGTCCGACACTACCGCACACTCTCCCTACCTGCACCCTAACCCTAACTCACTTACCCACCCCTAACCCCAAGCTCCGACACCACCGCACTCTCCCTACCTGCACCCTAACCCTAACTCACTTACCCACCCCTAACCCCAAGCTCCGACACTACCGCACACTCTCCCTACCTGCACCCTAACCCTAACTCACTTACCCACCCCTAACCCCAAGCTCCGACACTACCGCACACTCTCCCTACCTGCACCCTAACCCTAACTCACTTACCCACCCCTAACCCCAAGCTCCGACACTACCGCACACTCACCTATCACACACCCTAACCCTACATCCCTCACTATTGCACAATTACCTGTCCGCTCCCTACTCCTAAATCCCTCACTATCGCATACTTACCAGGTCGCGCTTACACATTCCCCTTGTCGGTCTTCCGGCTGTCGGGATTCCAGCATGTCGGTCAACTGCGTTGTCGGTCGTTTGGTGTCGGTGATTTCTTTGTCGGCGAATCGGCGTTTCGGTAAATAGTAGGGGACCCATATATATATATATATTGTGTGTGTGTTTTATATATATATATATATATATAAATATATGTACATACACATATATATTCATATACATTAAACTCTCAGTTTTACTGGAACTCAAGCAACCAGCACTCTCAAGCAACCAGCAAAACTATATTAAAGAAATGCAGTACAGTTTTCATGTGTTGCACTTTCTGTTTCCCCCCTTCAAAAACATACCTTATGGTTTTAGAGTTTTAAAAACGAAGATAGGAATAAATTCCCACTCTCCCCAACCTGAGAACAAGTCAAATCAACCAATAGTATATGGCACAGTATTAGTCAGGCCTATTTTTGATAGTAACTCTCAAACAACCAGAAACTACAGTTATCCAGCATCTACCAATCCCCGTGGGTGCCGGTTAACATTGCCGACTTCCAATGTTTTTAATTATCTTCATTATTTGTCCTACATTACATATCCCATTTTCGTGATTGGTGTTTCAGTATGGGTCCAAGTGATGTCACAGATCTTATACACATTTGACTCATCTGGTTCACAGCTCCCAGGTGGTCTATTTTACTGCAGTAGCAATTGATGTTTGCATCTACACCCACAATGCCATGTGCACATTCTTCAACACAGAGTCATGGTGGTGATGTTAGACATTCTGTTCCATCCAGTTTGGGTTGCAATTCAAGACAATGTCTGAGAGTTACTACAGCAGTACCAACCAGTCAAGATGTGAATAATTCCAACTATGTTTCACAGATGAAAGCACAATATTACAATTTTAGTTTGTTTATTTCATTGCTATTGGCAGCAAAACCCTCACCATAAAACTTAAAAATGTACAGGGGAAACTTATCAAATATTTTAATCTTCAGCTGGATAATGCTTCTCCTACAGGAATGAATAAGATTAGGAAGGTACCAAAAGGTTTAAGACTTTGAAAATTTCCTAACAGTCTTGAACCAAATTTTATTTTGTACAGTGAATTGTTCCAACTGCTTGACAAAACTGGTTGTGAAATCATGAGGCTTCTTATTAAGGCAGTGATCAGAAGATTCAAAGACTGAACAGTGTTGATTTGTTATTTGACTCTTACAAAGTAGATTACAATAATATTTTCAAGAAGCTGGACATGATTTGCAAAGATTCAAAACAGAGCAAGAAGTAGAAATGAGCACATAACAGGAAAAAGTACGCAGAACACACAATATATCCCAATCCACTGTCACAATTACATCTAATTTGGGTAAAAATAATCAAGATCACATGAACAACAAATTTACCATCAATTGTGATTTTTCTACTGATTTTTAAACCTACCATTGATAAGGAGGTTGGAAAGACTGGTGAATAGATCAAAAACTGACAAGCTATTATGTTCTCCACCCAGGAGGAGGATGGAATAGGAACCATGGCAGAGGACATGGCAGGAGGACATAGTCAGTAGTGTTAATCCACAGGAAGACACTGCAATTTTTCAGTTGACTTTAAGATTTACAACTATTGTTGTCTTGAATGGTCAGCAACATATTATTGTGCATTTCAAGAGGGTTTCAACTCTACCTAATAAGAGGACAAACGTAACTGATACACTTATTGAACTTAAAGTTATCACTCATAAACTTAACTTTAATGTGGGTGTTTAGCAGTGACGAGACTTAGAAAGTCTTAATATACTAAATTCTTAAGAAAAGGAGAACTTACGTCCCACCCCTTCATCTAATTATAGCTGGTCTTGAACACAAATGCAAACTGAGTGTTAAAAGAATTTGCAGTAACAAAATTCGATTTTTTAACAATCTTAGTACTGACGAAAAGCAGTTTATGAAAGAACTTGTGGGCAATAAAAATGTTAGAGTTATGAAACCAGACACAGTTTATTTTAATTTATTTTATTTTATTTATCATTGTTGACTGAGAAGGTCCGAATGGGATACATACCCTTTTCCATTAGATGTCTGGGGATAAAAGCTCTAATTTTCATATATAGACAATATAGAGTATATTTTCAGACACAATTTATTTTAATTTATATTATTTATCATTTTTGACTGGGAAGGTCCAACTGGGATACATGCCCTTTTTCAGTAGATGTCTGGGGATAAAAGCTCTAATTTTCACATATATAGGCAATATAGAGTATATTTTCATTTTCCACACTGTATATAATCTTTTCATCTTTGTGACATATATATTGTTTCATATATAATTAGGTGTAACAGATGATTAATGCTAATCTTGTATCATATAGGTTCATAGGTTCATAAGTTCATAGGTTCATACTAGGCTATCTGCCCTAGGGCATTTATAAGCCTAGCCAGAGTGTGTTTGGCTTTCGTCACCCATTTTAAATTCATTTTGCTATGCCCTGTTTTGAGGTTAGTATACTGTGCCTCTGTCTAACAGTGACACAGAAGTGATACCCAGGGTAAACCTACGATCTCCCATCCACTCATCAAGATTCCTCTTGAAGAGAGTCAATGAGGGACTCTGCTAACCTGGACTGGGATTTTATTCCAGAGTGAAGGGAGCCTCTGGGTTATGAATCTGTCCCTCCAACATGTCCTATTTATTTCAGTGCTGAGGTTCAAGTCTCTCGAGTGCGTAGCTCGATGGGATTTGGATTTTCTGAGGTGCAGCATGTCCATTAATTCCGGGTTGTACATGGCTTTATACATCAGGCACAGATCACCTCTGAGCAGGCGGTATGCCACTGAGTAGAGCTGGAGTTTATTTAACCGGGCAGCATATGGCATCTGTTTGAGCCCTTTGATCCTCTTGGTGAGGTACTTTTGGGGTCTTTCCAGTTGCTGCAGGTGTCTGGTAAGGTACATCCCAAAAGGGGCATTGTACTCAATTATGGGCCTGATGAGGGATGAGTAAAGAGGCATGATGACCTCCCCTAATCTAGATGTGAATCCCTTCATGATTAGGTGGGCTATATAAGATGTTTTTCTAACCAATTTGGCCACGTGGTTGTCAAATGAGGGATTGCTATCAACTTGGGTCCCCAGGTCCCTAATTACTTCTTCTGTACTTAATGGATTATGACCTATGTGGTAATTTGTGGACACTTTGTTTTTGCCAAAGGGGATGACTATACACTTTTTGGCATTTAGCTTGAGGCCATGGCTCTGGCACCAGTTGTCTGTTTCTATGAGGCCCTTTTGGAGGATGCTTGTGTCAGCTGGAGAGTGGATGATGGCTCCCAGTTTGCAGTCATCTGCGAACTTGGTCAGCCGCAGTCCTTCCATGTTGGCCTGTACCTCCGAGAAATATATACCAAACAAGAGAGGTCCCAGGACTGAGCTTTGTGGGACGCCACTTGTAACTGGTTTGTTGTCTGACATGGCTCCAGCAATTCTAACCATGTGGGTTCTGTCCTTGAGCCAGTTTGCAACCCATCTAGTGGCATAGGGGTTTATATTTAAGGTGGTGAGCTTATCTATAATGCCTGAGTGGGGTATTGTATCGAAGGCTTTTGCGAGGTCCAGGTAGGCTGTGTGGACCACCTTCCCCTTGTCAATGGCCTTGGTGACTGTTTCAAAGAAATCGACCAGGTTTAAGAGGAAGGATCTGCCCTTAACAAAGCCGAACTGGGTAGGATCCAGTATCTGTAGGTCTCTAATATCTTTATTTATGAGGACCGTGATGATACTTTCCATAGCTTTGCAGACCAAGCTAGTCAGGCTTATGGGGTGATAGTTTCCAGGATCCGTTGAGGCACCACCTTTGTGGAGAGGGACCACTGTTGCTGTAGGCCACTCTTTGGGTACATATCCTGTAGTAAGGCTGAGACTGAACAATAGTTTTATGTTTGGGTTTAGCTCTTCTTGGAGTTCATGTAGAACACAGCCCGGGACACCGTCTGGTCCCATTGATGCTGTGTTTTTTGCTTTGGAAAGGGCGGCTCTTACCTGAGCATCTGAGATGTCAGGGGGGGAAGCACTCTGCTGGGATAGATATTTGCCCTTTTGGTGGGGAGGGGGGGGGCAATTTGCACTGAACCTGTCAGCTAGGATGTTGGCAATGTCTGTGGGTTTGGTGTATTTTTTGTCATTTTGGACTAATTCTGAGCATATCTGAGAATTCCCACCCAGGTTCCTAACATAACTAAAGAAAGCCTTGTGATTATCCTTAGTGTCCTGAGCAATTTTTCTCTGGAAGCTGGGCTTAAGACAATTTTATGAGTGCCCGTAGTTTTTTGCTAATACTGATCAGAGATGCCTTCCCTTTTTGGGATTTTGCTCTATCATGTAGTAGCTTTCTCCTTCTATTGTATAGTTTGTTTATGGTTGGGGTCCACCAGACAGGACTTCTGCCTTTGGAGGATTGGGTCTTGGTTTTATTTGGGATTGCATGATCCATGCATTCCTAAAGGTGTTCATAGAATGCATTTATAAAGGATTCTGTGGTCTGGGCCATATTTTCCACAGGTCCGGGGGCTTTGAAGGATTCCACCTCGGTTTTGAGGAGTGTGAAATTTGCTTTAGAGAAATTTTTCACTGTGGTTTTCTGGGCAGGGGGTGGGGTCGGGATGTGAATATCCAGTGAGATTAGTTTATGGTCTGATCTTACCAGTGAGGGATACACTTCTGGTCTGGAGCATAGAGTCCCCATGTTGGTGATGATCAGGTCCAGTATGTTTTCTCCTCTTGTGGGAGTGGTAACAAGTTGTTCCATAGCATTTGAGTTTATAAATTCTAGGAACCTTTGGGCTAGGGTGTTGGAGCTAGAGTAATGCTCCCAGTCTATGTTTGGGTAGTTGAAGTCGCCCAATATAATGGTGTTTGGAGAGACCTTCATATTTTCCAGTGTTCTCAGGAAGGCCGAGTGGGGTTCCTGGGTTTGGGAGGGTGGTCTGTAGCAGGCTATAAACTGGAAGGCAGTTTTACCCACTGTTAGTTGCACATGGATAGTCTCTGATGCTTCGTGCTATGCCACCAACCTGGAGGTGTGGGTATCTGTGACGAATATTGATACTCCCCCTCCTTTTGTGGTTCGGTCCAAGTTTTGGGGCTGAAAAGCATGGTATGAGGTATAACCTGGTAGTGATGGGGTGCTCTCGGGAGCCTTGAACCAGGTTTCTGTTACTGCACAGATATTGATGTTCTCCATGCTAAGCAGAGTTTTGAGCACGTGCATCTTGAGGTTTAGACTTCTGGCGTTGAGTAGCATTACTTTTAGTTTCTTATCATCTTATAATCTGTGACTATAGGAAGAGGAGGGAATAAGACATTGCCTGTGCATTTGTATAAGGTTGTAGGAAACAGAAATACAAAAAAAGTAAGGAGAGATAAAGACTGACATTTGAGTTGAAATTAGTAAGCAGTAATACGATGAGGGAGAAGGTGGATTAAGCAGAAGTGGTTATTTAAGAAATATAATCAGCTAAATGTTCACAGTAGTAGACAGAAAAGAAAGTGCAATAATCACCATATGGGAATTCCATACACCACAGCTATCATTTTGTCAGAGGTATTGCAGCTTGTATTTTCTTCAGCAGCAGAAATTATGTGTGTAGAGCAAAAGCAAAGCCAAGAGCCTTGCAGATGCTGTTTTATCAGACTTTTAAAGCATTTATTGTTTTCGATAAGTTTTAGCTCCAGTGGGATGGAGTTCTATTGTTTCGAGACACAGTGAGACCAGACTGAGTTTTCAGCAGATTACTTTGAGGAGAGATTTGTTATTGGAGAGTAGTGTTCTGTCGCTGATGTATGGTAGTGATATGCTTTTTAGAGCGTGGCAGCTATCTGGCTTGTAGAGAAGTTTGTGGGCAGTGGTGAGCTGAGAATAGGTTAGCTGAGTTTGGGTGTTCTAGCCTATTTAGGACCTTGAGCACTGTGCAGTGTTGGGTTTTATGAGATGAATATGTGGTGAGTCTTGCTATTTTAGTATAGTATGAATCAAGTTTGGAATTGAGGGTATTGTTGAGATTAGTAAAAATAGGTGATGCATACAACAGACATAGGAGTAGGTAGGTTGCTGCTATGGATTTTCTTGTGGATACTGTAATGTATATATGTGTGTGTGTGTGTATATATATATATATATATATATATATATATATATATATATATATATATATATATATATATGGGTTCCACTTAAGTGATCGAAATTTCAGAACATCAAATTTCATATGGCGAAACCATATGATCAAAGTTTTAAAATTCTGATCACTTAAATGAAGATCTCCATACAGCATGGAATGGGAATATTCCCTTTTCCTCACTGTAGTGCGATCTTGGAGTTGGTATGTATTAATAGTGGGGGGTGGGGGGCACAGCCCCCCACACACACACTTAAAGGGTGCAGGTGGATGTGTTTTATTTTGCTTTTTGTTTTATTTTTTGAATGTTCGAAGTTACAAAACTTCGATCATATGGTCCCAGCCATATGATTATAATATATATATATATATATATATATATATATATATATATATATATATATATATTTATATATAGATATATATATATATATATATATAAGTAATTTGGCTTCTATCATAGTTTCAGCTTTTGTATTGTTTTGGTAAAAAGAGTATTAGTTTAGTCAGGATTTGACAGATGAGAAAGACTCTTGTCTGACGTCCTGAGGGATTTACATTGTTGAGGCAGAGCAGATGAGGGCTACATCATCTGCATACTGAACTATATTTGCTTTTTTGTGGCAGTATGGAATTTTTTTTTACAAATATATTAAATAGAAGTGAGTTCAGAATTGATCCTGATGGGACTCCAGCTGTGACAGGAAGGAAAGGGAATTCTTGCTTCCATTTTACTGATTGCTCTCCATTTGTGAAATAGCTTTGAAACCAGATGAGAGATGATTTATTTAGGCCTAGGGAGGAGAGTTCACTCAGACATTTTTGATGTGAAACTGTGTTAAAGGCCTTTGACAAATCCTAGAAGAGTGCTAATACTGGGTTGTCATTATTTCTATGTGATAAAGCTAATAAGAGCAGTAAATGTGCTGTAACTGGGGTAGGTCATGGATAAAAGATTATTTTGGTAAGATATTTGAAGAGCTGAGAGTGGATACATTTTTTTTCATATTTTGATAGTGGTGTAGTATATCTATGGGTCTACAGTTGAATAGGTTAAGTTGAATGTCCACCACTGTGAAGTGGAATTATGAAAGATTTCTTCCAGATGGCTGGGACATGGTTTTCTGTTATAGATTGGTTAATTAGTATAGAATCAGGGAAGGTTAGAGCTTCAGAAGCAAGTTTTAGGTACTCTGTTGGTAGCTTGTCTGCTGCTAAGGTTGTTGGTTTGAGATTTTGCAGGTATTTTTATGATGCTAGTTGGGACTGGTTGGAAAAAGAAGGCTATAGTATTGTTATTAGATGAGCTTGGGGCAGTAAGGGTAGTAGAAAAACTTTATTTTGTAAGAAAGTACTGAGTTTATAAAGTGTGAGTTGAACTGGGTGGCTATATCATCTGGGTTGTTACTGGTTGTTTTTGTAGGAGTAGCTGTTTAGCCACAGTATAGTGATTTGTTTATGGAGGACCAAATTATCTTGGGATTGTCTTGGTGTGTTGACTGTAGCTTGGTGAAATAGGATTTTTTTTGTTGTTGGTTAGTAACTTTTTTGAAAGATTTCTTAACGAAATAAAATGTTGGTAGTTAGATTGAGTTTTGTTTTTTGGCCATATTTCCATGCTTTGTCTCTTTGAAGAAGAATTTGCCTGGTGGCTTTAGTTAACCAGGCTACAGGGCATGATTTGACTCTCTTAGTTCTGACTAGTGTGTGGCTATTGAGGATGTTTAGGAAAGTATAATTGAACTGGTTTACAGCATCATCTAGCAGCATAGTCTTTAGGATATTCCAGTTGTAGAACTTGATTGTGGAGATGAAGTTGCTTGAATTAAAGTATTTTATATTTCACACTTGTTTGTAGGTTACCTATTTACATATGTTGGGATAATTTCTGACTTTTTTTATTTCTCCAAATCTTTTGGGTTTCTTATACTGTGACTGGAATGGACCCCAGTATAAGTTGGTAGATGGTCACTGATACTGTCAGCTAGGGAGCCAGAGGAATTTACATTGTTTGGTTTGTTTGTAAGAATCCAGTCTAAGATGGATTGTGTGATTAGTTGTATCTTTTATTATTTGTGAGAAACCAAATAGAGTCATTGATGGTGTGTTTGTGTCTTTAGGATCCCAGTCTGTGTTACTGTCACCAGTTACAATGGTTTCATGGGGTATAGTGTTACATAGTCAGTGCAGAAGTTTTTCTGCTGCGTTACTATTTTGTCCTGGTGGGATGTAAAGGCTGGTGATGCAGATGGCCTTTCTGCTATTAAGTTTGAAATGTCTTTTGAAGTATTCTGCATTTTTAAATGTGGGTAAAGGATGTGGGTAAAGGCTAAGTTCCAAGGAGTTTTTGTATGCAATTACTACTCTTTCACCTCAGAAGTCTTAAAATGTTATAACCTGGAAGAAGTATTTCATTTTCTATCAGATGAGGTTTTAGGTAGGTTTCTGTGGCTACAGCTATAGTAAGGTTGTAAATGCTAGGCATGCTTGAAATTGTTAGATTTGTTTGTAGCTAGCTTATCCAGTGGGAGTGGTAGGCACTAGGTAACCTATCTACCACATAAGGAGTGGTTTCTGGCCCAGAAATTATAGTTATTGGCAGTTTGGGCAGTTTTTCCATCTCTCTCAACTTCCTGATTTAAAAGCCCACATTTGCACTTATCCCCTCCCCCTTCATGTAACTAGTGTAGTCCAGATACAGATTTGCTGTATCCAGGACTGTTTGTAAGCTCCTGTGGCCCACAAGCCTTTCTGTGTTGGAGGGAAGCCTGCTAGCTTATCAATGGGAGTAGTAAGTACTAGGTAACCTATCTACCACATAAGGAGTGGTTTCTGGGGGTCTATATTAGATCATCGAAATGGCAGAATTTCGAATGATCTAATATCGAACCCAATATCGTGAATGTTGAAAACAGCGAAGCTGCACAAAACCGAATTCTTTCCTAGGGAAAGAATTTGATTGGCCGTTGTTATGGCTTCTCTGTTTTCAGCAATGCGGTGGGAAGTTATGGGTTGGGTTAAGGTAAGTGTGTGAGTGTGTGGACGTTCGGGTTAAGGGGCAGGCTGGGTGAGTTCGGGTTAGGGCGCGGGTCAGGTAAGTGTGCAATTGTGACAGAATTTGGGGTTAGAGGCAGCTTAAGTGAGTTAGGGTTAGGGTGTGGGTGAGTGTGTGATAGTGAGAATTTGGGGTCAGGGGCGGGTTAAGTGAGTTAGGGTTAGGGTGCAGGAGAGGTGAGTGTGCGATAGTGATGGACCTTAGGGTTAGGGTCTGGGTTAAGGTAAGTGGATAGATAGTGTATGTCCAGTGTAGTGTAGGGTTAGATGTAACTTTTAAATGTATGTGTGTGGACTGCTGATTTTTAGTGTGCTTGTGGTGTGTGTTTCTCAGAATAGCAAATATTTCCCCTGGGAAAAAATTTGCTGTTTTGAGGTTTCGATATTGTTAGGGTTTGGTTTTGCAGTTCAACGTTATGGCATTCGATAATGAGCAGTTTCAATGATCTGATATAGACCCGTTTCTGGCCCAGAAATTGTAGTTACTGGCCGTTTGGGCAATTTTTCCATCTCTTTCAACTTTCTGATTTAAAAGCCCGCATTTGCACTTGTTTCTTTCCTGTAACTAGTCTAGTTCAGATACAGATTCTTAGGTTTACCACATGAATTTGCTTATTCGTGCTCAGCACTTGTTCAGAACTTGTTGTAAGCATTAAATAAGCTACAAATTACTGCAGCACTCAACCTTCCTCATTGCCTTGAGTAAAACAGTTTTTGTATTTACTTTCCTCACTTGCTTAGAGAAAAGCAGCTCTTGCACTCACTTTTCTCACTTGTCTAGAGGAAAATAGCTTTTTTTTTCAGTGGGTGGTAGGAGGAGAGGGTTGCCTGTGTACATGAGGCAATTTCTACATTGCCCCATGATGCCCAGATTCATTAGATAGACAGGAGAGAACACTGGGAGCTGACCCTTGGACATGCCTGAATAAAAAACTTTTCCTCTAGATAAGTGAAGAAAGTGAGTACAAGAGCTGTTTTTCTCTAAGCAAGTGAGAAAAGTAAGTACAAAAACTGTTTTCCTCTAGGTAATGAGGAAGGTTGAGTGCTATAGTCATTAGTAGCTTATTTAGTGCTTACAAGTTCTGAACAAGTGCTGAGCATGAATAAGCAAATGTAAGTGCTAAAACTAAGAATCTGTATATGCATTAGATGAGTTACAGGACAGAAATAAGTGCAAATGCAGGCTTTCAAATCAGAAAGTTGAGAGAGATGGAAGAGATTGCCCAAACGGCCAATAACTACAAATTCTGGGCCAGAACTACTACTTATGTGGTAGACAGGTTACCTAGTGCTTACCACTCCCACTGATAAGCTAGAAGGCTTCCCCCCAACACAGAAAGGCTTGGGGGGCTCAGAAGCTTACATACAGTCCTGGATACAGTAGATCTGTATCTGAAACACTAGTTACAGGAAAGGTAGGAAACAGGCTTACAGTTATTTATTTATTTTTTTTTTACAGAAATGTAGCAAAAACAGTAGTAAAAACAATTTACATGCAGTACAAGCTAGCACACTTGAGTATGTAGCAATATTAGACCAAACACAGTTTAAAAAATGCAATTAAATTAAAAAGGACTAAAAGCAAGTGCAGAGAGAGTTTATTAGGTAGAATGTGGTAAAGAGATGAGACTGGGGAAGTGTCCCAGATCAAATCTACAGTGGGGCAGACAATTGTAAAAGCCACCAAATTTAAACTACAAACCAAAAATAGGGAAGGTGGATGGGACAAAACAGTTTCAACAGAGATCTAAGCAACAACGAACAGTACAAACTCTAAAAACCAAAAAAATATACTCAGCTCTGTATATTTGCAGATCAGTCTCTCAGAACAGTGAGACAACAGTTTCAACAGAGATCTAAGCAACAACTAACAGTTGTTGTTGTTGTGTCTTTCAGCTTTTCTCAGTTAGGGGTCGCCACAGTGGAACTTCGGTCCGCTAATGATTGTCAGTAGATTTTTACATGCCGAGTTGCCAGCCCTGACACACAACCTTCAATGAAGGTACGCCCATTCATGCATGTCTCTACGCAGAAGACACTCTAGCTGATAATCGAACAGGACAACATCTTACTATGAGGCGACAATGCTACCACAGCACCACCACTAAGCAACAACTAACAGTACAAACTCTAAAAACCAAAAAAATATACTCAGCTCTGTATATTTGCAGATCAGTCTCTCAGAACAGTGAGACAGCAGTTTTAACATAAGCTAATCACCCTAGATATCCACATCCTACCCCCACCCCTGTTAAGGAAACCATGGTAAAACATTTCTCTAAAGCCAACTTCATGCTTCTTAAGACAGAAGTTCCGAACTTCATGACACCCATGCAGATGGGCAATACAGTTATGACTGGTGAATCCTACACAGATGCACTCTATAAGCACTTACACGAGTGCATGGATGATGCTATCCCAAACAGAAGCAAGATGCTATCCTCCAAAAAAAGGAAACCACTCAGGTGGTCCCCTGCCATAAACAAACTCTACAACAGAAGGAAGAAACTGTTGCAAAAGAGAGTAAAATCCCATGAGTGGAGGAGTTCCCTGGTCAGCCTCAGTAAGAAGCTGAGATCCCTTATAAGATCATCCAAAGCTAGCTAGGAAAACAAAATCACCACTGATTCTAGGGACAACCACAAAGCATTCTATAGCTATGTCAAGAATCTCAATGGCAACACCCAGTTCTGCTCTGAGTTACAGCACAATGGCATGAAAATTACAGAACCAACTGATATTGCCAACTTCCTGGCAGATAGGTTTGGTGCTAACTTTACCCCCTCTCACCCCCTAAAAGGCCCATATCTATACAGGAAGAATGCAGAGTCCCTGTAATTACAACTATGCAGGTAAAAGCTGCACTCTCTAAAGCCAGAAAAACAGCATCCATGGCACTGGACAACATCCCAGGCTGCGTTTTACATGAACTTCAGAACAAACATGCTCCCCACCTAAGCACCATGTTCAGTCATAGTCTCACATCAGTCTTTGTGTCCACTGAATGGCACACAGCAAGAGTTATCCCACTACACAAAGGGGGAGCCACCACTGATCCCAGGAACTATTGCCTATTAGCCTGATGAGCCTGGTCTGTAATGCCATGGAACGTATCATCACGGAAATCATAAACAAAGACATTGGTAACCTCCAAACTCTGGACCTCACCCAGTTCGGGTTTGTGAAAGGCAGATCATGCGTCCTGAACCTGATTGACTTCTTTGAGGCAGTCACCAAAGCCGTAGACAAGGGTAAGGTGGTTCACACACCCTATCTGACCTTACCAAGGCTTTCAACACCATCCACCATTCTGGAATTATAGCTAAACTCACTAAACTAGGTATAAATCCCAACATCACAAGATGGATTGCAAATTGGCACACTGACAGAACCCACACTGTAAAAGTTGCAGACTCCAAATCTGACTTCAAACCAGTGACAATTGGAGCACTACAGTGTTCACTCCTGGGCCCTCTCCTGTTTGGTATCTACTTCTCTGAAGTACAGGCTAACACAGAAGACCTTTGGCTAATGAAGTTCGCAAATGACTGCAAACTAGGAGCCATAGCTGAATTCCCAAATGATGTGGACATCCTGCAGAAGGGCCTCACTGAGACAGATGCCTGGTGTCAGAGCCATGGCCTCAAGCTCAATGCCAAAAAGTTCATTGTCATCCCCTTTGGTAAAAACTCTGTACCCATGAACTACCATATAGGCGGCAGTCTACTTAATGCCGAATTTGTGATAAGAGATCTTGGGACCCAGGTGGACAGTAGTCTCTCCTTTGATAATCACATTGCCACAGTAGTCAGGAAATCCTTCTATGTGTCATGCCTCATCCAGGAAAAAAGAGGTCATTGTTCCCCTCTACTCGACACTCATTAGACCCATTATAGAGTACAATGCCCCTTTTGGAATGTACCTCACAAGACATCTGCAGCAGCTGGAAAGGCCACAGAAGAACCTCACAAAGAGGATTACTGGCTTCAAACAGATGCCCTACACTGACCGTCTCAAAAAACTCCAGCTTTACTCCGTAGCATATCACCTACTCTGAGGTGATCTCTGCCTAACATATAAAGCTATGTCAAACCCAGAGCTGTTGAATATGCTACACCTAAAGAAATCCCAATCCCTCTGAGCTACATGCTCTAGGGACCTAAACCTTGTCACCACAATAAAAAGGACATGCTGGAGGGGTAGATTCCTGTCCCAGAGACTTCCCATTCTATGGAACAAGCTACCCATCTATGTCAAGCAAAGTTCCTCATTAGCACTCTTCAAGAAAAATCTTGATGAGTGGATGAGAAATGGGAAATAGGAAATACACCCCAGGGATCACTTCTGTGGCTCTGCTCGATAGGGGCACAGGAAAATAACTTTATTGGGTGGTGTACGCCAGGGAACCTTGTTGGCTAGGCTTACTTAGGCCCTTGGGCCAATAGCCTAGTACCTACCTATGAACCTATGTAGCTAGAGGTGTTGAGCTTCGGGAGGATATTGATATATTTTCCATGCTTTGTTTCTTTTAAGAACAATAAAAAGAGCTAGGAGGTTTATTAATTGGTAGTTTTGATTATAGCCAAAAAAGTTAAATCTGTTTCTGGATAAAGAAAAATATGAGACTGCTACTTTATATGAGATTCACATCACTTATGCCAAAATTGATTGGTACCTTACCAATTTATGTTTACACGGTTATTTGAGGTAATAAGATCAAGTTTATCTTGAAGTAAAAACAATATATATTATTCCAATTATATTCGGAATCCCTAAAATACACAAAGAAGTTTTGAATCCACCAATGTGACCAATTGTAGGAGTCAGTTGGTCTAAGACAGAGGCAATGGCCAAATACATTGATTTCAAACTCAGCATTTTTTTTCTGGTGAACAACATATTTGGAAAGACTCTTTGTATTTTTTGAAAAATCTGTTTTTTGTACCATTCACAGCAGACTTTCTTGATGGTCATTGATGTTGTTGACTTATTTACAAAGATTCCGCACATACAAGAGTTGGGCAGTTTCATCCATTTTTTAAGTCAAAAACAGGTTTGTTCAACAATGATGTACAAATCAATTCCAAAGGTGCATACCAGGTATCTGGTGAAGCCAAGGGTATAGCATATGCAAGCATTATTTTTGCTTCATGGGAAAGTATATTTGTATTGACCTCACAGTATTCTGAGCTTTTATATAGTTACAATCATTTTTGGGTGATATTTTCATTTTGTGGAGTTGATCTGAAGCAGTCTTGGTTAATTTTATTGATTATATATTAGAAATACCACATCCTTTCTGAAATTTACATTCAGATACAACAGGGATACAGTAGACATTTTAGATGTTTTAATTATCAAGGAATTTTCTAGAACTAGGTTTAAATCAATTTTCACAAAGACTACATTCTTAACTTCTTGTCTCTATTTCTGGAGCTGTCACCTACACCATCAAAAGGATTATCACATTAAATCAATGATAAAAACATGTTTTTCAAGAGTATGAACACTTAAGCAAAATGTGTTTTGGCTAGAGGTTACCCAGTAGTGTTGATCCAACAACTTAAAGAGGAAATTGAAAATGGTAGACATTAGTGGTTTCAACCAGTTTTAAGCAATCCTAATATTTGTTTGCCCAATCCTACATGTTCTAATACTTTGTTTGATTAATTTGTAACAGATCAAGTGTGTTAGTTTGGCCCTTTTCTGCTGATAGACAGTTAAGTCATATTTACAAAGAATGGAACTTTTTTTCTCTGATGAAATGAAAAAGGTTAGGAAGTGATGATTGTTTTTTAGAAAAAGCAAAAATATGACAACAATTTTGGAGTCCAGTGTAAGACCCCAATGCTATGAGCTAACAAGATGGCAAAAATGGGGTCAATGTAGTCATTATAAATTTAGCAATGACAACTATATCACAGTTTAAGGATACACTAGAACTACTGGCTGCTCCAGTGCTTTTTATTATGAGACTAGATGGATGGTCAACATGGCATCCTGTCTCACATTTTATGTAGGCAAAACAGAGTGAAGGTTAAGAGATAGAATTTAGGAACATATTTACAACATTAGGATCAGTAATGCTAATAATGCATTAGTTAGACATTTGCTAGCCTGCAGAGGCTTTAAAAAGCTTCTGTTTTTTATAATTCACAAAGTTGTTGAGAATAATAGAGGGGGACATATGAGACCATGCTGGAAAATAAATAATTGGTATGGTAGCTCCAGTTACATGCATTTTTTGAACCTAGGTTGAATAATTATTTATCTCTGTCTAGTGTTTTAAAACTTAGATCCCCTAGATTGCAAATTAGAAATGTTTTACTTTGCTTATTATTGGGTACATTTTTTTACAAAATGTTTTAAATTCTTGAGGGCTTTAATAATTTGTATTCATTGGGACAAATGTGATTAGATGGTAAGGTAGCACATGGTAGCTGAAACCATTTGAATGAATTTTAAGTACATGGAACATGTATTTTAAATTTAGACTCTGATGATGTCCATGATAAGGAAGAACAAAAGTGCTTAATCTTTACTGAATAAACTGTTATGTTATTAAAACTCAGTCCAAAAAGATGCGTGACTTTCCAATGAGCAATAAAATGAAAGTAGAAATTCAAACAAATAAATCCATGTAAGTTAGCAAATTGTTTATTCCAAATGAGTAGCTTTTACTAAAGGCTTCTTCAGACTCTTTACACAAACTAAAACTTTGAACATCACTTTTAAAACCAACAAAAGCTTGTGATAGGATCTCTATAATCACATGTTTCCTTCATTTAAAAATATAGTAACCCATTAAACTCAGTTCCATGAATGTTACCTTGTTCAGCTAAGAAAAATACTGGTATATTAAAAGTAAGAACTGAATAGTTCAAAATAAACATACATAAAAAAACATACATAAAAAAACATACATAAAAAATGCATCGGTGCCCAAACATACATTATATTATATTAAACAATTGAGTATATCATGTATTCCTTCCCTAT
This sequence comes from Protopterus annectens, assembly GCF_019279795.1. Taxonomy (NCBI): domain Eukaryota; kingdom Metazoa; phylum Chordata; order Ceratodontiformes; family Protopteridae; genus Protopterus; species Protopterus annectens. The sequence continues at coordinate 786,549,809 of NC_056732.1, read as the reverse complement.
ATTTTCCGCTTCACCACATAAGAGTTTTAACATTTCACAATGTCTATATTTTAAATTTGGGTATCAAGGATGTAACAATTATAAAGTGCAATTAATGGTTGCTTAAGTCAGTGTGCTTATTTCCACCATTGTGGATCTGTACGAGAGTCAAGTTAATTATTAAGATATTGCTCTGTTTCCATATAGACGTTTTGTTGCTTCGTTTATTGTTGAAGCATTCTTCCACCCACATTTTTGTAAGTTACGTTCACATCCTGAAATGTCAAATGTCCCTGTTTATTAACGGAGATTGAAGAGACTAAGGCATGAACTAATGGACAGCTATTGAAAAGCTCGTCATGTACTTATGCCTGTTGTAAGCCTAATCGGCTTTTTAAATAGACACAATGTTTATTTTACAGTAGCGTTCTTTGTTTTGCATTCAAGAATTAACCAGGCACATACGCAAGGAATACTTTGTTGTGCTGTGATTTTTAAAAGCGTTTCAGAGTCTGCAGAAAATAAGTAATTTTGAAAAACTGTTTTAACTTTTGATTTATACGAGAATAGCCTAACTAATGTGATACAAGTTTTTAACCACCTGTAATCGTTGACTGTTTTACGAGTCTACTCTGGATAGTATGAACTTCCAGTAAAACACGGAAATATCTAAAGTCACACTTTGTAAATATGTGCATTACAAGCAGTTTGGGTTATACTAACCAAGTCTGAAATGGCTTTTTGATATATACTGCCTGAAAGTTCAGTACGAGATTTTCCTAAAGCACCATGAGATGATAAGTAAATATGACAAGGCTCTGAGATATACTCAATTGTTTAATATAATATAATGTATGTTTGGGCACCGATGCATTTTTATGTATGTTTTTATGTATGTTTTTTATGTATGTTTATTTTGAACTATTCAGTTCTTACTTTTAATATACCAGTATTTTTCTTAGCTGAACAAGGTAACATTCATGGAACTGAGTTTAATGGGTTACTATATTTTTAAATGAAGGAAACATGTGATTATAGAGATCCTATCACAAGCTTTTGTTGGTTTTAAAAGTGATGTTCAAAGTTTTAGTTTGTGTAAAGAGTCTGAAGAAGCCTTTACTCATTTGGAATAAACAATTTGCTAACTTACATGGATTTATTTGTTTGAATTTCTACTTTCATTTTATTGCTCATTGGAAAGTCATCTTTTTGGACTGAGTTTTACTAGTGTTTTTGAGTATCCTACCTCAACTAACAGCAGCTCTGAGTTTTGGATTTGTGCATTTACTTTTACTTTTGTCAGAGCTGCAGAGAGTGAGGATGGCGAATGAAAGTAATGTGAACATTGAACTGCCTTATGTACCGAGAGTGTTAGAACTTACTTCAAGTGTCCTGGACAGATTTAAGACTTGTGTCTCTGGGAGTACAAACCTACTCATGGACTTTAATCCAGTCGTAGATGGAGGAACTGATACTCAGTTAGGTATGACTAACTTGGATGTTTCCAAAGACTTACATGAATTAGAGACTGTGTTTACTAAATTAATCAAACTACAAGTTCAGAGACATTATTTTGAAGTATGTTTAAATAAGCAAATCATACCTCGTGGGCTAAGAGTACTAAAAATGCCCACCTCTGGTACTTCACTGCCAGATCTTCTATATCGTTGGCAGCAACTCAACCTTGAGTTGAGTTTTAGCTATATGAAACTTTTGATTGAATTTCACCTACCTGAAGAGGAGAGATTGAGATTGGTTGTTAACAATTTGTTTAAAGATTTTGAATGCAAATATAGTAATAATGAAATATGTATGAGTAAACTAAGAAAAGTTATAGAAGATGTGTTATTTTTAGAGAAACGGATGTTAGACCAGAAAAAAGTAAAAATTACCAGGGATTTACGAGATTTTAGAAATAATAATGTTTTCACTTGGCCCAGGGAAATGACACCGAACTCACACTTCAATTCTGATTTAAATGGATCTCAGAGACCATCAGGTGTAACAGGTAAAAGTTTCAGGAATACTACCTTAACCACACCTGTTAACAAACCAGATAGTTATCAACAAAATATTAACACAGAAAATAGATTGTCCAACAAACTCACCCCACGTAATAAACAGAGTGATGGTCCTGAAGTTCCAATTATTGGAAATAGCACAGGACCTGATCCACAGTTGACAGAATCTAATCATATAGAGACAGAGACTCACAGCCCCTCACAGATACTAAGTAATGGGAGAGAGAACCAAGGTGAGTTAGGTGAGAGTTTGACAGGTTGCATCACAGGCGTACGACAGAGATCAGGTGCAGCAGTAGTTAGACCAAAAGCAAACAGTGCCATTTTCAATTCAAACAGATGTCCGCCCCTCCCCATAGCCCAGAACCATTTTTTGGACAAAAGAAGGTCCACAAGCAGGGAGACAGAAAAGGAAAGGCTCAATAGACGAACAGGAACAACTAGGCCCCACAATCAAGAAAATGTGGGGGAGACAAAATCGTTAATCATGAATTTATCTGGTAGGGCACTGAATGAATATGAAATACAGGTCTTAAGTAAAGGCCTAGGTTTTATTCCTACAAAACCTAACGATCTAGTAGATACTATTATAGAAACAAAAATGTATGTTGAATTTACAATTAAGGTTGGATTTTGGCAACCCAGATAGTAGCCAAGTTATGAGTAAGCATCGTCCAAATAATACATATGTTCCACAACTGAACCCGACTATAGAGGTATTTGGGAATGTAGTGGAAGATGAAATATATAGAAGTCATCAAGAGAATAAACCATCCAAACATGGACGTAATTTAAACTATAAACAAAGGCAAGCTTTGAATTCATTGAGAAATGACAGGTCTATTGTAATAAGACCAGCAGATAAAGGAGGACCGGTTGTCATTATGGACTATACTTACTATGCAAATAAAATGTTTCAGATGCTTGAAGATACAACTACATATACAAAAGTAACTAAGGCTAATTTAAATAACATGGTCTTTAGTGTTTACAATACCCTAGATGACCTGGTACTATCGCATGACATAACACAAGAGCTGTATGGATACCTAAAGGTGAACAATCCCACTATACCGATCATACAGGGACTTCCTAAAGTCCATAAGAACAGCAGAGACCCACCATTTAGACCTATTGTTGCAGGTCAAGGGTGGGTAACAGAACCCTATCTATTTATCTAGAGAGTGTACTTAGACCGTTAGTTAATGGTAATAAGAAGATCCTGAAAGATAGTAAGCAATTTCTTTTAGACCTATATTCTCAAACTCACTCATTGGATACGAACCAACATTTTTCTTTGTGACACTTGATGTGGTTAGCTTATTCACAGTGATCCCCAATGACGAGGAATAAGACTGATCACTGAATATTTGAAAGCACATTCAGACTTCACTGATAGAAAGATTGACCTTGTGACCCTGCTATTAGAGACTATATTAACTAATAATGTCTTTGCATTTGAAGAAGTCATTTACTTACAGAAGGATGGCATGGCTATGGGCACATCATGTGCAAATAGCTACGCCAACCTAGTCATGGCCAGATGGGAAGATATTTTTCTCTTCAATAATCTATCATTTATAGAACATGCTGCAATGTACTGTCGTTTTGTGGGCGACCTCTTTTTATATGGCTTGGAGATGAACCCTCCTATTAAACTTTGTTTCTTACTTGGACAATACCACGGACTTCTTAAAATTTACTGCAAACTTCTCAGTTAGCAATCTTCCATTTTGGACGTGGAAGTATTTAGAATGACCAATGGTATGATCAACACAACTATTTATAGGAAAGATTGCCAAAGAAACAATATATTACATAGACAAAGTATGCTTCCCGCCATGTATTTCAAAACGTCCTTAAAGGACAATTTATGAGGGTATCTAGATTGAATCCACAACAAGAAACTTATGTCTCAGGAATAGAGGACATGAAGGAGAGATTTCTGGAGAGAGGTTACAAAGAAAAAGAAATATTAGACACTATTAACACAGTGGAGACCTTAAGAACAAGTACTGCGAAACCATATTTTATGGCACATGAAGCAATGACCACTAGCTCAGGTTGCGCTAGGAATGAAGTTAGAGCTAACCTTACTTTTAGTAAAATGAGCCTGCAAGTGAAAAGCATTATGAAGAAACACTGGGGTATTTTGAATTCAGATATAGAAGTTAGTGAGATTGCTGGCCCCACACCTCGTATAGCTTATAAAACCTTCCCAATCTGAAGAGTATCCTATGTAGACCAAGACATCCACTAGTTAACAGGTTGACAGTGAATAGAAACACAGTACCCTGTGGTCATTGCAATCAATGTATTTATATTAATAAAGAAACTAGTTTTGAGCACCCTACTACAGGACGATTTACAATTTTAACACTAACACCAACTGTGAAAGTAAAATGTCATATATATGGCTAAATGTTTAGGATGTAATAGTTACTACATAGGAAAACAAATAGATCATTTAAGGAGAGGATTAGGGAACACACGTACCACCTTAGAGTAGGTACAGAAACCAATGCATTGGCTAGACATAAAAGTTCAACTGGTACCAGTCATTCCTTTAAGTTCTGTGCCATTCAATGTGTGTATGAAGGATTCAGAGGTGGTGATCTAATTAACAGAACTTTAGAACAAGAAACAAGATGGATCATAAGATTAAGGTCCGATAAACCACCAGGCCTTAACGATAAAATCCAAATAAAGCCATTTTTGAAAAGTAGAAGATTAGGTAAAGAGATCTCCCACTAACTGTTCTAAATTCCACATTAGTTAGGTACATTTTCCTCACAACATTATGACCATGGTATAGATGACCTATCTATATACTCAGACATATTGTAGGCATTTCATATACTTTCAACATTTGTCATAAGAAATGAATCTTTGCACACATATATTTAGTATTGAAAAGTACTGTTTATAAAAACTAATGTAAGACACCTCAGGATGCCATTCGGGATTAACAGAATATATGTGCCAAAATACTTCCCATTTTCCCTCCCTCATGTATTCCTTCCCTATATTTTCCGCTTCACCACATAAGAGTTTTAACATTTCACAATGTCTATATTTTAAATTTGGGTATCAAGGATGTAACAATTATAAAGTGCAATTAATGGTTGCTTAAGTCAGTGTGCTTATTTCCACCATTGTGGATCTGTACGAGAGTCAAGTTAATTATTAAGATATTGCTCTGTTTCCATATAGACGTTTTGTTGCTTCGTTTATTGTTGAAGCATTCTTCCACCCACATTTTGTAATCACATCCTGAAATGTCAAATGTCCCTGTTTATTAACGGAGATTGAAGAGACTAAGGCATGAACTAATGGACAGCTATTGAAAAGCTCGTCATGTACTTATGCCTGTTGTAAGCCTAATCGGCTTTTTAAATAGACACAATGTTTATTTTCTTTGTTTTGCATTCAAGAATTAACCAGGCACATCGCGCTAAAGGAATACTTTGTTGTGCTGTGATTTTTAAAAGCGTTTCAGAGTCTGCAGAAAATAAGTAATTTTGAAAAACTGTTTTAACTTTTGATTTATACGAGAATAGCCTAACTAATGTGATACAAGTTTTAACCACCTGTAATCGTTGACTGTTTCTGAGTCTACTCTGGATAGTATGAACTTCCAGTAAAACACGGAAATATCTAAAGTCACACTTTGTAAATATGTGCATTACAAGCAGTTTGGGTTATACTAACCAAGTCTGAAATGGCTTTTTGATATATACTGCCTGAAAGTTCGATTTTCCTAAAGCACCATGAGATGATAAGTAAATATGACAAGGCTCTGAGATATACTCAATTGTTTAATATAATATAATGTATGTTTGGGCACCGATGCATTTTTATGTATGTTTTTATGTATGTTTTTATGTATGTTTATTTTGAACTATTCAGTTCTTACTTTTAATATACCAGTATTTTTCTTAGCTGAACAAGGTAACATTCATGGAACTGAGTTTAATGGGTTACTATATTTTTAAATGAAGGAAACATGTGATTATAGAGATCCTATCACAAGCTTTTGTTGGTTTTAAAAGTGATGTTCAAAGTTTTAGTTTGTGTAAAGAGTCTGAAGAAGCCTTTGGCGAAAGCGCTTACTCATTTGGAATAAACAATTTGCTAACTTACATGGATTTATTTGTTTGAATTTCTACTTTCATTTTATTGCTCATTGGAAAGTCACGCATCTTTTTGGACTGAGTTTTACTAGTGTTTTAGCGTGAGTATCCTACCTCAACTAACAGCAGCTCTGAGTTTTGGATTTGTGTGTTATGTTATTAAGATCTAGTCCAGGCTGTTGCAGGCTTCCAGCATTTTTCAAGTAGCTTGATTATTTGTCCTACCTTGGATATTCCAGTTTTGGTGTTTTATTGTCAAATTAAACCAGCAGCTGAGACAACATATTATAAAAGGTAGTTTTTCGTAACTATAGATGTCATGCTAACAGCAACAAAATATCTTCCACTATACTCTGTAATAACATCTGAGACTTGCATAAAATTAATAGCTAGTGTTAACCATAATTATCGGTATTATTTACAGCAGCAAAATATTTAATTTACATGTTTTTTTAAAGATTCCATCTTATTAATACATATATGCATGTATTATAGACAAATGATGTCAGAATCTGTGCTATATAGCAAGTGCCAAGATAACTTTCTTTATCTGGAGCCAAAAAAATCATTTCTTTGGGATCACCATAGACCAAGCTGAAAGAATAGTTTTGCAATTATTCAGGTATTAGTTATGACCCAGACTCTGAGAGGTGCTTGATAAAAGCTTGTTAAGCATCTTTCTGATGACAGAAAGATGTTACAGAAGTCATTTTCCCATTTATGGTTCATAACTGCAGCCTTCAGTACACTGCAGTTATTTTTGTAGTGATACTGCCATACAAAAAATCTGGCTAGGTCTAAGAAAACTAGTGAAAATGCTATTATAAAACAGTCCCCAGGTAAATAATCAATAATGCTTTTGTCATTTTGTATGACAGTATTTTGCCAGGAGTCACCATAATTTACCATTTAGCTTTAATTGTCTGCTATTTATCCTGCAAAAGCTTATTCACAGATTATTAACCATGATGTGATTTTTGTGTTCTTTCACATTTCCTAATTATATAATGCACCATTGTAGGAGACTTATGTTGCATATTGTTTGCAAGTCTAGTGAGATTTCCTAGACCCACAATTTTCCTTACAAAATTCTACTATTATGCAGTAACTTTTTACAACAAACTAGGAAGAGGTCAGATTATGATACTCACACATGCCCCCTCCCCACACACACATATACATGCACTCTGTTTTGCTGTCTTTCACTTTCTCCATTTTTTCTTAAATGACACATCTAGAATTTCTGAAAACTGCATATTTTGAACCTGCACAAATACTTCACTTTATGATACAGCCCTACTCCCTTTTTATTTTGGGGGGGTCTCCTCTTGTCTCACACCAGCTGACTATCTGGGAAACCTAATGCCTCTCCTTGATTGTCATGTCTACTTACCCCTTCTAGCCTCCCCTGCAGGGTTGGCAAGGAGATCAAGGCATCCCAGGACCCTGCCATACTACTGCGAGGAGTGTTTACCTATCTTTTTCCCACTTCCACTCCTGCTCCACTAACAACCCATGGGTGGGATGTGCAATGTGCAGACTGTACAGATTTTCCCTTCACTTCCCCAAGAAGCTGACATCAGCAAGATACTCCCACAGGAAACATTCTGTATTGTTTGTTACTCTGAACTCTATCAGGAAAATTTAATCATTTTCTGTGCACTATGCATATGACCCTCCTGCCTCCATTTTCAGGACAGACAAGCTCAACATATAATTTACTATTTTTTGTACTGTTCTGGGGCTTTTACCCCCAGGTCTCTGCTAAGAATGGGTTTCTGACCCAGTCGGACACCATCCGGTTAACAAATGTAAATAAAAATAAAGAAAGAAATAAATCTCTCATTGCAGTGCCTCAGACAGATTTTTTTTAATGAAGTTAAGTATGGTTGTATTATATCACCTCTGTTAACTCTTTCCTGATGAGTTCTTCTCAACATTCTCTCCTCATGCAAGTTCACACTGAATACCAACAGGGAATTCCCACATACTAGCCTAAGTAAATTAGTCTGATGCCATAACATGTTATGTGCTAATTTTGGGTGAGGGTAGTAGTAATGACCTATAAGAATTTGTTTCCTGTGTAAATAATTTCTTTCAGGTGATGGGTAACATTTAAAATGAACAATACTATTTGAAGCCTGCAAAGATGAAAGAAATGATGTACAAGTTTATGTATGTGTGAACCTTCTACCTCTGTACTACAGTCTTTGCCTGCACAGGTGCCAAAAGTCCAAGATTTATAAACCATTCTTCATTTCCTGTTATAAGCAATGGCAGTAGGAAAAGATACCTGAAATTCTTCGAGTACTAAATGTATGACCCCACCATCATCTCTCTTTGTATGTGTCTCAGTGTTTACTTATTTACTAATCTGCACAGGTAAGGAGTGCAGAGAGCAATGACTGACAGACTGCCATGTACTTGAACATATGAAAGGCACAATTAGCCACAGTTGTTGTGTCTTTTGGCTTTTCCGGGTTAGGAGTGACCCCAGCGGAACTCCGGTCCGCTAATGATTGGCAGTAGATTTTTACGTGCCGAGTTGCCAGCTCTGATGCACAACCTTCAACAAAGGTATGCCCATTCATGCATGTCTCCACACAGAAGACGCTTTAGCTGAGAATCGAACAGGACGACGTCGTACTGTGAGGCGACAACGCTACCCAACTAGCCATAGCGAATGTGTAAAATGAATAGTGTCGGGGCGCCACATTCATGTGTCAGGAGCTCTACATTTATAAGTGTGTGTGTGTGCGTGTGCGTGTGCGTGTGCGTGTGTGTGTGTGTGTGTGTGTGTGTGTGTGTGTGCACGCATGCGTGTGCACATGTGTGTGTGTACGCGCGCGCGCGCGTGTGTGTGTGTTGCGCTCAACTTTTTCTTCGTTCTTTTTCTCTCTATTTCTTCCTATTTCTCCACAGTTCTGCTCTCTTCTGCTTATAGCAACTAAGTATGCATTAGCACTTCAACAACTATGATATTGTTGATGATTTCTTGACACCATTTTCTCGCAGAAGATTTCATTACCACACTCACTTTTGCCCAGAAAGAAATGAAGATTTTATCAGTAGCTCTTAGCTACATGAATATGCAGTGACTGCTACCTGAATCCAAGCCTTCCTGTTATCATGCCTTAAAAATATATTTGTGATCATCACTTCAAGATTTTATCTTTCCTTATTCTCTGTCATGTTATGGTTGGGGAGAAAAGTAAAGGAACATCTAAGCCTCTAAACTGCATGAGACCAACCCTCTGTGTAAAAAGTTGTCAATATGCTACAACCTAAATGGAACTGGGAAGAAAATTAAAATGTTTTAGAATTTTAAATGTATGAAATTACTGCAGCACAGACATCCACATTATTCATGCGCTATAATATGAATTTATACTGTAAAGTCAAGACTGAAAAAAATGGTTGTTTCACCAGCCTGTTTAACTAACAAAATAAATAATCAAGAATGAAATCCGTTTATGAACATATTTTTTTCAAGCCAAGTCATGCTCCTATACTTCATTCACTCATTCATAAACAGAAACTCGTAAATTAGCAACCAATCTGTAAATGTTTGAGTCCTGCAAAAGCATGGCATCCTACCCTGAATTGCTTTCAGTCTAATACACAGTGCATGCTAGAAAAAGCCATTGGTTTTGTACGGCATTGAATAGGATGAAGCTGAAATGAAATTAATCAAGGAGTATTTCTCAAGGACAGTTTATATACCTGCAGTCTTTAAACCTGTTTTGCTCTAAGAATAAATAGGCAGTGTATATGGATATATTCCTGTAAAACATCTGTAAGAAACAGGAATGCTTTAAAATCATGATTCTTCAATGTGAATACATTCAATACACATTAGTTTTCCTGGTTGCACTTGCCTTAGCTGAGTTTCTGTCTCACTTGCACACACTGTTGTCTCACTTGAGTACTGGCACATCAAGATTTGAGTATTAATCAGATTGTATAAGTCCAAATTACTCTGCAAATTGGAAAGAATTACTAACTATAATATCAATAAATTAATTTGGTTTACAAAAAAATTTCAAATAACAGATAAAAGCAATTTGCCATGGCACATATTTTGTATTAGTATGCAATATAACATAACTAAACCCACTAAAACTTGTATGACCACAGCATTATTGGAAATTAAAATTAAAGAACTAAGAATTTATCCAAAGCCATTTATAAATAACCCTTGGGTAAAAGTCTTATCTTTGATTGACACTATACAATAATTGATCAAACACTCTGATAATGGATTGGACATACTTATAAAGTAACTATATACATTAAGATCTGTTATAGTGTCAGGCTGATGTAAATAGTGTACATCGTCATTTAAGCAGGGGCAGATCATGCTATAGGACTGCAGGACTGCAGCCCTCCCACCATGAAACAAATAAAAATAAAACTAAGAAACACAAAAAATGTAATTCCAGGAAGTCTGCGCATGCACACATGCTCTAAATACACAGGAACACTGTCAGACTGTTTTCTCAGCAGTCTAGATAGGGGGAAAAGGCAGCTCGGCCCCAAGATGCCCAGCAGTCTGTGTGGTGGTGACATCATGGAATGGAAGCACTCTAGACTACAGAAGCAGCAGATTGGACCAATCAAGATGCAGCAAACTCACGGTGGTGTGGTAGGGAATGCCTCAGGCTTGAACTGTGTACCTTGCATGTAGGTGGTAAGGGCCTGAATTCCATATCCACCACCATTTGTCAAAACCTTGTATATTTTTGCCTCATATTTGATCTGTTCTGTTCCTCATAATATCTGTGGTTTCTAAATATTTAACTGCTTAGATATTTGATGATGCAGTAGTAGCATTGTTGTCTCACAGCTACAGGTTCTCAGGTATGATTTTTGCCTGGGGTGCCTTCTGTGTGGGGTCTACATCTTCTCCCTGTGTTTGAGTGGGTTTGCTTTTGTGATACAAAGACATGTGCCTGTATTATTTCTTCCTGAGCCTCTGCTGAAAATTGTTTTTTTGTTCCAAGTCAGTCTGTCCTGGTTAACAAATGTGAAATAAAATTGACAGGCATTTGAATTTCAGACTTCAGGTTTCTGAATGCTTTGTTCCTTAAGTATTTGATAGTGTTTTGGTAGCATTGTTGCCTATTAGCTACAGGTTCTCTGGTTTGATTCTTAGCTGGGGTGCCTTCTGTGTGGAATTGATGTTTCCTCTGGTGTCCCACCATTTTACAAAGACATGTGTCTGCAGTATTTCTCCCTGGGCCTCTGCTGAAAATTGTTTTTGTTCCATCAGACTTTCCTGGTTAACAAATGTTAAATAAGTAAAATTGACAGGCATTTGAATTTCAGACGTCAGATTTTTCAGAAAATACATAGTAACACAAAACATTTTATTCTAGCAATTTTCTAAGTTTATAAGATGAACATTTGAAATTTGTCCCTATTTTTGGGACTGTATTCCCCCATTATTGGCTTCGTCTAGGTTTTTTTGTGCTAAGGTTGACAGCTATGGCAAGAACTGAATTCACTGAATATGTTTGAGGGCTATATTCCCTCATTACTGGGTTTGTCCAGGTGTTTTGTGCTAAGAGGTTGACAGCTATGGTGAGAACTGAATTCACTAAATGATAGCCATTTAAGTTTCAGTCTTCCTCTCTTTCACAAAGCAGCTGATTTGGCGTAGTGGTATGTTGCTCTGACTGTTTTGCACAGGGACCTTGGCAGTAAAATGTATGGTTGTAACACAGCATTTTATTCTAGCAACTTTCCAAGATTATACAAGCAATGTTTAATGTGTCCCTGGTTTTTGGGCTTTTGACCCCCCCCCCCCAATAAATTTTGGCTTTTTCCAGATTTCTTGTGCTGCGAAGTTGAGATGCAGTTAGTATTGAGTAGATTTTACAAGGAGTTGAGAGCTGCAGGGGAAGAGAATTTAGTGCTGCTTATGCTGAATCTGCTTGTTTTGTCAATAGCACAACAGGTTGTATATTTATTTTTGATGCAGAAGGCTGTGGGTTCTACTCCCACAAGGGGTGGATACTGCCATACTAAGAATGTCTTCTTTGGCGAAGATACTAACTATGAACCTGTTATCAGTTTGCCATCCATTTCCTATTGCAATATTACTAGCTTATCATTTTTTTAATGTAATATAGGCAATTTATTCCTCAGGTGCAACAGTCACTTTATTTTTCGATGAAACCATGAAATATAAAAGTGTTTGCTAGCAGCAACCTCTTCATTAGTTACAGATTTCTTTAATGTGGAATTATTTAGATGACTTTTACTTCTTCAAAGATTGTGCATATTTACTGATAATGGTGGACTGTAGAAGTTTGAGTAGACTGTTATAATGGAAATGTTCTGAACTGGGCAGTTTTGTCATTATTGGTGTATGCATTTTGTTTCATTGTTTACTGGGAAAATGTTCAAAACAATACATTTAAAATGCTGTCTAACAACTGTACTATATTGTACAAGGAATATAATTTAGTACAATCAGGAAGGTGTATCAAAGAGCACATGTATGTTTCATGTGCAAGGGGCCTATGATTTGAAAACAGCCCAAAGTTAAACTTTATCTGCCACTGGCAAAATGTATTTTCTTTGAATGTGGGTTTCAATGCTGTTTCAATAAATGTGAGTTTCAAGGGCTGAGAAGTTTTAATGCTAAGACTGTTTTCATTGTGAGACTGCATTGCTTTGTTTAGCAGATGTCTTAGTGTTTGTGCTGTAAAATGCAAAATAAAACTTTCAAATGAAGTCCAAATCATCATAGAAGTAAAGCAGTATGCACATTAGTGTTTATGGTAAATGGAGTGAAATAGCCAAGTAATGGATCATTGGAATGGCTGCAGGGGGGAGGCTCCATTCGACCATGATTTTGTGAGGGGGAAGGGTGGCAAACTCAAAGACAGCCCCAGCTGAACTATACCTCCCAACTGTCCAGATTTTCACAGAATGAATAGATTTTTGCTTCTTATTTTTGGTTTGTTCCTCATAAAATTTGTGGTTTTCTGGAAGATCATTTAGGAATTAAGTCACTAAATAATGACAAACACTGAGTTTCAGACTTCATAACCTTCAGAAAAATGCATGCTAAAGTAAGACCTGTTATTCTAGCAACTGTCTCAGTTTATACAAGAGCAATTTTTAGCACTGTTTATATGTTCCCCAAATATATTTGGCCTTGTCCAGATTTATTGCATTAACAGGTTGAGCAGTACATGCAAATAAATTGCTTTATAGAATTAGGCATAGCCAAACCTCTCAACTGTCCCTGATTTTGGCTCAAAATGTTGCTCTTCCCCTAATAATCCCTTTGCAAAATAGCAATTTTGGAAAAAAACATGGAGGGTTTATAATTAAGAAATAACTGTAATACTCAGAGTTATAGATTACTTTTATTTCAGAAATGCGTGTAGATTCTTTTTATTTTGTCAGCTGCTCAAGTTAGTACTAATATTAAAAAAGTTTCCCTACTTTGACAGGTTCTCAGCTGTATTTTGTGACTATTTTATATTTTTGCATCACATTTTTGGTCCATTTTTCATAAAATTGTATGTTTTTGGCAAATTAGTGGCAAATCATTAAAGACTGAAGTTAGAAAATAATGACAGACATTTGAGTTTCAGATTTCATACCCTTCAGAAAATTCATACTAATGCAAGACCTACTATTCTATTATCTTTCTAAGTTTATAAGAGCAATATTTAAAAAATGTCCTTATTTTTGGGCCTTTGTCCCACTTCTATGTATGGCTTTGTCCAGATTTCTTGCTCTGAAGTTGAGAGATATGACAAATGTGTCAGGGCCATCACAGTCAGCCAGAGACATTTCAAATTGTGATATACATGTTGCACTCCGCTCCCCCATATAGTGACTCAGGATGTATCCATGCAAGGCAAGGAGCAGTTATGCAGTGTAAATGTGCAGACTATCTCCCCATCCAAGGTAGACACAAGTACTACTGTGGCTTTTCATCTGTCCTTGATTTTGCAGAATGGTCTGGTTTCTGTCATATTTTTGTACTGTTGATTTATGCTTATTACTCAGAAAGTGCCTGTTGCTCTGTGTTTAAGTAGCAATGCTTTAATGACCATCAGGTAAGCTTGTCTGAGATTGTAAGATGCAAGTAAGCTTTAATAAGCATACTGTTAAATAATTGGCAACAATGAAAGCCTTTCTGTTGTTGCCATGCAGAGAATGCTTACATAACTAGATAATGTATAAGCCTTGGGTATTGAAATGCATATGACAGTATTTGTAATAAAGGACAGGATTACATTATTTTAAGAAGCTCATTACACTTGTTGGAGACTTCCAGTCATTTATGCAGGCTTTACCCGAAAACTAAACAGAATGCAATCATGTGTGGTCCATAACCTGTACAGTAATCCTTTTTGGATTGGATTTGGGTTGGGAGGGTGGCCTAATGGTTAAGGTGTTTGCCTTACAAACACAAGGTGCAGGGTTTGAGTGTCACAAGGGACAATTGACTAGGCTTAAAATGGCTCGCAAGGGCAGTTAGCTTAGTACCAATCTATGAACCTATTAAGCAATGTATCTTGAGCTTGCTTCTTGTTTGCTTTTTATTTTTTACTTTGATCATGTTTTTCCCATGAAACAAGTAAATAGTTGTCAGGCAGCAGGTCTTTTTTGATAAGAAACATTTTTACAAGTGGGGGCATCACAGAAATTGCTACTTTCAGCATGTTACTTGGTACTTTAATAAAGCTGAATATAAATTATAATTAGAACTGCAGTGCAAGGAGAAGTGGTTTGAGTTGAGTGCTGCTTGTTTTTCTTATACTTGATTTTGACTGGCATAATAGTAATGTATTTAAAAAGTAATTTATTTTTTCATGCCTCACAACCTTTTTGTTTAAATCTAGATATTAAGTAAGCTGTCATGCAGCCAATGCATTGAAATATTTTTTTTCTTCTACACTTCATTTTGTCTTGATTGGACTCTCATAATGACGGTTTGGCACCCAGGGCAGCGTATTTAATCAAAGTTAGTTTTTGTGGTTTTGAGCATAGCTCTTCCCCTTTCTCGTTGGCCACACCTCTTTCCATTGACCCCACCCATTCAGCTGTCTGCTGCAACCCCCCTTTGATTTGAAGTCACCAGCCGCCACTGTATTTAAGATGTTATGCATAAATACTATGAAATTCATTCAAATGTATTTGAAAAATAAAACATTTCTGAGGGAAGATTTGAGTATTAAGTTTATCTTGGATATCCAGACTAAACAATGCACCTTCATGCCAGCATATTTAACAAGGCATAATTACTTGTCTTAGCCAAGTTTGTCTCCCATGATGTCACTGCCACCATGGAGTTACCCTGAGTGAATTCCTTTCAGAACTTTGATCTCTGATCATTACAGTCTGCTCTGTGCTGATCATTATCAACATTATTACCTTAGTTTTCTTACCTGTTAAACTGTGCTCAGTGTGTGAAACATGGAGAGAGTAAAGCTATTTGTTTAAAATGGTTCACTTCAGATGTTTTATTTATTTACAGATTTAGTGTGTCTTAGGTAACAGTCAGCCAGCAAGGAAAGTCAGCTAGAATGGTTAAACTAATGCACTGGAAACAATTAATCAGAAGTTGTAATGCATGCATCCAAACAATAGACAGACATGCTCACACATGCACACACACACACACACACACACACACACACACACACACACACACACACACACACACACACACACACACACACACACACACACACACACACACACACACACACACACACACACACACACACACACCTAGAAGCATCGGAATAAATGTCAGTCTCTGCTTTACTACCAAATGGGAAAATGTAAATGCTACATAAAACTAATTATATTATTCTGAGTAATTATCAGGAACATATAGGTGTGGTGATATTGTAAGATACCACCACACCTAGGGTAGGATTGCATTACGGAGAAAATACTGCAATCATCTTAGGTGTGGTGTTATCTCACTATAAGACAAAGCATTCTGCTTCTTCTTGTATGACTGAAAGTTTGCATTACTCATGGTTTGTTTTTTTATAAATGCTGTGCTGTTCTTGAAAGAGCCTGGCATGGACTATTATAGTGGCATGATGAGTTATTGGTTATTTATGGTATTATAATTTTAGGAGTAACCCACAGCTATGGCTGCAAGTTGTAACAAAATAATCTGTGTTGTAAATATAAATGAGGACATAATTTTATGAAGGATAGTTCTTTCAAACAACATGTAACACAAGGCATACACTGTCACTACAAGTGATTTATATGTAGTGTCTTTGATGTAAAATATGTTTATGAAAGAATTGTTTGCAGCAGGTCAACCAGCCAGTTTGGCTTCTTCAAAAGGCATATTTTGAATTTACAAATGTCTCAGAAGAATTCAGCTGTTTGTCTTCAACTGTGATTGAGAAAGTATTGTGAATTTTTATTTTTATGCAGATAAAATCATATTCATTATTTTATCTTTGGAGAATGGTAATACATGGTTTATTTTATTAAATGGTTGGTGTGCTTCCTAACATAAATGCCTATGAATAGGAAATGTATAACCATAGCTACTCTGAAAACTAAATCCTCCAAGAAACTCACTGGTGATAAGACAGCTCTTAATAATACCACAGTCTGTAAACAGGCCATATACTTGGTAAAAAAGAGAAACAGGAACGCGAAATACCAGCCGTACTAAGGTCTACCAATAACAATAAAGAGCTTCTAGATTTTCTGACAGTATCAGTTTATATAATGGTAGTGGGAAAACATTAGATGGGAAGGCTCCTGAAAATCAGTTTTCCACACTAAATGAAGCAGTATGAAATATTGGCTCAGAAAAGGAAAGTATCCCCAGCTGTTCTTCATATTAGGTGGGAAACGTCTAAGCTTAATTGCAACCAAAAGAGTGACGCACCAGAAAGCACAGCTAATTTAGAAATTAGACTACTGATTAAAGATGGCTGTTCTAGCCAGTTCTACTTGATGAATTGTCTCTTACATTCATTCTTCTATCTCTGATTGTAAAAATGCCACAAGGATGGATGGTTATATATAAAAAAAAAGACCAAGGCAACATGCTACCGTTATAAACCTGTTAACCTTCTCTGCTGTACATTAAAGACCTTGAAGAAGATAATTTCTGACCTTAATGTAAGTTAGTTAAGAACATCAGAGACTTTGGACATCAATCAATATTTTTCCCTAAAGAATTGTCCACTAGTACTAACTTACTTATTTTGAGGGATTAGACAACAAAAGCTCTTGGTCAAGGCTTTGAGGCTGATAGTTTTTACAGGCATGAGTAAAGCCTTTGATAATGTCGATCTCAAAATATTAATCAGCAAGCTAGGAGGAGCTCATATAAATCAGAGAACAGCTTACAGGCAGAGCTTGAACACCTGATGTCAGGCATATGCTGAACAATAAGCTGAACAACAAACGAGGTTTGGCAACAAACCAAGTTGTCCTGGGACATCTTCAAGAGGGGTTAGACTGATATATTAGTGGGAGTTAAGTGCGTTGGGGAGGTGAAAGGGTTAAATGGTGGGATAGATGATTGGGAGGAAATGAGGTAAGGGCGGGGAGGGGCTTAAGGGGTTTAGACAAGTGTAGTTGGGTAAGTAATCACATTCTGGAGTGAACTTGCTACAGTGCAGGCTTACGTCCATGATGACCAGTTGATAGTAAGGATCAGGTAAGCCTTAGTTTAATAATTATGTGCAGGGAAGAGTTGGGTAATAGTAATTATTTCTTATGTTTCCTAGTGATTTAGGATTTTGGTATGGAGGGGATGAGTTGGTAGTGGTACTCTTAAAATGAAAGGAAAACATTTCACATTTTGACCCACTTAAATATCTGATTTGCTAAATTTTGTATGGTTAACTTGCCTTAAGGTATTACCCAAAGGTGGGAATACAAAGCAAGGTGCAGGATAACATACAGTATATGAAGGGACAGTGCTTTTCAAATAAAAGTAGCCCTTTCACCCAATAAGCTCTTTCAAAGGTACTTGTGAGCTCAGTGATGGACTATAGTTAAATTAGTCAGTTGGTTTAATGTCAGCCCTATGGTCAAGTAAAAGGCAGAGTTTAGCCATGGGGTACATGGTCATGGCTACAGCTTAATGTCAGTATTATACTTATCACCGTACTTGCTTTATTGACACTTTGTATTTATTTAGCAGGTATTCCTTAGCCAAGAATAGCCATCACTGTCGTTTCTCGGTGAGGAGGAAGGCTTTGTCTTGCATTCAAGCGGCCAAGTAACTTTGAGGATTCTCCTAGCTTCTGCTTGTTTTTGCAGCATGATAGAGGCAAACAGCTCTGTTAATTGTGTTGTTAGTGGCTGTTGTCCTGGTAGTTGTGGCTTGATCCTTCTTGTCTGGCCTCTTGCACGGTAGGATAGTTGTTAGTGGTGATAGTGGGGATTGTGTGGCGTTTACCGGTTGCGTACTTTAGTCAAGTTTGTGAGGAGTTCTGTTCCATGCTCTCGACGGGTTGTGTATTCATTGGTGAGGGTAGGTTACCAAGATTCTTTCTGGGTCGAGTTTGGGTACGATTTTGTTATTTACTGATGGATGCTACCATTTGCTGGCCTGATATAATTTCTCAGGGATTTTTTTTTTTAGTCACAGCACATGCACTATAGGAACATCTGCAAGCCTTTCTTTTTCTCAGAAGGTAGGCAAGCTTACCAATGTGATATTAGGAGGTGCTGTATCTTCCAGATATGCGACCATATGGACTAAATGGCACAGAGTCATCTGTAGGTACAAACAGTACAGTTTCACATTTTTTTTTCTTCAGCTGTGGAGCACCCATGTTCAGTGTTCTTATAAAGGTGGGGGTGCTGGAGTTACCTTGAGGGACAGGTTCTGCAGATATACATGAGGCCATGACAGCATTGTAAGGGGAGGGACAAGTATTCAGAATCCGGTGCTTGGGCATAACTGCTAGAAATTGTTTTCACAATTTTGGTCCAGTCATTTGGGTGTTTTTTCAGCAATTAATTGCCCCTCATTTAGGTCTATTGCTACAAAAATAATAGACAGTTGTGTTCTACACTTCATGCCCTTCTTAATACTCATGCTGAGGCAAATCGGTGGTGATAACATCAAGTTTGTGTGAGCTATATTACAATTGTACTTACCTGGACCTATTATTCATTGTTATTCTTGGTTTTGCCAGATTTCATTTTCTTGTGGGGTTTCCTGGGAGGTTGCATTTGGGCCAGGTCTTGGGCTACATTTCTATATCAAAAAAAAGGTGCAAGAGGAGGAAGCAGTTGTCTTTGAAAGGGCTCAATGGGTGTAAATAATATGAGCAAGTTGTTCAGCTGGCCAGTTAAATAATCCTTAAAGAAAAATTTCTACACTTGAAAGGACATTAAAAGTCAGTTTTGACAGGTAACTGTGATTTTTCATAGGTAAATATGATTTCATCACTTTACAGATATAAAGTGACAATAGTTGGGTACTACTATAAGACGAGAGAAGGTAGCATGTGTTATTGCTATGTTGATCCGATTTTAGTTAACATGGTTCACAATGATTTTGGATTTTTTTTTTATCAGACCCTGGCTGTTGGAAGTGGTGGTCTTGGCATATTATTGAGGATAGAAGTCACTTAACCATGTCACACTTTTCAGCTTCAAGACTTATGTGCTAAGGAGAGGAACATATTTAGTTCAGCTTAGCATTTTGTTGTTCATTTCTTTCCATATGCTGCAGGCTAGCATGGTTTTCAGGTACTGTCTGGTCTTACAAGAGGCTGATAGTGTGCAGTTGATCGATGCAAACATTGGTACGTCACATTTCTTTTCTTTGTGGCTTGATGTTCTGGTTTAATAGGTGGTGGTCTAGTGGGAGGGGCTTCTGCCTTACTGTATTAAATATGGGAAAAGGGGGGAAGGTGTGCATGGTTCTGTGCTTTGAGTTAGAGGGAGTTTTGCAGCATTTCCATATTTCAGTTCTTGTGTCACAGTATTGTAGGTGATAGAGGCTAATCACTTAAGATTGAGGTTAGCAAGTCATGATAGACATTGGGGATACTTGTGTTATACTATTACTTACTTGTGAGGGGTTGTTGCGTCTTCCAGTAGGGTAGTGTGAAATCATGGGGCATTACCCCTAGAGCTCACTAACTTCTTTACCTAAGAATTCCATAGGATGGTTAAAAATTTGCTGTTTTCAGTTTTATTAGGGGTCTTGTAATGAAATAATGCTTCAGTTTTGCTTACCACCAATACCGTTTAGATGGTTGCTGTGGAATGTGTGACTGGCTTAATTGGCTAGGCTTAAAATGGCCCACAGGGGCAGTTATCTCAGTATTAATCTATGAATCTATGCATTTTAGTATGAGGTTGGCTCTTGGCAGTGACTAAGGTGGTCACATCTTGTGTGTCAAGAGGATTTACAGTTTTCAATGTTTTGCAGATCATAATGGGGACGCAGATGGCAGAAGTGCAGAGTGGCAGCAGTTAGTGGATCAATTGATGGCCAGAGTGAAGGAGGCCAGTTGCAGTGGAAGTCACAGTCAGCACAGTGGTGTATACCAAGGCTGAGAGGACAGTGCTCAGAGAGTAATGGTCAGTGGCAGGAATGAGGTAAAATTGCAAAGTAATGGATTTTGCTGGGGGGGTGCCTTGGTGGCTGGAGTGGCGCACAATGCGGTCACTGGAAATCCCCCTTGTTTGGGTCATTAAGGTATGTTATTGCACTGTGTTGAAGTAGTGTGGGAGCTGATTATTGCATTGGAATGTGGGGCTAGTAAGGAAGAGGTAGGTGTGGGGCCAGGATAAAAACTGTTGGGGATGGTTTATGGGGAGTGTGGGGATCCCACAGGATGAGTAGAGTTACAACATTCATAGGAGCACAGGAGCTTGTTAGGCTAAAGCCCTATGGCTCTTGTAAGCCAGCTGAGTTCAACACTTGAGGTAGTTGGAACCTTGGGGTGATTATAGTTACTAATCCAGTTGTTTAAACCGTATTTAGGGAAAGGGCCAATGATGTGTTTTTGTTTGACAGGATGCTGGAGTTTGTTCTTAACATGTGGTATCTTTGGGGTGACAAATTTGTCCCTTGAGTAGGCAGTGTAAATGTCACATATCAGGTTAAGGTTTTACAGATTAGCACAATGATCATTCTGTGGTTTGGGTGAATTTTGTAGGTAGGGTTTTAGGAAGCATGGTAGGTAGGTGGTTGTTTTGGGATAATTTTAGAAACTGGGTGGGTTGTTTACACAGGAGCGAGAAGGTTTAAGGGAAGCTTGGTTGCAGGACATTGCAGGCATAGGCCAGGTTTTAAGTCCTTATTAGAGGTATAGGTAACAGAAGGGAAGAGAACATTCAAGGGAAAGGCCAGGGACAAGCAGTGATTAAGGATGATTAGTAGTTTGAGTTTACTAGCTAGGACGGTTGCTAGGAAGAAGTGAGTGGGGGGGGGGGTTGAGGTTCTGAGTGGGGTGGTTTGGGTTCTAGTCCTGATTGCTATTTGGTAATGAGTGAATTGGGGGTGTTTAAGGTTGGGCACGTAAAGTACTTTATTGCTGGGCATAGGCGTGTTTTCAGGGACTAGGTCAAGGGGTTCTGGTTTTCTGGCACTTAGTGTTAGGTCATTAAAGAGTTGAAGTTAGACTTTTCCCTGCAGTAATTGGGTTAATGCACATTTAGAGCTGTGTAGTTTGGTGGGCTAATGTGATATGCTATAGTTGACAGGGTCCTGGGTTTGAGACTTGCTAATGGTTTTCTTTGACTGGGTGCAGATTTGAGTTTAAGGGGTTATAGTTTCTGTGGCATTTGTTATGGCTATAGGTTGTCATTCTGGAAAGGTTGAGTCATGGTCAGTGGCTTGAAGGAAGCGGACTAAAAGGGAATGCATTCTCTTGGAGTGGATGTTCCGGTGGTACAGTGGAGTCACAGGTAATCTTACTTTATTTAGTTTCATTAAGGCATGTTTTAGTGCTAGTATGTCAAGGTGTGGAGTTGATGACGGGGTACTAATCTACTTTACAGATGATGGGTACACCGAATGATGTTTGGCTTAACCCTTACCTTTATGGGAGGTAGTTGGCTGAACAATTTTAAGTAGAAGGGAGGGGGAACAGCCTGGTCAGGCTGGTTGGCGGAGAAGAGGGACAGGCTTACCCTCTTCTGTTCCCCCTCTGGTGTCTGGATGTTAATTTCAGGGATTTGTGGAAAGGAAAATGAGCAGCTGGAGGAAGTTTGCTGAATAGATAAGCAAGTGGAGGTAAGGATGCTGCTTATTTGGTGAAGGTAATTCAATGAATGGTGTATGAAGTGAGATTGGGATGCTGCTTCATAAGTAAAGTTGCAAGTAGAGGTATGGACGCTACTTACTGGATCAAGATGAGTAAGGTAATGTCATCCTGAATTATTTGGTTGGATGGGTAATTCAATAAATGAGATATGAAGTGAGTCTTGGACACTGCTTCATCATAAGTAAAGTAAACGAGCAGATGTATGGACCCTGCTTACTGGGCAGGGTGAGTAGGTATGCTGCCCTGATTAACATTACAAGGATGGTGCTTCATAAGTAAAGTAAGTGAACAGAGGTATGGACGCTGCTTACTGGGGCAGGATGAGTAGGTACACTGCCCTGATTAACATTACAAGGATGTTTATGCTGTGTTTAGTATCAACTATACTATGTCCAGTTGTAATTAATACATTTTGGTGATCAAAGGAAGTTTTAATAAAGGCCGTCAAATGTAATGTGTTTATTGAAGGAGAGTGAGATAAATGAGGTTTGGCAACAAACCAAGTTGTCCCAGGAAATCTTCAAGTGGGCTTAGATTGATATATTAGTGGGAGTTAAGTGGGTTGGGGAGGTGAAAGGGTTAAATGGAGGGAGGGAGGGAGGGATGATTAGGAGGAAATGAGGTAAGGGTGGGGAGGGGCTTAAGGGGTTTAGACAAGTGTAGCTGGGTAAGTAATCACATTTTGGCATGAACTTGCTACCCACCCACCCTCCCTTTTTTGTTGGTGGGTTGGTGGGGATTGTGGTTATTTTATCAGTCGGGATAGGCAGAGAAGAGGGGCAGGCTTTTCCTCTTCTGTTCCCCCTCTGGTGTCAGGATGTTCATTTCAAGGATCTGTAAAAAGGAAAATGAGCAGCTGGAGGAAGCTTGCTGAATAGATAAGCAAGTGGAGGTAAGGATGCTGCTTATTTGGTGGAAGGTAATTCAATGAATGGTGTATGAAGTGAGATGGGGATGCTGCTTCATAAGTAAAATAAGCAAGTAGTGGTATGGACGCTGATTACTAGGTCAGGATGAGTAAGGTCATGTCATCCTGAATTATTTGGCTGGATGGGTAATTTAATAAATGGGATATGAAGTGAGTCTTGGATGCTGCTTCATAAGTAAATTAAGTGAGCAGAGGTATGGACGCTGCTTACTGGGTCAGTATGAGCAGGTATGCTGTCCTGATTAACATTGCAAGGATGTTTATGCTGTGTTTAGAATCAACTATACTATGTCCAGTTGTAATTAATAAATTTTGGTAATCAAAGCTATGTTATGGAAGTTTTAACAGGGGTGGCTCGTGCTATAGGACTGCAGGACTGCAGCCCCCCCCCACCTGTAAAATGAATAAAATAAATTCCCCATTCCCCCCACAATAAAACATATAAAATAAAATAAAGTTAAAAACATTTCCAGACTCCGCACATGCGTGCTTAGTTCCTGACTGCTGTGTTAGGCAGACCAGAACTCCATGCACACATGCATGCTCATTCCTGAGCTCCAGACTGCTCTGTTAGGCAGTCCAGATAGGGAAGGTAGGAAACTCCACCCTAGAGGTCTGTGCAGTGATAACCACACAGACTGGAAGGTCACCAGACTGCATCACCCACAGGCTGGAGGTTCCAGCCTCCTCACATCTCATGGGGACCCAATAGCAGGAGGCCTCAGCCTCCTCACATCTTGCAGGAGACCCAACAGCATGTGCAGGCCATCATGGAAGACAGAGACAGGTGATTGGGCAGCAGGATCATTACAGAGGACTTAGCTGGGCTGCTGCAGAGTACAGGATCACATGGAGGACAGCGACAGGTAGGGTGTTTATGGAGAACAGAACCTGGTGTGTGTATGTGTGTGAAATGTCCCAGTTGCTACATGGTGGTGGGTAGAGAATAAGGCTTGAACCCTGTACCTTGGGCCCAAGTGGAAAAAGCAAGAATTCCCTACCCACCACCATTTGAAAAACATTTGCAGATTTTTGCCTCATATTTGTTCAGTTCCTCATAAAATCTGTGGTTTCTGTATTTTTGTTACTTAACACAGCCAGTAGTGCAGTGGTAGCATTGTTTCCTGACAGCTACAGGTTGTCTGGTTTGATTATTGGCTGGGGTACCGTCTGTGTGGAGTCTGCATGTTCTTCCTGTGTTTGTGTGGGTTTGCTCTGGTGTCCTCAACGGATATTTGTCTCTATTTTGTGGACTGTATTCCCCCATTATTGGCTTCATCCAGTTGTTTTGTGCCAATGTTGAGAGCTATGGTGATAACTGAACTCACTGGATATGTTTGGGGGCTGTATTCCCCCATTATTGGCTTTGTTCAGGTGTTTTGTGCTAAGATGTTGACAGCTATGGTGAGAACTGAATTCACTAAATGGTAGCCATTTAAGTTTCTGTCTTCCTTTCTTTCATAAAAATAGATGATTTGGCATAGTGGTATGTTGCTCTGTCTGTTTTGCATAGGGTCCTGGGTTCAATACTTGGCAGTGAAATGTATGGTGGTAACACAGCATTTTATTCTAGCAACTTTCCAACATTATACAAGCAATGTTTAAAATGTGCCCCTGGTTTTTGGGCTTTTGCCCCCCCCCAATAAATTTTGTCTTTTTCCAGATTTCTTGTGTTGCAAAGTTCAGAGATATAGCTGAGTGTCGAGTAGATTTTACAAGGAGCTGAAAGCTGCAGGGGAACAAAAGTTTAGTGCTGCTTATGCCAAGTCTGCTTGCGTTGTTAGTAGCACAACAGGAAGTGTACTTGCTTTTGATGCAGAAGGCTGTGGGTTCTACTCCCACAATAGATAGATCCATTGCTGATACTGTACTCTGTTGTAAAAGGGATGAATTCAACCACCAAAAACGAAAAACTGAGATAAAGACGAAAAAAAATGGCTCAGGAATGATGACAGCATCCACGTACAAAAATTTAATAAAAACAGTGGCTTTAAAACCAATACTGTAATAAGTATAATCCAAATGAACCAAGAAAACAAGTATCTGCAAGTACAAATGTAAAGTGCTTTTCGTCTGTTTATGTAAACAGACTTCTTCAGACAAAAGGGATGAATGTTGTAGTCCTCTTTGGCGAAGATACCTAGTAACTATAAACCTGTTATCAGTTTGCCATCCATTCCCTATTGCGATATTACTAGCTTATCATTTTTTTAATGCAACATAGGCAATTTATTCCTCAAGAGCAACAGGCACTTTATTTGTAGATGAAACAATGACATATAAAGTTGTTTGCTAGCAGTAACCTCTTCATTAGTTAACAGATTTCTTTAATGTGGAATTATTTAGATGACTTTTACTTCTTCAGAGATCGTGCATATTTACT
This sequence comes from Protopterus annectens, assembly GCF_019279795.1. NCBI lineage: Eukaryota > Metazoa > Chordata > Ceratodontiformes > Protopteridae > Protopterus > Protopterus annectens. The sequence goes on along the minus strand of NC_056732.1, from coordinate 786,524,100 downwards.
GATACTAGTGGACTGTAGAAGTTTGAGCAGACTTTTATGATGGAAATGTTCTGAATTTGGCATTTTTGTCATTATTGGTGAATGCATTTTGTTTCATTGTTTATTGGAAAAATGTTCAAAATAATACATTTAAAATGCCATCTAACAACTGTACTGTATTGTACAAGGAATATAATTTAATACAGTCAGGAAGGTGTATCAAAGAGCATGTGTATGTTTCGTGTTCAAGGGGCCTATGATTTGAAAACAGCCCAAAATTAATCTTTATCTGCCACTGGCAAAATGTATTTTCTTTGAATGTGGGTTTCAATGCTGTTTCAATGAATGTGAGTTTCAAGGACAGAGAAGTTTTAATGCTAAGTCTATTTTCATTGTGAGATTGCATTGCTTTGTTTAGCAGATATCTATTAGAGTTTGTGCTGTAAAATGCAAAATAAAACTTTCAAATGAAATCCAAATCATTGCAGAAGTAAAGCAGTATGCACATTACAGTGTTTATGGCAAGTGGGTAGAAATAACCAAGGAATGGGACATTGGAATGCCTGCAGGGGGGATGCTCCATTCGACCATGATTTTGTGAGGGGGGGCTGCAAATTCAGACAGCTCCAGCTGCACTATACCTCTCAACTGTCCAGACTTTTGCAGAATGAATAGATTTTTGCTTCTTATTTTTGGTTTGTTCCTCAGAAAATTTGTAGTTTTCTGCCAAATCATTTAGGAATGAAGTCACTAAATAATGACAGACATTGAGTTTCAGACGTCATAACCTTCAGAAAAATGCATGCTAAAGCAAGACCTGTTATTCTAACTGTCTTAACTTTATACAAGAGCAATTTTTAGTACTGTTTGTATGTTCCCCCAATATATTTGGCCTTGTCCAGATTTCCTGCATTAAGAGGTTGAGAGGTACGTGCAAATAAATTGCTTTATAAAATTAGGAATATGCAAACCTCTTAACTGTCCCCAATTTTGGCTCAAAATGTTGCTCTCCCCCTAATAATCCCTCTGTAAAATGGAAATTTTGGAAGAAAACGTGGAGGGTTTACAATTATAAATAATTGTAATGATCAGAGTTATAGATTACTTTTATTTCAGAAATGCATGTAGATGCTCTTATTTTGAAAGCTGCTCAAGTTAACAGTACTAATTTTAAAAAGGTATCCCTTCTTTGACAGGTTCCCAGCTGTATTGTCTGGCAATTTTATATTTTTGCATAACATATTTGGTCTGTTTTTCATAAAATTGTGGTTTTCTGGCAAATTAGTAGCAAATCATTAAAGACTGAAGTTAGAAAATAATGGCAGACATTTGAGTTTCAGATTTCATACCCTTCAAAAATTCATACTAATGCAAGACCTATTACTATTCTATTATCTTTCTAAGTTCATAAGAACAATATTTAAAAATTGTCTTTATTTTTGAGCATGTGTCCCACTTCTATGTATGGCTTTGTCCAGATTTCCTGCTCTGAGGTTGAGAGGTATGAGTGTCAGAGCCATCACCGTCAGCCAGAGACATTTCAAACTGTGACCTACTTGTTGCACCCCACTCCCCATTGTAGTGCCTCTGGATGTGTCCAAGCAAGGCAAGGAGAAGTTATGCAGTGTAAGTGTGCAGAGTATTCCCCCATCCAAGGTAGACCACAAGTACGACCATGGCTTTTCATCTGTCCTTGATTTTGCAGAATGTTCTGGTTTTCTGTCATATTTTTATACTGTTGATTTATGCTTCTTATTATTCAGAAAATGCATGCTGTTGCAGTGCCTTGTTGCTCTGTATTAAAGTAGCAATGCTTTAATGACCATCAGGTAAGCTTGTCAGAGATTGTAAGATGCAAGTAAGCTTTAATAAGCATACTGTTAAAGAATTACCAACATTGAAAGTCTTTTCATTGTTGCCATGCAGAGAATATTTACATAGCTAGATAACGTATAAGCCTTAGGTATTGAAATGCATATGACAGTATTTGTAATAAAGGACAGGATTACAGTATTTTCAGAAGCTCATTACATTTGTTGGAGACTTGCAGTTATATTTGCAGGCTTTACCCATAAACTAAACAGAATGCCAATCTATCATGTGTGGTCCATAACTTGTGCAGTAATCCTTTAAGCAATTTATCTTGAGCTTGTTTCTTGTTCGCTGTTCATTTTTTACTTTGATCATGTGTTCTCCATGAAACAAGTAGATAGTTGTCAGGCAGCAGGTCTTTTCTGGATAGGAAACATTTTTACAAGTGATGGTATCACAGAGATTGCTACTTTCAGCATGTTACTTGGTAATTTTATAAAGCTGAATATAAATTATAATTAGAACTGCATTGCAAGGAGAAGTGGTTTGAGCTGAGTGCTGATTGTTTTTTTTTATACTTGATTTTGACTGGAATTCCAGTAATGTATTTAAAAAGCAATTTATTTTTTCATGCCTCACAACCTTTGTGTTTCCATCTAGATATTAAGTAAGTTGTCATGTAGCCAATACATTGAAATATTTTTTTTCTTCTACACTTCATTTTGTCTTAACTGGACTCTCGTAATGATGGTTTGGCACCCAGGGCAGCGTATTTAATTAAAGTTCCAGTTGTTGTGGTTTTGAGCATAGCCCCACCCATTTCTAGTTGGCCACACCCCTTCCCATTAGGTCTACCCATTCAGCTGTCTCCTGCAGCACCCCTTTAATTTGAAGTCACCACTGAGTTGTAATAAAGGTCGTCAAATGTTATGTGGTGTAATGTGTTTATTGAAGGGGACCAGGACAAATAATATTTCGGGCTTGAGGTACCTTTTGAATCTTATCTGACTCATTTCCCCTCAACTTATATATCTCCACACAATGCTCTTCAGGTCAGAACATTTGAAAACATCATTAAAATAGACAAAAGCACAACAAACAATGGGGGTTGTATAACCTAGCTAAATATTTTTTCGATACTATTCAGTTTGTAAATGTTAGTGATATTACACCATGTATAGTAAGAATAAGAAATCATGTCTTATTGGAAGTTCTGATTTTTGAAGGAGTATAGCCTGAATAATACAGCATTGGACACAACTCAATATAATGACTTGGAGCATAGACTGAGGGAAACTTAAAATCAGGTCACATATAATTCATCTTTTTACTTATCTAAACAGGCAAATTGGTGCTGACTTGATGTATGTTTAAGACAGGTATATTTTGGTCATGCTTGACATTTAGAACACAATAATTAGGTGCAGACTATAGCAATCTGTTGCTCAGTTGATCTTAATGCCTTTTATTTGAGAAAAAAATATTGAGATAATAACTACACTAAGATAATTTCTGCTTTTCATCATATGGATTATAAAGTAAGATAATTTCTGCTTTTAAGCTTATGGATTATGAAACCAGACTTGGAAAAATGTAGACTGTTCTCCCTTTCATATCATTGGGTGAGAGGACACCTAGTGATCCATAAATAAAATGAGTACCTCTTTAATGCATTGGGACTGAGGACTGCAAATATGCGTTTGAACCTAGTTGCATCTGGCTAGAACCTAACTCAAGGACTATCCAAATCATGCCAACACTTGATCTGATTTCTTGGAATACTTTTCCACTATGAGATGAACTGCCAGCAAAATTCGAAGAGCTAACCTCTATCAAGGTTTTAAGAATGGACTGGCAGGATTTTTTTTTCTACACAAAATATTGTGCATGTGATAGAAGAGATGAAGTGGTGTTTTGTTGTTGTGCCTTGCTGTAAATTGTGTGCTTGTGTTATGTAATACTGACCTACATTATACCTGCTATACAACTGCAGTAATAGCATAAAACTTGGATATCCATTTCTAATATAGATGCAATCAAAAGAAACTAATATCATCTAACGACATATGAAAAATTCTCTGGGAAAAGGAAACAAAATACAGGAAAATGAAATGTAACTAAGTCAGAAAGTGATCATGTGCTTGTATAAACAGTATAATTTAATGAACAGCAAAAGTGTGTGTGTGTGTGTGTGTGTGTGTGTGTGTGTGTGTGTGTGTGTGTGTGTGTGTGTGTGTGTGTGTGTGTGTGTGTGTGTGTGTGTGTGTGCATACATGTGTGTGCATGTTTGAGTGTTTCCGTGTTTTTCTTTTAGCTAACCCTGTATAATGTGTTTAGTAAGTGACATTTCATGAGTCTCCATTACAGTGGTTTCCTAACAAGACCAACTGTAGGCAAAGTCAGATAATCACTGTTTTAGAGTATGTGAGTGAATGGGACACAGGAGCCAAAGATGTCCTTAACTCACATCATGACCATCACAATATGCAAATCTGCAATATTTTAATGAATAGGGACAAAGAATAGTTGACCTGAACTTGGCTGTACAATTAGGCTATTTATCCTACAGTTTGACAACTAATATGGTATCCTACAAAAAAGAAGTAAGCTCATTGGTAACACATCCAGGAGGTTTTAGGATGGCAACAGGAAAAACAATAATGCCTAGACAACCCCACCTTCAGGTGTGGGGTCTGTCTTGGTCTGCCCCAGGCTACCTGACCCAAATGCATGTCTGCAAGCTTGACTGCATTTTAGCTGAAAAGAATTTCCCATTGAAATCAATGCATAGTTCTCAGCACAGTTACCCGATGGAAAACACTGAGGCGCAGTCCTTTGCACTCTTCACATAAATGACATTGTGCAACCTACAGAAGGAAGCAGATGTCTCTTTATTAACCCAATGCTGTACAAAACTCTGATGCACGAGGGGATCATTAAACACACACAGAGAAAAATCATCATCAATTACCTGATGACTTAAATAAATTCTGTTCTAATTCTCCTCTCATAATCTCCTTATTAAACCGATACCAGTGTCATTGAAATCTACTTTAATTTAAATGGTTGTATTGAGGAAGGCAGTCCCTGTCTACATTAAAACACAGTGGACTATTCAAAATAAATAACTATGCTGGGATACTTATATACAATATAAAACAGGAGAAATACATTTTAATGCTAATAAGAGGTGTCATGCTACCCACCTTAAAACACACTTAATAAGCGAACTAGTAAAAACATTAATGATACCATTAAGAACTTCAGTGCTATAAATATCACCTTATAACAGCTACTGAAACCAAACGTAGCCACAGAGTTTTCATCATTTATTTGAGGAAATTAAGGCTTAACATGCATCAGTGTTTTGAGCCAGTCTACAATAATACTGTCTGCCCACTCTGACCAAAAGGAAACAATATTCTATTAGATAAATGTGGTACAGATTTTATGCCACTCACAGTTATCACTAATTCACAGATTCTATAGTTCAGTTACCCCTATAATTGCTATGCAAGTCCTTTCAGCCGTCTCAAAAGCTAAGAAGGCCTCCACCATGGACCTTGATATCATACCAGGTACCAAATAAAACGGATATTTCCCTTTACTTAAGCTCTTTAAGCTAATCCTCTCCACTGACTATATTCCAAAATCCTGTAAATAACCACTGTAATGCTGTTACACAAGCATGGCCTAGCCACCAGCCCTGGTAAAGCTTCTTCTTCCGGCTTTTCCTGGTTAGGGGTTGCCACAGTGGATCACCTGTCTGCTCATGATTGGCAGTGGAGTTTTACGGTATCGAGTTGCCAGCCCGGCACCCAACCTTCCACAGAAGGCACACACATGCACACACACCCCTAGGACCAATTTATAGTGTCCAATCAACCTACATCATGTCTTTGGGATGTGGGAGGAAACTGGAGCACCCAGAGGAAACCCACACAACCACAGGGAGGACATGCAGACTCTGTACAGAAGGCACCCCAGCCAAGGATCGAACCAGAGAACCTTTTGTTGTGAGGTGGCAATGCTAACTGCTGCACTACAGAAGGTACACACATAGGTTCATAGGTTCATAGGTTTATACTAGGCTATCTGCCCTAAGGCATTTATAAGCCTAGCCCAAAGTTTTGTGGCTTACGCCACCCCTTATATGAAAAAATACTGTACCCATTAGTTTGTTGTGCCTCTGTCCAGCAGTGACACAGAGATGATTCCCAGGGTAAACCTACGATCTCCCATCCACAGGTCAAGATTTCTCTTGAACAGAGCCAGCGAGGTGCTCTGCCTCACATGGACTGGGATTTTATTCCACAGCATAGGGAGTCTCTGAGTGATAAATCTATCCCTCCAGCACATCCTATTTATATCCATGCTAAGGTTTAAGTCACTTGCTCTAGTGGTTTTATTGGATTTGGATTTTTTGAGGTGGAGCATGTCCATTAATTCCGGGTTGGACATGGCCTTGTATGTCAGGCACATGTCACCTCTGAGCAGACGGTATGCGACTGAATAGAGCTGGAGTTTCTTCAATCTGGCAGCATATGACAGATTTTGGAGTCCCTTTATCCTTTTGGTGAGGAACTTTTGGGGTATTTCCAGTTGCTGCAGATGTCGGGTGAGATACAGCCTGAATGGGGCATTGTACTCGATCATTGGTCTGATAAGTGAAGAGTACAGGGGAACAATGACCTCACTAGATCTGGATGTGAATCCCTTCATGATCAGGTGGGCAATGTAGAAGGTCTTTCTAACCACTTTAGCAATGTGAGTGTCAAAAGAAAGGCCACTGTCAACCTGGGTCCCCAGGTCCCTGATAACCTCTTCTGTGCTTAGTGGATTGCCACCTATATGGTAGCTTGGGGTTACCTTGTTTTTCCCGAAGGGTATGACTATACATTTTTTGGCATTTAACTTCAGGCCATGGCTTTGGCACCAGCTATCTATTTCCGTGAGTCCCTTCTGAAGGATATCCGTGTCTGATGCACTTTCCACTATGGCGCCCAGTTTGCAGTCGTCTGCAAACTTTGTCAGCCAAAGTCCTCCCATGTTGGCCTGTACATCTGAGAAGTAGATGCCGAACAATAGGGGGCCAAGGACCGAGCCCTGTGGGACACCACTTGTGACCAGCTTGGAGTCTGACATAGCGCCAGCAACTCTAACCCTGTGGGTTCTGTCCTTAAGCCAGTTTGCAACCCATCTTGTGACATATGGGTTTACATTTAAGCTGGTAAGTTTTTCTACAATACCCGAGTGGGGTATTGTGTCGAAAGCCTTTTCAAGGTCAAGGTAGGCTGTATGGACTGCCTTTCCCTCATCAATGGCCTTGGTGACTGTTTCGAAAAAGTCAACCAAGTTCAAAAGGCATGATCTGCCCTTGACGAAGCCAAACTGGGTCGGGTCCAATGTCTGCAAGTCCCCTATATCTTTGTTTATGAGCTCCATTATGATCCTCTCCATAGCTTTGCAGACTAGACTTGTTAAGCTTATGGGGCGGTAATTACCAGGGTCCGTAGAGGCACCGCCTTTGTGGAGTGGGACCACAGTTGCCGTACGCCACTCCTTGGGCACATATCCTGTGGTAAGGCTGAGATTAAACAGCTGCCTTATGTGCGGGTTTAATTCCTCATTTAGCTCGTGTAGCACACAGCCGGGAACACCATCCGGTCCCATTGATGCTGTGTTTTAGCTTTAGAGAGCAGCTTTCACCTGTGCATTTGAGATGTCTGGGAGGCTACACTCCGCTGGGATAGTTATCTCTCCTTTAGGGGAGAGGGGTGAAGTTTGCACTGAACCTATCTGCCAGTATGTTGGCAATGTCTGTGGGTTCAGTGATTTTGTATCATTTTGGACTAATTCTGAGCATATCTGGGAGTTTCCACCCAGGTTCCTAACATAGCTGAAAAAGACCTTATGATTGTCCTTTGAATCCATGGCAATTTTTCTCTCAAAATTGGCCTTAGTTGATTTTATGAGTGCTCGTATTTTTTACTAATAATGATCAGGGCTGACTTCCCTTTTATGGATTTTGTTCTATCATGTAATAGCTTTCTCCTCTTATTGTAAAGTTTGTTAATGGCTGGGGTCCACCAGACTGGACGTTTGCCCTTTGTGGAAAGAGTCTTGGTTTTATTTGGGATTGCCTGATCCATGCAGTCCTGGAGGTGTTCATAGAAGGCATTTGTAAGGGCTTCCGCAGCTTGGGTTGTGGTTTCCACTGGCTCAGGGGCCTTGAAGGATACCACACCAGTCTTGAGTAGTGTGAAGTTTGCTTTAGAGAAGTTCTTCACGGAGGTCTTTTGTTTGGGGTGGGGCGGGATGTGGATTTCCAGTGAGATTAGTTTATGATCAGATCTCACCAATGAGGGATATACTTCCGTGTGGAGCATTTTGTCCCCATGTTTGTGATAATGAGATCTAGTATATTTTCTCCTCGTGGGAACAGTGACTAGCTGTTCCATGGCATTTGAATTTATGAACTCCAGGGACCGTTGGGCTAGAAAGTTAGGGCTTGAGTAATGTTCCCAGTCTATATTCCGGTAGTTGAAGTCACCCAATATGATGGTGTTTGGAGATACATTTATACCCTCCAGTGTCTTCAGGAAGGCTGTGTGGGGTTCCTGAGTTTGAGAGGGTGGCCTGTAGCATGCTACAATTTGTAGAGCAGTTTTTCCTATGGTTAGTTGCACCTGGATGGTTTCCGAAGCTTCGTGCGTTGCCACCAACCTGGAGGTGTGGGTATCCTTTATGAATATGGATACACCCCCTCCTTTTGTGGTGTGGTCCGGGTACATACACACACACACGCACACACACACACACACACACACACACACACACACACACACACACACACACACACACATACACATGCCTAGGGCCAATTTATAGTGTCCAATCAACCTACAGCATGTCTTTGGGATGTGGGAGGAAACTGGAGCACCCGAAGGAAACCCATATGACCACAGGAAGGACATGCAGACTCCACACAGAAGGCAACCCAGCCAAGGATCGAACCAGAGAACCTCTTGATGTGAAGTGGCAATGCTAACCGCTCTACCACCATGGCCGCCCACCAGCCCTGGTAAATATAGACCCAATAACTTACCTTGTGTCATGCGTAAAGCTATGGAACATGTGATCTCAGACGTTGTAATGTGGACATTGAAAGTCTCTCAATCATGGATCCACATTACATTCGTCAGTAAAAAGTCAGTGAAGAAGTGGCCAGTAATTAATCAATACCTACAACACAAACCGGCCAGGCAAAGGATTTTGACATTATTGATCATGCATGGATTTTTGACAGCCTTGCAAATCTGAATACAAACCCATATATCATGTGACAGATGACTAATTGGTTACCTTAAAGAGCTCATGTGGTTAGAGTAACAGGTAAAACTGGGGAAAGCAAAAATAAAAATAAAAAATACCAGCAATGTACCTCAGAGATCAGTGCTAGGTCCTCACCTATTTTCTATCTGTTTTTCAAATGTTTAAACTAACCATCACAGCTTCTGCTTATTGAAGTCTGTCAATGAGTGTAAACTAAGTGTTGTTACTCATTCCTCCACTCTCTCACAGTTGCTCCCAAAAAAAAAAAAAAACATGAAAAAAAGGCAGTAACATTAATTTTGGTAAACAGATCATTTCCTCATCATGCAGTATATATATGGTACATCTTCAGATCAAATACTGTCATAAATGATATAGGCACTCTTAATAATTCCTTATCTTTGACTATGATGTCTCCATAGTACTTTGGAAATACTTCTATCTTGCTCATCTAATTCCAAGAAACATCTCCTGTAGGTTCGTAGGTACTTACTAAGCTATTGATCTGTGAGGATGTTTAGAAGCCTAGCTATATATTCCCATGACATTTTTAGCCATTATATATTAAGTATACATAACTCAGAGACAAGCAGAACATTTATATTTGCTCCTATCCAAGAGGGTCAAGGTTGCTAAACCAGGGAAGGATTCTGTGTCATTCATCAATCCAGATTACATTTGAATAGTGTAAGAGCAATATTTTGTTTTCTGTGGAGGGGAGGACGACTTCATAGAAGTAGTGTTGTATGTGGGGCATGTCTACAAATCGAACATTATGTCGTCCCCATTTAACTAGAGAAGGTGCAAAAGGTCTGACAAGGAGTCATTTGAGGCTCTGTACATGAGGCAAAGCTCATTCCTCAGTAACCTGTGCGACTCTGATAAAAGGGGCAAGCCTATGAGATGGCATGGGTAACATTTTATGATTTATTCCATTCATTTTTGTAGTAATAAAGCATTGTGGGCATCCAGGTTGTGTCAAATGATTAGAGAGGTACACCCTAAAGGGGGAATTATACTTAATTATCAGTGTGGTGAGTGTGCAATACAGTAAAATGATCACATCCCTGGACATGGATATCATACATTTAGTATTAAACTGTGCAATAAAAAGTAGGTTCTTATAACAGAGCATATGTGGTGATTGAAGGACAGTTCATTTTCTGCATAGGTTCCTGGATTTCTGACTACTTGATTAATTTTCAAGGGTGCATTGTCAATGTGATAGTTATGAGGAACCCCTTGTTTGCTGAAGGATACTATTATATATTTCTTTACATTTAAAAAACACAAATGTACCATGAAGAGAGTACGAACCTCTTTAATCCAAGTTGTCAAGACAAATAAAGTAACTGCAAGTAATTACCATACAGTTTAAGCGCTTTTGTCTGAGTATATCCCAGACTTCATAAGAACAATGGTGTTCCGGCTCACAATGCTTTTATATAACACTCAGCCAATCAAATAACCCCCCTGCACTCATATCCTTAATAAGAATTAATAATTAAACAATTAATTAATTAAAGCGCTTAACCTGTATGGTAATTACTTGTACTTACTTTATTTGTCTTGACTGCTTGGATTAAAGAGGTTCGTACTCCCTTCGTGGCACATTTGTGTTTTTTGAGACTGATTGAAGCTTTTGGAGGTTATATTTCTTTACATTTAATTTTTAGTCCATTGCTTTGGTACAATGGGCCTCTCGAAGGTCTTGTTGTCCTCCGTAAAGTTTATGATGGCACCAAGTTCATAGGCATCAGCAAACATGGTCAGCCATAAATGTTTAACACTAGCTTTGACCTCTGAGAAGTAAATGCCAAAAAGAAGTGGCAGAAGGACTTAATTCTGGGGTAAACCACTAGCAACTAGTCTTTTGGAGGAAGCAGAGTAGCCCAGTTTGCATCCAGTGACGAACATGGGGCTTGACATTTAGCTGTGATGGCTTATCTATGATACCTGAGTGTGGAATGGTGTTGAGCACCTCTGTCAGGTGCAGGTATGAGCAGTGTTTTGATTTGCCTTTATCCATTGCTTCAGAAATCCTGTAAAAGAAATCAATAAGGTTAAATATGCGGGATCTCCCCTCGACACATGTGAAATGATACGATCAAGAGTTTGTAGGTTACCCATGTCCTTATTTATTTTTTCTGCAATGATCCTTTCCACAATCTTACTGGTTAAAATCATCAGTCCTATGGGTCTGTAATTTCCTAGATGAATTGATCCCCTAGCTTTGTCCAAGCAGATTGCTGTCCTCCATTCATCAGATATAAAGCCTGTTTGAATGCTGATATTGAATAGCTTCTGTAGGAGGTTTGACAGGCTTTATTTCAATTTGGCCAGTATGAAGTCTGATATGTTATCCAGCCACACAGAAGCAGTGTTCTTGGTTTTGAATAGTGTTTTGAGGTCTTGTTTATGGGAAAATTGAGGGGGAGCTTAGATGTGGGTATGAGATTTAGGAATGTGCGTGTGTGGGTGGGTGAAGTTAGGGCTCAGTTTATCTGCTAGTAGATTGGCTATGTCCTCTGGCTCTGACTATGTGATATCATTTACTATCAACTCTGTACAGTGCTGGGCATGTTTTCTTAGGTCCAAAGAAGTATTTATTCCCTTTATCCATCTTTTATCAGAGCCATTGCAGAATAAAACTCATCTATTGGTAAGTATTTGTTGAAACACATCACTTAAGAGAGACCTCAGAGATGGCCTCAAGATTATTAACTATTTGAATGGAATGGTAACCCTTTCCATGTACACAGTTTTGTTTAGACCCTGTCATTGTAATCTGTGTCTAACATATCAAGCCACGAAAGACCCAGTCTTACCTCATTAACACCTACGTGATGTGGAATGTCACACCTTTAGCAGCCTACATACTCTTGCATTCCAGAGCATTTACTGAAAAATACACTTAAAAAGTATAAAATAAACACACGTAAATATTTTGTGAATAATAAAAGCTATTCAAATTGTACATATATCAATGTTATTGGTAGGAAGTATTCTTTAGAGTGGTAATAGCTCATTTATAGACTACTATACTGTAATATATTATAATGCATGCAAATCTCAAATTATATTTTTTCCAAACTTTCAGAAACAAATGTTCATATCTTAAAGAGTATACAGCATAGACATATATTGTTAGAACATTGCTGTTAACCAGACATAAGCTTTCACATAACAATAAGAAATTCCTCCATAAGTGCATGTTTATTGAGACAATTACAGAAATAGGAAAGCATATGCTTAATTGTATAATTATCAGTACAATTAATACTAGATATCTCAGGATGTGCAACTTACAATGCAGATATTAAAGATGGTTTTCTTCAACAACATCTAAGGTGTTACCTAATGTCATGCAACAGTTTGTAAGTCACTTTTTTGACGTATTAAGTAGAAATGGAAATATTGCTTATTTTCATAATTACTAACAAACAACTAGTGATATTTCGAGTATAGTGTAATATAAACAAGCACTTTGAGTAAATGATCCTGTCTCCCACATCAGTATTTCACTTCATTTACCTCATAATATGAGGATATGAATAATTAGTGGCAAAGATAAATTTCTCCACAGCAGATCAGCCTAGACTAAAAATCTTAGTGTCATTTTATTAATAACTCTTTGTATTTTTTAAATAATGCCTGTTATTAGTTGGTAAGTCACTAAATTAAATAATCCAGACCCCAATAAAGTTGTGGACATCATAAGGAGCTGTGGGGGTGAACTGGAAGTATGTAAAAAAGACATTTTAGGCTTGAGTGAGTTAACTGATCTTTTATTCCTTCACATAACAAACAGTTCCTCAAACATCTTTTTAAAAGACCTAAACCTTCATCAACAAATGAGTAAGGTATGTTGGCCCAGTTGAGTCATATTCTAATGTATCCTCCACATAAGTAACAAACTTCCATCTCACATCAAGCACAGCATCACAGTTATGAATGTTAAGGTAAATCTAGATAGTTGGATGGGAAGCTTCAAATTCTCCTCCAGTCTATCTTGTGTTTCCAAGAGGAAACGTTTGAGTATGGTTTGCTTGCTTGCTATTTATTTATGTTTTTTTGCCATGGTTTATAGATGGATTGCTTAGTACTTAGCTATGAAGCTATAAATGAAATCCTCGGTAGCACAGAGGGTTAAGGCTGTGACTTGATAAGAAGCTGTGTAACCCTTAACAAGTATTGTCTTCAGACACTGCTCTCAAAACTGCCACTTGTGCTAAGTTGGTTAATTCCATTAACAAATAATAACAAACAAAAAGAAACATGATACAACTGGTGAAATAATCAAAATGGGAGTTTAGAGTCTGTGAATAAAAATGCAAAATAATGCATTAGGGATGCCTTATCCCAAGAAAGTAATATATCGCTGAAGGAGAAGTGGATAGAAATATAAATGGACAAAGTAAACCAAATAGACATATGTGATAAACTAAAGGAAAGAAGTGACTTCAGAAAACAGCAAGTAAGCCAGGTAGGATATCAGAAGACATACAATAAATCATCACTTCATTTTTGTAAAAATAGCTTTTATCATTTTTATAGGCAGTTAGTATCACCCCTGCCCATTTAAAGTGTTGTGTGCATTTCTACAGGCTTACACTCATAAAGACACAGGCAAAATTGCTGCAGATGTCGTAGCCAACCCTATCTCAATCCTAATTAACAGAACCATAACCGAGGCCTCAATCCCCTAAATTTGGAAAATATCCTATGTTATTCCACTCCACAAAGGAGGTTCATCCACAGAACTATCCAACTATAGACCTATAGCCATACTATCACCACTTGCCAAAATTATGGAAAAGTGCATGCACAACCAACTAATGCTCTATCTAACCCAAAATAAACTACTCACAGACTCTCAACATGGATTCAGACCCCATCATAGTACAACCACTGCCCTCCTCTCTTTTACTGAAAACATTAATCTTAACCGGAATAATAAAAAATATCCTCCGCTCTCTTCTTGGACCTATCGAAAGCCTTCGATATGGTAAACCATCAGTTACTTCTATATACTTTAAAAACCCTGTATCTAGATACTCCAGCCCTTGACTGGTTTCAAGCTTACCTCACTGGGAGACAACAAGCAGTAATGTGGCAAAACAAGCTCTCCTGCCTACTACCAAATACCATAGGAGTTCCTCAAGGTTCCATATTAGGACCTCTCCTCTTTTCAGTCTTCATAAACGACATCCAAACAGTCATCCCTGAAGCCACCTGCATTCAATATGCAGATGACTCGACTATAATATGTTCCAATGCCTCTCTTGCAAATCTACTAACTACCACCCAACATAGCTTCACCAAAGTCGAAAACTGGCTTGCTAACCATCTTCTGATCTTAAATCCAAACAAAACCAAGTTACTTCTCTTCTACCCAACCAATAGATCTCCGACTGAAAACTTCACTATAAAATCCAATAATGGGACCATCATCTCCCCAGACACCTATACAAAGCTATTAGGAGTAAACATTGACAATAAACTCAGATTTGATATACATATCAACCCAGCCATTAAGTCAGTCAACAAGAAACTTGGGACCCTATATAGAATTAAAGCCTTCCTTACCCCGAATGCCAGGGCAGCCACAGCCCGTTCACACCTTCTCTCTACCCTACTATATGCCTCTCCTGTCCTCACTCACCTTAACAAATCTGATCTGGCTAAGCTCTCATCCTGCTATAATCACATTGCCAGGTTCGTTACAGGCCTACCCTACAGAACACACCACTGTACTAACCTGAAAAAGCTTGGATGGATAGAATTCCCACACCTTCTTCACCAGTCCCAACTCATAGAGGCCTTCAAAATCCTTAAATAACCTGAGAATACCCCAGCACTAAAAAACTTAATGACTCCCTACTCCAACCTAAGCTACCTTCGCTCAGCAAACAGACTCCTTGTCCAAACAACTAAATCTCTCAACCTAGGTGGTGACGCGCTATTTGCCAACACCACTGGTAAAATATGGAACTCTCTCCCAAATAACATCACGCTTGCAACTTCTCTAAGTCAATTCAAAAATAGTCTAAAACTCCACTTCAAGTCACACTGGCTATGTCCTTGCTCAAACCCAGACTAGCTCTGTGCCATTAACTAAAACATAAACAACTAGCTAAGATGATAAGTACTTTGTATACTGTGATAAAGAAATATGTATCCTGTCTAACTCTATGTCATTATACTGCCTACCGTCCTTGCTAATATGTTATTAATGTTACATTTGCAGTAATCTCAGAAATAGTAATGGCAGTCTTGTACTTGTATGTAAATAGCCTATGTTTTTGTTAAGTTCTTTCAGCTCATTTACTGTACCTAATTATCAATGTAACTCTGTTGGAGCTTTTCTCCCCGGGTCTCCACTGAAAAAGGACATGTATCCAGTCGGACCATCCCAGTTAACAAATGTAAAATAAAAATAATAAATAATAAAAATTTTGACATGGAGAATGACAGCAACGGTACACAATGTAATCTGAATATTTTTTAAAGAGGGAGGCCAGAAAAAATCATAATAAACATAGTCTTGACTCCAGATAATTTTATAGAGAACAACTGGATACAGTTTGAAGATTCAATCCGGAAAGCTTGTGGGAAATAGAGGGAGACACCTTTCAAACAACTGGTGGTATAGTGGTGATATAGTGGATGACTGGTTCAATTTTCTGTAGGAAAACTGATAAAAAATCAGCAGTTCAGGAACTTTTGTGACAGATATAAGAAGTTATGCAGCAGAAGAGAGGGGAAGCACTATGTTTTAATCATCATATACAGTTACAGGTATTTAAATAGTTTAATGGGTTTGGTCAAATGGTCATTACTAGCCAAGAAGACTTGTTTTAGTGTTTAAAGCAAGATACAAAATTTGACATGTTTAGTCATTGAATCAGTTACTAATGTTCTGCTAATCATAAAATGGCTACTGTTCTTGCTAAAATCTAAGGTTGCATGTGTAAATTAAGATTAAAAACTTGCGAATAATTTTCATTTCTATCCACAAAGTAGTTTAATACTACTGGAGCATTGTAGTTTCCATGGTTATTTCACAAGTGTGCATCTAATTCTTATGAGTAGCAAAAGTACCACATAATATATTATATCACACCAAAGACGGGTTCATATTATAAGCTCGAAGGTCCTATTCAGTGAATATGAAAAGAGCGACACATATTTACCGAATCGCGAATACACCAAACACCGTAAACCACAAAATTTAAAATCATGAATCGTCATACTCAGCCAACCCCACCGCCCGCGACATACTACCTACCCAAAATAAATAAATAAACCACATACATACACTATGTCTATGCACTTACCTTAACCTGCACCCTAACCCTAAGGTCCGTAACTATCGCACACTTAACCTACAGAGATATACCCAAACAAAATAAATAATCAACACACATACACTTAACAAAACCTTACTTCTAACCCTACATTAAACCTTACATACATTACCTATCTATGCACTTACCTTAACCCGCACCCTAACCCTAAGGTCCGTAACTGTCACACACTTACCTTACAGGGCTATACTGCAGATGAGCCAACTATGACGAATCAACATTTCGAATTTCCCAGATTTGAACATTCACTATTTTCGTGGTTCACGCAATACATGCCGCTCTTTTATTGTAAGCCTGCAAAACAACAATGCAGATGAGGAAAATCATAAATGAGTTAACATAATTTTGTTGGCAAGTACTTTTTCCTAACTGCAACAACATCATCAGACCAAATTCAAAATACTCAGTGAAGTCCAACAACAGATACTGTGGGGAAGCCAATAGTTTTTAACTGCTTAACAATTTAATAACTGCTTAACAATTTAATATTAAGCAATCTTGATCATAGGTTATTCCAAAGGTTTTAATATAAAATTTAAGCACAAATTCAAATCAGGCACTCAGTCATCTATGTTGAGCCATAGACAGCATGTTTGGTATTGATATATACATCAGTATGCATCAGTGGGAAGGACAGATAAATCAAAGGTCTAGGAGAACAGAACGCTTTGACCTAGTTAAAAAGTACTACCGATAGTATTACTGATAGGGAACCAATGTTTGTAATGGCTCACCTATGATACTAATAAAGTCCTTAGTTATGGTTAGATTGTTTTTCCTCTTCAATAAAACATATAAACTAAAATTCTTATTGAGGGGAAAATAAAATGACCTCCCTAGACTAGTGTAGAAGGAGGTTTGTGAGAAATTCTAGAAAATTACAGATAAAAGAACTAATACAATGGACTACAGAAAACTGATAGTTATTGCTAGGTCATAATGTGATTACAGCAGCCTTGGATCTAAGAGGCTTGGGCTGTGACTAGGACTGTCAGCATGGGTATTCAGCCTTATAACTCCAGTCCAGTTCAGTTGACTAAACTACATTATATTTTTACTGGTCAGAAGGGGAGAGCTGTACCATGTATTCTCTGCATCATTGGAAAGTCATAGTCCTTCACATTCTTCTCTAGGGTAGATCTACCTTCTTCTGCAGAGATGCAGTTCCTATCTTAAGAAGCAAAAATGTTTTTAGAACATTCTTTGTGGTGGTGCAGACCAATCCTTTCTCTTTACTGGTGAAACAGGAACTTTAATTCCAGGACAGAGTTTTGGTTTAAAGCCCACTCCTTGACCTGGGTAATCATTGCTTCCCCCCTTTCAGTAATCGGTTTAACTTTCTTTAACCCTCCACCCAATCAATTTTCACAAAATATAGGTTCTCCCTTATTGCTCCATCAGTTGCATTCACTGGACTGTCTGCTTTACTTATTAGCAAGGCTCTGATTCATCCTACAGTGATTGCTGGGCTTATTGGAGGAGAAAACATAGAATTGTACATGAAGTCAATAGGCTGTTGAGCATAGCTCTCAATATGGACAAAGCCAAAATAATGGGGGGAGGGGGACAAAGCCCACAAAATAGGAGAAATTTTACATATTGCTCTTATAAACTTAGAGTTACTAGAATAAAAGGTCTTGTGTTACCATACATTTTCTGAAGGATATGAAGTCTGAAACTCAAATGTCTGTCATTATTTAGTGAGTTCAATTCTCGCTGCCTCAAAAAAAATCCAGAAAATCACAATGAAGAACAGGCCAAACATATGAGGCAATAGTT